>NC_041384.1:140442328-140515636 GCF_002162155.2 Triticum dicoccoides
TGTCCTGGAGAGGAGGGGGAGGCGGATCTGCTGGAGAGGAGGGGGAGGCGGATCTGCTGGAGAGGAGGGGGAGAAGCAGCCGGAGAGGAGGGGGAGAAGTTGCTGGAGAGGAGGGGGAGAAGCTCAGATCCAGCCGCCAGAGGTGGGGTTGGGGGAAAACTGAAACTGGTTAGGGCTCTCTCTCCCCCTGCTAGTAACTGTTGGCGCCCAGACTCTGTTTCCCGCCCTTCTCTTCCCGCCCAGAGCTCTGTTTCCCGCCTGAACTCCCTGCCCTGTCTAAGGCGTCTTCATTTGCCTAAGGCGGGAAGAATGGCGCCTAGGTGGACGCCTTGGACGCCCTATGGACTAAGGCGGACGCCTTAGGCATGCACGTAAGGCAAGGCCGACGCCTTGTAGCCTGGGGGCGCCCTGACGCCTAAGCGACGCCTTAGGGACGCCTTAAAAACAATGCTATTCAGTGAAAACTACGAAGCCAAATAGTTAAATGGGGGACAAAATATTGAACTGATAGGAAGGCTATCATCTAATTACATTCTTTGATATGAATAAAGCAGAGTTGGTGATGATGGTGTACCTGCCATCCTGCAATATAGGCCGTCCGATCTATATCTAACAGATAGGAAGGAAACTATGAAAATTTACCTGCACTCCTCTCCACATTTGCAGATACGGCCTTCCCTCATTCATCCTTTTCTCCCACAAGATAAACTACTCATACAAATGCATCTTCATGTTCCGTGCAATACACGGGCATCTTGCTAGTACTTCAATTATTTGGCACACAAGCTAATATCAACTGTTTTCTAGGATTTTAAATCCAAAGTTGTTAGTAGGGTCTCTTTTATTTGAAGGATTTCCAAAGGATTGTGGGAGGATTCCCAAACATCATTCGAGTCATGTACTCCCTCTATCCCATATATAAGATGTTATTGGTTGTAGTAACATATATTATGGGTTAGTATTCAAAATGGCATGGTGTTGCCTCAATCCTGTGTTTCGGTAATCCTGTGAATCATAGAGGCCGGCCTCTTTGGTTCATAGGATTGTATAGGAATTGCAGAGGATCATTCATGAGAATTTTTTCCTCTGATGCTTGTTTGGCTTGTAGGATTATGAACTGCAGGGATTTTCCTATTGTCTACTTTGTATGCAATTTTGAAGGAATATTTCCATTGGCCTCATGGAAGATTTGCTTTGTTCCTATGACATGAAAGTTCCTGTTTTTTTTTTGCGACGACACCGAACAATTTCGATGACCCATATGTGTTTCAATTCATGTAGGATTTCAACATGCATGACATCTGAATCTTACACTTCCCTTATTCCCGCGTTTTAAGAATCCTGTAAACTAAAGGTGCAAATTTGGAACTCGCTGGATCTTATTTTTTTCCTGGGCTGTCTATTATCATGTTAATGCTACTAGCACCGTACCATTTCTTTTTGTAAAGGGATGTAATAACTAGATGTACCTTCATCCGATTTACACTGAATATGTTTGACGAGCCTATTCCAAATTAGTTCTCATGGGACAACGCATTCCAAGTCCATATATCCATATAAAGCAGGGACAGCAGACAAATCCTTGTTTTAGAACACTGGCGATATGGCTTTTGAAGTCGAAGAAAGAAGAGGCATTGTTGGAAATACTCTCACAAGGAAATAGTTACCTGCCTCTTATTATTATTTTTGCAGGCCAATGTGTTTCCAAAAACATGTACTTTGTTCATTCTAATCAATATATGTTCTTGAAAAATTGGATCAAAATGTTCCTATGATTTTGCTCTTGTTTTTGTAGATGTGTTCAGAGGAATCTTAAGAAACAGACAAACAGGACACATTGCCATGCCAAAGATCCATGTGTATGGATTCTCCAAAGCTGAGGATCCTGAATATGACTTTCATGAGGTAAATACAATGTTTAGCTCAAACAGTATTTGGTTCTACTGGAATCGGTTATTTCTTTATCTGTATTACCAAATCAACACATATGCCCCAAATTGCAGAGGATAAATCTAGCATTGTGTGACAGTGTGACGGGCGTTGAAATGCACAGGGTACGGCTTGTTGCCCCTGGGAAATGGATGCTCTGTGCGTCTTTTACCCTTCCAGAATCTGTCGCATCTGCAAAGGCGAATTACATTACCTGCTAAATATTTGTAATCAGATGGCTTGCTATACTAGACTTATAGCAGACGAAAGAGAAGTTGTGTGCTTGGCTCTACTGAGCCTGTTTTTTCAAAAGAATGAAAAATTCATATTTTAAAGTTCCAAAAAATCTGATTTTTTTCTTCTAAATATTCATATGGATGTATACCACATCTGTGTAAAATTTCATGATGAAATGCAAGGTGTAAATTTACACTGCCGCAAACCTTTCCCTTATCCCTGGTCGCTTGGTATTGTCGGCCACTCCTACATGAATGACCCCAGCCTGTGTCATATAGTTGAAGCTTAGCTGAAGACTCCTCCAGATGGGCTGGCCCATGTAACGGCTATTCTGTTTCGGTTTGTTTCTTCGCTTCTTTCTTCTCCTTTTCTCTTTTCAGATCTTGAGTTTTCTCTCTTATTCTTTTGGTATTTTCATTTTTTTAAGGTTTTGCAATTTATGATTAACTTTTTGTTTTACCAATATACTGTGAACAGTTTTTCAAATATACATAGAACTTTTTTAGTATAAGGTGAAGTTCTCCAAATACACACTGAACATTTTTTAATATTCAATGAATATTTTTGTTATATACATTGAACATCTTTTAATATATGATGAATATTTTTTCATACACATTATTATTTTTGAATATTATAAAACCTATTGAACAATTCCCTATTTTAAAATTTTAAATATGTTTAAAAAATATATAACTCGTAAAAAACAGATGCTGTTTTTTTTTGAGAAAACCTAACTGAAAGACCGAGGAGGAAAAAATAAACAAAATAGCTCATGGGTAAAGTGGGACTGCCCATTTGCCTTTGCTTCAGCGAAGCCACCCCTAGTTGATGCACACGGACGAGTAGGAGGTCTCGGTATTGTCGTGCCTTTGGCATGTGAGGGAAGTTGGTGATTACTACGGAGCTAGGCTGAAGGATTGATGCTTGGTAAGGGAGGCAAGCTCTGTTAGTTTGGGCGTTTTCACTTAGGCAAAAAAGCCACAAAAGCTCCTAAAGCCGAAGCAAAAAGCACCTATTTAGGTGTTATTTTGGCTTCTTTTTTTGCCAAAGTGGAAAAATTGCAAAGGCAGAAAGGAAGGCCCAAACAAGCAGGGCATTAATCTAAATTCTGAGCTCTCTTTCTTCTAGCCTTTCACCGACTGTGAGAACTAAATCTCCCTTGTAGCGAGATGGAAGAATGCCTCTCGTCGATAGATTTATTCTCTCGTCGTTTACTGGGTCGGCCTAGTCCTTCTCATCCCTGTCCGCTCCCACGCTACGGCTCGAGCGCTCTCTCGTTTGGGAGGGTTTGTTCCGGTTTTGTTTTTGTTTTTCTTATTTCCTTACCGTTTTACAATTGGTTTTCTTTGTTTCTTCAAGGTTTTCTTCTTCTTTTCTATTTTCTTTGTTTTTCCTCGGTTTTCACTAGGTTTTTTTCTTTTCTTTTGTTATTTTATTCTCTTGTTTCTTGTTTCGTTCTGGGTCTTCTTTGGTTTTTCTTGTTTTCTTTGTTTCCTTTTCTTTTTCCAGGTTTTATTGGTTTTAAGTACAGATTCAACATTTTTTGTACACATCAAAAACAATGTTTATACACGTTAAACATTTAAAAATACACTGATAGCATTTTTTAAAATCTTCTTATTCTATGTCTAATTTTCCCGTATACATTTTAATTTTTTGGCATATATCTAATACATGTTTAATATTTTTCAAATACAAGTTTAACATTTTTTATATAAAAAAATACATGGTCAACATTTTTTCTATACACAATTTAAATATTTTTCAAATGCTTGATTAATTTTTAATACATGGTCAACATATTTGTCATACACATTTAACATTGTTTTCAAATGCTTGATTAACATTTTCCAAGTACAAGATTAACATTTTTAATACATATTCAACATTTTCTTGGACACATTTAATATCTTTTCAAATACTTGATTAACATTTTCTCAAATGCAAGATTAACATTTTCTGAATACATGGTAAATTATTTTTATACACATTCAATATTCTTCAAATGCTTGATTAGAAAAATTCAAATACTTGTTTTTAAAATGCTTGATTAGCATTCTTTAAATATAGACGATCATCTTTTTTCACAAATTGCATATTTTTTGTATACATTTTTCGTATACATGGTAAAAAAGTTCCATACACATTTATTTTTTTCAAAAAATTATGAAAGAAAATTCAAATATTTTTAGATTTTTGTGAGTGTAAAAAAAATTAATAAAATGAAATAGAAAACGAAAACAAAAGTTTAAAAAAGGCTTCGGCCTCCAGCGGAACTGGGCTGGCCCATCTCGCGCTGCCCTTACATTTCACCGGCTAGTCTTTCTACGACTCGAGTGCACCCATGACAATAAAATGGTTCCGTAAAAGGTCAGGCCTCACTCTGAGTAGTTTAATAGTGTTCACAAGTTTAAAAAATGTTATTGTAATTTTAAAAGATGTTTAAGCATTTGTTTTAAATGTTCACATAAAAAATAGTGTTCAAATCCCTAAAAGAATTATCCTAACGAGTGGTGCAACGCAATACACCTTATATTATGAGTTTTTTTTCTCAAAAATCTATACACCTTATATCAAGGAACGGAGGGAGTATAAATATTCATATTGCTTTAAAAAGTTCTCACACCTTTTGGAAAATCTTCCATGTAGTTTTATAAAGTCATCACACAATTTATATTATGTTTGTATAATTTAAAAAATCACGTAAAAATGGTCATCATGTGTTCCAAAATGGTCACAGTACTAAAAAAAATGCTCATCTGCTATTTAAAAAATAGCCATCTCGTATCTTCAAAAGTGTTGGCATGTATTTTAAAAGTGTTTATCATGTGTTAAAAAAAATATTATTTTGCGTAATGAAAATAAAAAGAAAGTAGAAAATGTTCATGTTGTTGAGAAAAATGTTTTCGCACTTAAAATAATATTCATATATTTTTGAAAAAGTTTAAATCCGTTTTTCAATACGAAATTTAAACGTAAGATAAAAATGCTCATGTGATTAAAAAAATGTTTGCGCACTCCAAATAATGTTCTGTATTTTCTAATACTATCCGTATATTCGTTTAGAAAAATGTTCATTTATTTTCATCAAATTACTTTACGTATTTCTTTAATATCATTTTTACATAAAACATATGGTTAGAGGACAAAAAGAATGAAAAAATGCAAGAAAAAACAAGGATAAAAAAAAGAAAAACCTAATAGATAGAAAGAAAAATAAAAGAAACTGACATGAAAGTAGCCTAGAACGCGTGAAAACCACCTACTGAATGAAAGTCCGACATACGAGGAAAACAAATGCTCACTCCCAGCCTGACGTACAACGCAGGCGAGCGCTTGCTATTATCTTATATATGCAAGATATGACTTTTGCCGCATTAGGTGGTATATATGATTCATGGTGAGGAGCTCCCAGTGGAGGAATCTAAATTAAAATGGGCGGCACCAATACCAATACTTGATCTACCTTGATTTGGGCTGAGCAATTGTGATGGATAGACACTCTTGACGGCGTAACACACTAACACTAGAGTGCTGGGCTGTATCGTGTTGATCCAGATTTGGCTCTGATCCCTCTAGTGGCAAGGATCAGTCGCGCGGGAGAAAAAGGAAAAAGAACCCCCTAAAAAAATAATAATAAAAAGGCAGGTTCTCTCTAGTTCCTGCCCTCTTCCCTTACCAGTTCCTCAGAAAAAAAAATGTTCAGTTTTACCCGAATCTGCTCCAATTTTAGGTTCATTTCCCCAAACTCCCAGGTTGCATTTCCTGTCGGTGATTCTGCAGCTGCTGCTTTAAAGGAGGTCAACCTGAATGTGGTTGTATTTATTCAGGTTTGATTTGATGTTCTCCATGATCCCCTTCAGTTAGATTTGATGCTCTCCATGATCCCCTTCTTCAGGTTGATTTGATGTTCTCCATGCTTGTGCGCTCCCACCACAGTGCTCCCCCTGGCCCAGCTTCAATTAGCATATGCTAACAGATTGTGCTAGCTTTGCACCACTCCCCGATGTTCCCCCCTTCGATCTCCCATGATTTTGACCAAGGCCCGGCGGTCATTGTTTTTGACAAAGGCCGGCCATTCTGCATGGCATGGCAGGCCTTCAAGTAATCATGGCTAGAGACACCGTGGGCTGGGCTGAGCTGTGCACCAGCTCTGGACGCAGATAACCTTTAGAATGACGGACGCTCAGTGATGTGATTGGCGTGGGCACTGTGATGTCCAAGCGAAGAAGCATGTCTGACCGATCCCGATCAGCAATGCAGCCGCGGAGTGGGCTTGCAGGCCGCTTTGAAGACAAAGGCAGTGATACGTTTTCATCTCAAGATAATCTGCAGCGGCGGAGTGGAACTGAAGCACTTGGTATGATCGTCGAGCGATGGAGCCCAGCCCAGCAGGCCTGCCGCTACAATTTCCAAGGCCATCAGTGCCCCCATTCTACTCCTCAGATCGACAAATATTACTTACTACATGTTTCTGAAAATCCTGATGAATGAGCAAACGCATCAATGGAGATGGACTGCCACTGACTCCGAGCGTGCTACTCGACAGCCTTTGCCACTGTTGGGTGCTCTGCTAGTAGCTCGGTGGGCGGTGGCGCTCGCCATGATCCATTGATGAGCATGGTAGTAGTTACTGTTCAGTACAATCTCATGTAGTACGTACATAGCATCTCATCTCCTGTGTCACGTGACCTGCTATGCTAACCGTCGGTGGTGATTTTTGTAAGTGAAAACGGACAGGCGAGCATGGGAGGCCGTGGGTGGCGATCGAGCATGCATGCAGCGGCCGCGGCTGCATGGCCGGTGTCTGCCAGCCTGCTGCTTTCTCCCCGTGCCCCAGGCATGCGTGCGTGCGATCGAGAACGCAGGCGGATCCGGCTCGCGATTCGTTGGACCGGGCCGGGCCGGCCGTTCCGAAGCGAAACCTAGAAGGAAGCGAGGGTCCGTCGAGTCGAGAGATGCTGCTGCTACCGATGCGCGACGAGTCCGTAGTGATTATTACGGCCTGTGGTGTGGTGGCTTCGCCCTTCTTTTCATTGCGGGAGAGCCTTCTTCTTTTCCTGTGTCAAGACTGACTGGAGGGGGGCATGATCGCTGGATCCCTGAAAAGATGGAATGCAAGGCCGGCTCTGCAATGCTTCTTTGGGCAAAGGACCATGTTTCCTAGAAATGTCATGTTTAGCAGCGATGCGAGGAGCGTACGTAGGACTGTTGGTCTCGTCCTCCGAGGCTCTGTGTCTGTGTATGTAGGTGTGGGTGTGTGTGTCGCCGGCCGTGGTCAAATTCTTCTTCCTCCCCGTCGGCCGGACCAAGGATGGCAGGCGAGATCCGGCTGGCTGGCCCACTGACGTACAGCGGCGACGGAGCGGTCACGTGTACTGGCGCACAGGAGGGACGTGCCAAGCGAAAAACACACGGACGGACGGCCACTGCCGGAGCTGGACCAGCAGGAGGAGTACGAACGAACCAACTAACGAACGAGCGGCTAAACGTCGGAGAAGATATTTTTTACATTAACAGTGGCAAGTTGCAACAGCTGAAGTTTCAGGTACCGTTGCTGCATTTTCGTCCATGGTTTACTGTAGCATCCATGCTCGGACGCGAGCGGCGGCAATCCCATCTTTTCTAAAATCAGGGGCTGCCGCCTGCCGGCCGTCCGGCGCATGCATGGAGATGCGCGCCGCGCGCCGTCCGTCTATCTTGCAGCAGAGCGGCCGCTGCCTGCCCGTGTCCCTGTATCGCTACGCATATGGTTGCTGCGCCCTGCTCTGGGGTCGTAGAAAGGAGGGAGCGCCCAGTGCATGGCAGCGCTGCCGCTGGGCGCGCATTGGCCGCTTGCCTGCTCCTCATGTTTTCTTGGCTTTGGACCGGTTGCCGCGTAAGCTGCTTAATTACCTACCTCTCTCCAGCGGCCAACCTGCTCATGCAGTAAATGTCTGAATGTAGTACTGTTGTGATTTTGTGATTTCATTTTCTGTACGTGCTTAAACAGAATGATGGAAGACGCAAATAACAATAATGTGCTAGTATTATTGTGTTGCTTTTGTGTGCTTCTTTTCATTATTTGTTCCTTTTACCGGCTGCATAATTGTGTGCCTGACTGACCAGGCCAGTTTCCAGCTCACACAAGCTGCTAAGCCTGCGCAGGCATGTGCACTGTAAAGGCCAGCAACTTCTGCATATATTGATTGCCATTGCAGAAAAGCTTTTTTGGCCTCTACGGTTCTACCAAAAGGATTTGAAGCAAACGCAAATAACAATAATGATTCATTGTCATTTCAGAAAAGCTTCTTGCCGTATGATGCTTATGTGTCCATGTAATACTGGGGGACTAATCTGCTCCAACTTTTGCCTGAATCTGTACGTGCAAATAACAACATATTATGCAGATTCCTTGACGAACTGCGCGTATACTAATTACTGTTTGAAGTTGAAGACGACGCTATGCAAAATGCAACGGCCAGATACTCTTCAGTTTCATAAGCAGATATTCAGCCACAAAGTGGTGCAGAAGCTGCCTATTGATAACCCGGGTCAATTGGTTGACCCCGGCCTGCTGCATGTTGTGCTCTTGGAAAACTGGGCAGTGTTCTTCAGTCATTAATTGCGCTGGACGTCACTTCGATTGCCACGAGTGCTTCATCGTGTCTGATGCAGAATCTTGGCTCTAAGAACAGTCTTAGAGCCATGCTAATCTAGAGTTTGACCTAAATGATCTCTGGTACTAGCACAATATTCTGCAGGCATTAGCGCTGCACAATCGCACCACTTCTTTTAAAATACATGCCTGGGGAGTATCCTAGCTAGCACTAGTGGGCTGATCTGATGGACCACTGTGCATGCATCTTGGTTGACGATTTTGGTGTTGGATCCATCTCAGTAACAGTGACCAAACCAATTCTCTCTTCCTCTTTAGAATTGTATTAGAAGCGTTGTTAAATAAGGTAGTACTAGCTATCTGGCAATACGTGTACTAAATTGTGCTGTATCATGTTCAGCATATAGTGTGTATGACTACTGTTGAAGAAAACTGGAGATGAGTCACGGTATTAACAACTTAGGTTGAGGTCGAGTAGTGGCCTGATCAGCAAGGACAATTCATTCTATGTAAACAATGTGCTTGCAAGGGAAAAGAAAACTGTGCGAGTACGACAGAACACTCATTAGTGACAATCAAGCTTCCTCTTAATTTACATAGCTAGTGTGCCGCAAATGAAAAAAAAAAGACAAACCGCCACGGCTTCAGTACAGATAGGACGTGTTTGGTAGGCTGCATATACCTCAGCCAGACCCACGTGGGAAGAAAATGGTCTGTTTGATTACCCGCATTCACTGCTGGGACTGCATAGCACGAATATTAAAGCACCTCTCGGACTGCATCCAGATGAACGCTCAAATCAGGCGTTTTTGTGGAGCCAGGTCCACGGGTGCAACCCTAGGCACGTGGGCGTGGGCGGTTCACGCGTGGTTGCGGTCTCGATATGCCGCATTGTTTCCAGACGCGCCGTCATAAATTAGCCTCACCTCCCTTCCTCACCGCCCTCTCCCCTCTTCCCCACTCATACCGGTGGCGGCGACCACCTGAGCTCTAGTGCGAATCGATCCAAGACGGCGGTGGCAACCACTGGACCGACTACCGACCTCCACTAGAGCGAATCGGCCATGGCGGTAAGATCTCGTCATCTATGTACATTCACTGCTTTCGACTCGGGCTAGATTAGATTAGTGTTGGGAATCGTTGCATGGAAAACAAAAAATTTCTACGCACACGCAATGATCTATCCATGGAGATGCATAGCAACGAGAGGGGAGAATGTGTCTACGTGCCCTTGTAGACCGTAAGCAGAAGCTTTTCACAACGCGGTTGATGTAGTCGAACTTTCTTCGCGCTCCAACCGATATAGTACCGAACACACGACACCTCCTCGTTCTGCACATGTTCAGCTCGGTGACGTCCTCCGCCTTCTTGTTCCAGCAAGACGGCGAGGTAGTAGATGAGTTCCGGTAGCACGACGGTGTGGTGATGGTGATGGTGAAGTGATCTCCACAGAGCTTCGCCTAAGCACTATGCAAATATGACCGGGGGTGTAAACGGTGGAGGGGGGCGGCGCACACGGCTAGGCAATGTCTGTTGTGTGCTAGGCGCCCCTCCCATATATATAAAATAATCGTAAGATTACCCCGGGTGAAGAATAACTTATTCTGCACCCTGGGTGATGAATAGTAACACTATACACTATATATATATATATATGTTGGAGGGAGGGAGGAGCAGCCAAAGGAGGCGCCCAAGTAGGAGGAATCCTACTTGGGATTCCCCCCAAGCCGCGCCCCCTTTCCTTATTTGGAGTGCCGGGAAAGGCAGTGGAGGGTGACGCCCCCCCTTTCATTTCTCCCATGAGAGGGAAAGGCAGGAGGGGCTAGCCCTCCCCCTTTTCATTCCCTAGGGCTGGCCAAATAAGGGAGGGGGTGCACCAGCCCCCTTGTGGGCTGGTCTGTCCCCTCCTTTGGCCTGTAAGGCCCATAACTTGCCGGGAGGGGGTGGTGCCTGGAACCCCTTCCGGTGACCCGATTCCTTCCCGGTACGCCCCGAAACACTTCCGGTGTCCAAATACCATCGTCCTATATATATCAATCTTTACATCTCGATCATTTCGAGACTCCTCGCCATGTCCATGCAGTCACCGAAACATATAACTCATATAACACTTTATCATCAACGAACAATAAGTGTGCGGACCCTACTGCTTCGAGAACTGTGTAGACATGACCAAGATGTTGGAAATATGCCCTAGAGGCAATAATAAAATGATTATTATTATATTTCTTTGTTCATGATAATTGTCTTTTATTCATGCTATAATTGTGTTATCCGGAAATCGTAATACATGTGTGAATACATAGACACCAACATGTCCCTAGTAAGCCTCTAGTTGACTAGCTCGTTGATCAACAGATAGTCATGGTTTCCTCACTATGGACATTGGATGTCATTGATAACGAGATCACATCATTAGGAGAATGATGTGATGGACAAGACCCAATCCTAAACATAGCACAAGATCGTATAGTTCGTTTGCTAGAGTTTTTCCAATGTCAAGTATCTTTTCCTTAGACCATGAGATCGTGTAACTCCCGGATACCGTAGGAATGCTTTGGGTGTACCAAACGTCACAACGTAACTGGGTGACTATAAAGGTATACTACGGGTATCTCCGAAAGTGTCTGTTGGGTTGACACGGATCAAGACTGGGATTTGTCACTCCGTATGACGGAGAGGTATCTCTGGGCCCACTCGGTAATGCATCATCATAATGAGCTCAAAGTGACCAAGTGTCTGGTCACGGGATCATGCATTACGGTACGAGTAAAGTTACTTGCCGGTAACGAGATTGAACGAGGTATTGGGATATCGACGATCGAATCTCGGGCAAGTAACGTACCGATTGACAAAGGGAATTATATACGGGGTTGCTTGAATCCTCGACATCGTGGTTCATCCGATGATATCATCGAGGAGCATGTGGGAGCCAACATGGGTATCCAGATCCCGCTGTTGGTTATTGACCGGAGAGCCATCCCGGTCATGTCTACATGTCTCCCGAACTCGTAGGGTCTACACACTTAAGGTTCGGTGACGCTAGGGTTGTAGAGATATGAATATGCAGTAACCCGAAAGTTGTTCGGAGTCCCGGATGAGATCCCGGACATCACGAGGAGTTCCAGAATGGTCCGGAGGTGAAGAATTATATATAGGAAGTGCAGTTTCGGCCATCGGGAGAGTTTCGGGGGTCACCGGTATTGTACCGGGACCACCGGATGGGTCCCGGGGGTCCACCCATCCCGGAGGGCCCCATGGGCTGAAGTGGGGAGGGGAACCAACCCATAGTGGGCTGGTGCGCCCCCCTTGGCCACCCCCTGCGCCTAGGGTTGGAAACCCTAGGGTGGGGGGTGGGGGCCCCCACTTGCCTTGTGGGCCACTCCACCCTTGGCCGCCGTCCCCCTAGGAGATCCCATCTCCTAGGGCCGGCGCCCCCCTTGGGGAGCCTATATAAAGGGGGGGAGGGAGGGGCAGCCGGCCCCTTGACTCTTGGCGCCTCCCTCTCCCCTACTACACCTCTCCCTCTCGTAGAAGAACGGTGAAGCCCTGCTGCGGTGACTGCTGCATCCACCGCCACGCCGTCGTGCTGGATCTTCATCAACCTCTCCTCCCCCCTTGCTGGATCAAGAAGGAGGAGATGTCACGCTGACCGTACGTGTGTTGAACACGGAGGTGCCGTCCGTTCAGCGCTAGGATCTCCGGTGATTTGGACCACGTCGAGTACGACTTCCTCATCCCCGTTCTTTGAACGCTTTCGCGCGTGATCTACAAAGGTATGTAGATGCAATCCGATCACTCGTTGCTAGATAAACTCATAGATGGATCTTGGTGAAACCGTAGGAAATTTTTTGTTTTCTGCAACGTTCCCCAACAGTGGTATCAGAGCTAGGTCTATGCGTAGTTTTCTTTGCACGAGTAGAACACAATTTGTTGTGGGCGTAGATGTTGTCAACTTTCTTGCCGCTACTAGTCTTATTTTGCTTCAGTAGTATTGTGGGATGAAGTGGCCCGGACCAACCTTACACGTACGCTTACGCGAGACCGGTTCCACCGACTGACATGCACTAGTTGCATAAGGTGGCTGGCGGGTGTCTGTCTCTCCCACTTTAGTTGGAGTGGATTCGATGAAAAGGGTCGTTATGAAGGGTAAATAGAAGTTGACAAATCATGTTGTGGCTTTCACGTAGGTAAGAAAACATTCTTGCTAGAACCCTATTGCAGCCACGTAAAACTTGCAACAACAATTAGAGGACGTCTAACTCGTTTTTGCAGCAAGTGTTTTGTGATGTGATATGGCCAAAGTTGTGATGAATGATGAATGATATATATATGTGATGTATGAGATGTTCATGCTATTGTAATAGGAATCACGACTTGCATGTCGATGAGTATGACAACCGGCAGGAGCCATAGGAGTTGTCTTTATTTTTTGTCTGACCTGCGTGTCATTGAGAAACGCCATGTAAATTACTTTACTTTATTGCTAAATGTGTTAGCCATAGTAATAGAAGTAATAGTTGGCGAGCAACTTCATGGAGACACGATGATGGAGATCATGGTGTCATGCCGGTGACAAGATGATCATGGAGCCCCAAGATGGAGATCAAAGGAGCTATGTGATATTGGCCATATCATGTCACTATTATTATTTGATTGCATGTGATGTTTATCATGTTTTTGCATCTTGTTTACTTAGAACGACGGTAGTAAATAAGATGATCCCTGATAATAATTTCAAGAAAGTGTTCCCCCTAACTGTGCGCCGTTGCAATAGTTCGTTGTTTTGAAGCACCACGTGATGACCGGGTGTGATAGATTCCAACGTTCACATACAACGGGTGTAAGACAGATTTACACATGCAGACACTTAGGTTGACTTGACGAGCCTAGCATGTACAGACATGGCCTCGGAACATAGAAGACCGAAAGGTCGAGCATGAGTCGTATAGAAGATACGATCAACATGAAGATGTTCATCGATGTTGACTAGTCCGTCTCACGTGATGATCGGACACGGCCTAGTTAACTCGGATCATGTTAAACTTAGATGACTGGAGGGATGTCTATCTGAGTGGGAGTTCATTAAATAGATGAACTTAATTATTATGAACTTAGTCTAATTTTTTTACAATATGTCTTGTAGATCAAATGGCCAACGTTGTCCTTAACTTCAACGCGTTCCTAGAGAAAACCAAGCTGAAAGACGATGGCAGCAATTATACGGACTGGGTCCGGAACCTGAGGATCATCCTCATAGCTGCAAAGAAAGATTATGTCCTAGAAGCACCGCTAGGTGACGCACCTGTTCTCCCTGCGGAACAAGATGTTATGAACGCTTGGCAGACACGTGCTGATGATTACTCTCTCGTTCAGTGCGGCATGCTTTACAGCTTAGAACCGGGGCTCCAAAAGCATTTTGAGAGACATGGGGCATATGCGATGTTCGAAGAGCTGAAAATGGTTTTTCAAGCTCATGCCCGGGTCGAGAGATATGAAGTCTCCGACAAGTTCTTCAGTTGTAAGATGGAGGAAAATAGTTCTGTCAGTGAGCACATACTCACTATGTCAGGGTTACATAACCGCTTGACTCAGCTGGGAGTTAATCTCCCAGATGACGCGGTCATTGACAGAATCCTTCAGTCGCTTCCACTGAGCTACAAGAGCTTTGTGATGAACTTCAATATGCAGGGGATGGAAAAGACCATTCCTGAAGTATTTGCAATGCTGAAATCAGCAGAGGTAGAAGTCAAAAAGGAACATCAAGTGTTGATGGTGAATAAAACCACTAAGTTCAAGAAAGGCAAGGGTAAGAAGAACTTCAAGAAGGACGGCAAGGGAGTTGCCGCGCCCGACAAGCAAGCTGCCGGGAAGAAGCAAAAGAATAGACCCAAGCCCGAGACTGGGTGCTTTTATTGCAAGGAAAGTGGTCACTGGAAGCGGAACTGCCCCAAATACTTAGCGGACAAGAAGGCCGGCAAAACGAAAGGTATATGTGATATACATGTAATTGATGTGTACCTTACCAGTACTCGTAGTAGCTCCTGGGTATTTGATACCGGTGCAGTTGCTCACATTTGTAACTCAAAGCAGGAGCTGCGGAATAAGTGGAGACTGGCGAAGGACGAGGTGACGATGCGCGTCGGGAATGGTTCCAAGGTTGATGTAATCGCCGTCGGCACGCTACCTCTACATTTACCTATGGGATTAGTTTTGAACCTCAATAATTGTTATTTAGTGCCAAGTTTGAGCATGAACATTGTATCAGGATCTCGTTTAATACGAGATGGCTACTCATTTAAATCCGAGAATAATGGTTGTTATATTTATATGAGAGATATGTTTTATGGTCATGCTCCGATGGTGAATGGTTTATTCTTAATGAATCTCGAGCGTAATGCTACACATATTCATAGTGTGAGTACCAAAAGATGTAAGGTTGATAATGATAGTCCCACATACTTGTGGCACCGCCGCCTTGGTCACATAGGTGTCAAACGCATGAAGAAGCTCCATGCAGATGGACTTTTAGAGTCTCTTGATTATGAATCATTTGACACGTGCGAACCATGCCTCATGGGTAAAATGACCAAGACTCCGTTCTTAGGAACAATGGAGAGAGCAACCAACTTATTGGAAATCATACATACTGATGTGTGCGGTCCAATGAGTGTTGAGGCTCGCGGTGGTTATCATTATGTTCTCACCCTCACTGATGACTTGAGTAGATATGGGTATGTCTACTTAATGAAACACAAGTCTGAGACCTTTGAAAGGTTCAAGGAATTTTAGAGTGAGGTTGAGAATCAACGTGACAGGAAAATCAAGTTCTTGCGATTAGATCGTGGAGGAGAATACTTGAGTCACGAATTTGGCACACACTTAAGAAAAAGTGGAATAGTTTCACAACTCACACCGCCTGGAACACCTCAGCGTAATGGTGTGTCGGAACGTCATAATCGCACTCTATTAGATATGGTGCGATCTATGATGTCTCTTACCGATTTACCACTATCATTTTGGGGCTATGCTTTAGAGACTGCCGCATTCACTTTAAATAGGGCTCCATCGAAATCCGTTGAGACGACACCGTATGAATTATGGTTTGGGAAGAAACCTAAGCTGTCGTTTCTAAAAGTTTGGGGATGCGATGCTTATGTCAAGAAACTTCAACCTAAAAAGCTCGAACCCAAGTCGGAAAAATGCGTCTTCATAGGATACCCTAAAGAAACTATTGGGTATACCTTCTACCTCAGATCCGAAGGCAAGATCTTTGTTGCCAAGAATGGATCCTTTCTAGAGAAAGAGTTTCTCTCGAAAGAAGTAAGTGGGAGGAAAGTAGAACTTGATGAAGTATTACCTCTTGAACCGGAAAGTGGCGCAACTCAGGAAAATGTTCCTGTGGTGCCTGCACCAATTAGAGAGGAAGTTAATGATGATGATCAAGATACTTCTGATCAAGCTCCTACTGAAATCCGAAGGTCCACAAGGACACGTTCTGCACCAGAATGGTACGGCAACCCTGTCTTGGAAATCATGTTGTTAGACAACGGTGAACCTTCGAACTATGAAGAAGCGATGGCGGGCCCGGATTCTGACAAATGGTTGGAAGCCATGAAATCCGAGATAGGATCCATGTATGAAAACGAAGTATGGACTTTGACTGACTTGCCCGTTGAGCGGCGAGCCATAGAAAATAAATGGATCTTTAAGAAGAAGACAGACGCGGATGGTAATGTGACCATCTATAAAGCTCGGCTTGTCGCTAAGGGTTATCGACAAGTTCAAGGAGTTGACTACGATGAGACTTTCTCTCCCGTAGCGAAGCTGAAGTCTGTCCGAATTATGTTAGCAATTGCCACATACTATGATTATGAGATATGGCAAATGGTCGTCAAAACGGCATTCCTTAATGGTTTCCTTAAGGAAGAATTGTATATGATGCAGCCGGAAGGTTTTGTCGACCCTAAGAATGCTAACAAGGTATGCAAGCTCCAGTGATCCATTTATGGGCTGGTGCAAGCATCTCGGAGTTGGAATATTCGCTTTGATGAGATGATCAAAGCGTTTGGGTTTATGCAGACTTATGGAGAAGCCTGTGTTTACAAGAAAGTGAGTGGGAGCTCTGTAGCATTTCTCATATTATATGTAGATGACATACTTTTGATGGGAAATGATATAGAACTTTTGGACAGCATTAAGGCCTACTTGAATAAGAGTTTTTCAATGAAGGACCTTGGAGAAGCTGCTTATATATTAGGCATCAAGATCTATAGAGATAGATCAAGACGCCTCATAGGTCTTTCACAAAGCACATACCTTGATAAGATATTGAAGAAGTTCAATATGGATCAGTCTAAGAAGGGGTTCTTGCCTGTGTTGCAAGGTGTGAAATTGAGCTCAGCTCAATGTCCAACCACGGCAGAAGATATAGAAGAGATGAGTGTCATCCCCTATGCCTCAGCCATAGGGTCTATTATGTATGCCATGCTGTGTACCAGACCTGATGTAAACCTTGCCGTAAGTTTGGTAGGTAGGTACCAAAGTAATCCCGGCAAGGAACATTGGACAGCGGTCAAGAATATCCTAAAGTACCTGAAAAGGACTAAGGAAATGTTTCTCATTTATGGAGGTGACGAAGAGCTTGTCGTAAAGGGTTACGTCGATGCTAGCTTCGACACAGATCTGGATGACTCTAAGTCACAAACCGGATACGTGTATATTTTGAATGGTGGGGTAGTAAGCTGGTGCAGTTGCAAGCAGAGCGTCGTGGTGGGATCTACATGTGAAGCGGAGTACATGGCGGCCTCGGAGGCAGCGCAGGAAGCAATTTGGGTGAAGGAGTTCATCACCGACCTAGGAGTCATACCCAATGCGTCGGGGCCGATCAAACTCTTCTGTGACAACACTGGAGCTATTGCACTTGCCAAGGAGCCCAGGTTTCACAAGAAGACCAGGCACATCAAGAGTCGCTTCAACTCCATTCGTGAAAATGTTCAAGATGGAGACATAGATATTTGTAAAGTACATACGGACCTGAATGTAGCAGATCCATTGACTAAACCTCTCCCTAGAGCAAAACATGATCAACACCAGAATTCCATGGGTGTTCGATTCATCACAATGTAACTAGATTATTGACTCTAGTGCACGTGGGAGACTATTGGAAATATGCCCTAAAGGCAATAATAAAATGATTATTATTATATTTCCTTGTTCATGATAATTGTCTTTTATTCATGCTATAATTGTGTTATCCGGAAATCGTAATACATGTGTGAATACATAGACACCAACATGTCCCTAGTAAGCCTCTAGTTGACTAGCTCGTTGATCAACAGATAGTCATGGTTTCCTCACTATGGACATTGGATGTCATTGATAACGAGATCACATCATTAGGAGAATGATGTGATGGACAAGATCCAATCCTAAACATAGCACAAGATCGTATAGTTCGTTTGCTAGAGTTTTTCCAATGTCAAGTATCTTTTCCTTAGACCATGAGATCATGTAACTCCCGGATACCGTAGGAATGCTTTGGGTGTACCAAACGTCACAACATAACTGGGTGACTATAAAGGTATACTACGGGTATCTTCGAAAGTGTCTGTTGGGTTGACACGGATCACGACTGGGATTTGTCACTCCGTATGACGGAGAGGTATCTCTGGGCCCACTCGGTAATGCATCATCATAATGAGCTCAAAGTGACCAAGTGTCTGGTCACGGGATCATGCATTACGGTACGAGTAAAGTGACTTGCCGGTAACGAGATTGAACGAGGTATTGGGATACCGACGATCGAATCTCGGGCAAGTAACGTACCGATTGACAAAGGGAATTGTATACGGGGTTGCTTGAATCCTCGACATCGTGGTTCATCCGATGAGATCATCGAGGAGCATGTGGGAGCCAACATGGGTATCCAGATCCCGCTGTTGGTTATTGACCGGAGAGCCATCCCGGTCATGTCTACATGTCTCCCGAACCCGCAGGGTCTACACACTTAAGGTTCGGTGACGCTAGGGTTGTAGAGATATGAATACGCAGTAACCTGAAAGTTGTTCGGAGTCCCGGATGAGATCCCGGACGTCACGAGGAGTTCTGGAATGGTCCGAAGGTGAAGAATTATATATAGGAAGTGCAGTTTCGGCCACCGGAAGAGTTTCAGGGGTCACCGGTATTGTACCGGGACCACCGGGTGGGACCACCCATCCCAGAGGGCCCCATGGGCTGAAGTGGGGAGGGGAACCAGCCCATAGTGGGCTGGTGCGCCCCCCTTGGCCCACCCCCTGTGCCTAGGGTTGGAAACCCTAGGGTGGGGGGGCGCCCCACTTGCCTTGGGGGCCACTCCACCCTTGGCCGCCGCCCCCCTAGGAGATCCCATCTCCTAGGGCCGGCGCCCCCCTTGGGGAGCCTATATAAAGGGGGGGGGGAGGGAGGGGCAGCCGGCCCCTTGACTCTTGGCGCCTCCCTCTCCCCTGCTACACCTCTTCCTCTCGCAGAAGAACGGCGAAGCCCTGCTGCGGTGACTGCTGCATCCACCACCACGCCGTCGTGCTGGATCTTCATCAACCTCTCCTCCCCCCTTGCTGGATCAAGAAGGAGGAGACGTCACGCTGACCGTACGTGTGTTGAACATGGAGGTGCCGTCCGTTTGGCGCTAGGATCTCCGGTGATTTGGATCACGTCGAGTACGACTTCCTCATCCCCGTTCTTTGAACGCTTCCGCGCGTGATCTACAAAGGTATGTAGATGCAAGTCGATCACTCATTGCTAGATGAACTCATAGATGGATCTTGGTGAAACCGTATGAAATTTTTTGTTTTCTGCAACGTTCCCCAACACAAGACACCTCTCCGGTCAACAACCAATAGCAGAACCTGGATGCCCATATTGGCTCCTACATATTCTATGAAGATCTTTATCGGTCGTACCGTAATGACAACATACGTAATTCCCTTTGTCCATCGTTATGTTACTTGGCCGAGATTTGATCGTCGGTATGTTCATACCTAGTTCAATCTCGTTACTGACAAGTCTCTTTACTCGTTCCATAATACATCACCTTGTGACTAACTCCTTAGTCATTTGCTTGCAAGCTTATGATGTGTATTACCGAGAGGGCCCAGAGATACCTCTCCGGTACTCAGAGTGACAAATCCTAATATCGATCTATGCCAACTCAACAAACACCTTCGGAGATACCTGTAGGGCATCTTTATGATCACCTAGTTACGTTGTGAAGTTTGATAGCACACAAGGTATTCCTCCGGTATCCGGGAGTTGCATAATCTCATAGTCGAAGGAATATGTATTTGACATGAAGAAAGCAATAGCAATAAAATTGAACGATCATTATGCTAAGCTAATGGATGGTTCTTGTCCATCACATCATTCTCCTAATGATGTGATCTCGTTATCAAATGACAACACATGTCTATGGTTAGGAAAGCTTAACCATCTTTGATCAACGAGCTAGTCTAGTAGAGGCTCACTAGGGACACATTATTTGTTTATGTATTCATACATACATTTAGGTTTCCAATCAATACAATTCTAGGATGAATAATAAACCTTTATCATGAATAAGGAAATATAAAACAACAACTTTATTATTGCCTCTAGGGCATATTTCCTTCAGTCTCCCACTTGCATTAGAGTCAATAATCTAGTTCACATCGCCATGTGATTAACACCCATAGTTCACATCGCCATGTGACTAACACCCAGAGAGTTTACTAGAGTCAATAATCTAGTTCACATTGCCATGTGATTAACACCCAAAGAGTACTAAGGTATGATCATGCTTTGCTTGTGAGAGAGGTTTAGTCAATGGGTCTGCCACATTTAGATCTGTATGTATTTTGCAAGTTTCTATGTCTACAATGCTCTGCATGGAGCTACTCTAGCTAATTGCTCCCACTTTCAATATGTATCCAGATTGAGACTCGGAGTCATCTGAGTCGGTGTTAAAGCTTGCATCAATGCAACCCTTTATGACGAACTCTTTATCACCTCCATAACCGAGAGTTATTTCCTTAGTCCACTTAGGTAAGTACATATAATTTTGACCGTTGTCTAGTGATCTACTCCTGGATCACTATTGTACCCCCTTCCCAAACTCATGGCAAGGTACACAATAGGTCCACAATATGGCATACTTTATAGAACCTATGGCTGAGGCATAGGGAATCACTTTCATTCTCTTTCTATCTTCTGTCGTGGTCGGGTTTTGAGTCTTACTCAACTTCACACCTCACAATGCAGGCTAGAACTCCTTCTTTGACTGATCCATTTTGAACTTCTTCAAAACTTTTGTCAAGGTATGTGCTTTGTGAAAGTCCTATTAAGCGTCTCGATCTATCCCTATAATCTCCATGCCCAATATATAAGCAACTTCACCGAGGTCTTTCATTGAAAAATTCTAATTCAAGCATCCTTTTCTGCTATCCAGAAATTTTATATCATTTCCAATCAACAATATGTCATCCACATATAATATTGGAAATGCTACAGAGCTCCCACTCACTTTCTTATAAATACAGGCTTCACCGAAAGTCTGTATAAAACCATATGCTTTGATCACCTCATCAAAGCGTATATTCCAACTTCGAGATGCTTGCATGTAGCGATCCGACCTCAGACGGTCAAATCTCTGTGTATAAGTGTCATCCCTGGATCGGTAATGCTGACACACACAGTACTCGAGGATTTATAACAGAGTTCAATCACACACTTATTACAACAATGTCTCAAAACAGAACTTATTACAATAATATGGCTGAAGGCCATCTAAATAAGATAACAGTGGAAGCTTCGAAGGTAAATGAGTCCATCAACTCCAACGACATAGCTGAGTGTACGACAACGACCTAGCACACCTTACTCTTCGTCTGAAAACTATGCAACATAATACGTTGCAGCCTGTGTAGGTCAGCACATGGAATATGCTGGTAAAATAACACTATAGAGCAATGAACAGAAAAAACTATCACTACATGCATATATGGCTGGTGGAGGCTCTATGGTTATCATTTGCAGAAAGTTAGTTTTTCCCTACAACAAAGGAATATATTTTATTTAACTACAAAGTTTGTTGAAAACATTGAGAATGGTAACCCCATCTAAATCCCAAATTAATAATCAATAACCCAACAAATTTATTAAGTAAAGTGATGAGATCAACATAATAATTCAGGCACCAGATACTCAAGGTGTCCATAAGCGGGGACACGACTAATCATGATTAGTTTGTACACTCTGCAGAGGTTTGCGCACTTTTCCCCACAAGACTCGATCTCCTCCATTTAATTTCTCGCATTACATGGTGTTTGAGAAACGGATGACTAAGACACAGTCTTTCAGAAGCGTTAGCTTGTTACGACGGGTAGACAGTACCACCTACATCCCCTTCATCTGCTAGTCTACCACTATAAGAGGTCACACAACATACTCAACTATGCCAGAGCCATAATGGCTTGTGGTACACACAGAAGTTTCCAGCATGAATAACATAATGATCCCTTTGACCCTGGGTGGCAAACCATAGGATGATCACACGGATTCCTCGGGATCTCCTTGGACAACACTGGATTCCCCGGGTGCCCACAAACCAATCCACCTAGATGTGTATTAAAGTAGCCACCTTAAGTTAAACCTTAGTTAACAATAATTTCTCACATCTTCATGAATTATCTCAAACCAAACCACGTCTACGAGGATATCATAGCAGTATAAGCATACGTAGAAAGTACCCAAGGTTTGATATAAGACATTAGGTGCTACCTCATCAACTACTTCCCAATACCCACATGTTATCAAACCTACTCATGCAATGTTTGAGGGTTGAAACTAATGCATAAAAACTGGGTAATAAAGGGATATGATCAAAGTGTTACTTGCCTTGCTGACGATCTGAAAACCCTAGTGATTCGTAGTAGCATGCTTCGCACTCCAGAAACTCTATCGTGAACAAACAATAGCACACATAAGCACTCAAGCATAATATGCAAAGGTAAAACTCAAGAGAAAAGATCTAAACTGAAAGTTCAACTGAATAGTTTCCATTTGCAAAAAGAATCAACCGAATCGGAGCTACGAAACTCAAACTGCGATCAAAAGAAGTTCGAATTCAAATCAGCTTGAAACCAAATTTTAATTTTGTCAAAATCATGTTCAAGTTTATTATCTGGAAAGAGGGGAACAGGACAAAGATTTTGCCGTTGGTTTCACTGGATTTGGACAAACGAGCAGAAAGTAGCGAGGGTTTGAAGATCAGGGACTAATCTATGATAAAAGTATTCGCAGATAGGTCCCTGGCCAAAAAATTAAAATAAAAAGAAAAACCTAACGAACGAATGTTCGCTAACAGAACTAAATGAACGAATTCATTCGTTAATAGAAACTAACCCATGAATGTTCGTTAATTAACAAGCTAATATAAAAAACAAATCTAACCTAAACCGGAAAAAGAAAGAAAACCGAGCGGGTTTTGCGGTTTTTACCGGTTTATGAAAAAAACCGGCAGCGAGATCCAGCGCGGCTCCGACGACTTCGGCTGGTTCGGCGAGGCGGCGCGAGGCAGGGCAGCGAGCGGCGGGGTGCGGCGAAGGGAGGCGGGGAGCGGCGCGGGGCGGCGGCGGCTTATAAAGACCGGGGGGGGGGGTCAGCCCGACTTGGAGAAGGGACACGAGGCGGCGGCGGACTCAGAGTCCGGTCCGGACTCCAGCGAGGCGTGTGGGAGCGGGACTCCGTCCCGGCGCGGGAAGACGACGGCGGTAGCGGGCCGGCTGGGCTGGGCCTTCGGCCCAGTCGGGCAAAGAAGCTTTTTAAAAAAAAATCGCCCGAAAGAAAAATCCTAATAAAATATTAAAAAATCCTAAAAATACCAGAAACAATTTTCACCGTCCAAACCTAATATTTAGGACAAGATGAACAATTCTCTCACCTAAAATGCAATTTTTAAAAATGCATATTTTTCTAATTCAAATAAAATACAAATAAAATAATAATTTAATTTTAAAATTTCTTCTCCAATATTCCTTTCTTATTTAAGAAGTCATTTTATCTTCTCTCTTTTATTTTTATTATTGGAAATAATTGGAGAGAAAATATTAAAATCAAATTGATCCTCTTTTCAAATTTGAGAAAAAAAATTCAAATATGAAAGTTTGTGAAATCCCCAACTCTCTCCTTGGGTCCTTGAGTTGCTTAAGATTTCTAGGATCACAACCAAAATGCAAATGAAATATGATATGTATATGATGACCTATGTATAACATCCAAATTGAAAATTGGGATGTTACAAACCTACCCCCTTAAGATGAATCTCATCCTCGAGATTCGGATTGGCTAGGAAATAGGTGTGGGTGGTCTTTCCGTAGGTCTTCTTCTCGCTCCCAAGTGGCTTCTTCCTCGGTATGGTGGCTCCACTGAACTTTGCAAAACTTGATAACCTTGCTGCGTGTTACTCGGCTGGCAAACTCGAGAATCTTGACGGGTTTCTCCTCGTAGGTTAGGTCACTTTCCAATTGAATGGCTTCCAGGGGCATTGTATCTCTTAGAGGAATATCGGCCATTTCAGCATGGCACTTCTTCAACTGGGAAACATGAAACACATCATGAACTCCTAACAATCCTTCTGGTAACTCCAGCTTGTAGGCCACTTCTCCCATACGTTCCAAAACTCGGTATGGTCCTAAAAATCTTGAGGCTAATTTTCCCTTAACTCCAAATCGCTTAACTGCTCGAAGCGGTGACACACGAAGATATGCTCTGTCTCTGACTTCGTAGACTACCTCCTTGCGTTCAGTATCGGCATAACTCTTTTGCCTGGACTGAGCTACTTTCAGTCTATCACGAATCAATTTAACCTTCTCTTCAGACTCCTTAATTAAATCTGGTCCAAACAACTGACGGTCTCCGACTTCATCCCACATTAATGGTGTCCTGCACCTTCTTCCATACAAAGCTTCGAAAGGGGCCATCTTCAAACTAGCCTGGTAGCTGTTGTTGTATGGGAACTCTACGTAGGGGAAGTTATCATCCCAACTAGATCCATAATCTAGTGCACAAGCTCTCAACATGTCCTCCAGAATCTGATTGACTCTCTCGGTCTATCCATATGTCTGCGGATGAAAGGTTGTACTAAACTCTAGCCTCGTACCCAAAGTCTGGTGTAACTGATTCCAAAACTTCAAAGTAAGCCGTGTTCCTCTATATGATACGATGGTCCTCAGAACTCCATGCGGACATACGATCCTGGTCATGTATATCTTGGCCAACTTCGCACTCGTAGAAGTGGTTTTCATGGGGATAAGGTGAGCCACTTTGGTCAAGAGATCTACTACTACCCACATGGAGTCATATCCTGATCGGGTCCTGGGTAATCCGGTGATGAAATCCATGCCAAGTTTATCCCAGTTCCATTCGGGTATCAACATAGGCTGTAGTAATCCTGCTGGCTTCTGATGTTCTGCCTTCACTCTCTGACATACATCACATACTGCTACATACTCGGCAATATCCTTCTTCATACCTGTCCACCAGAAATGTTCCTTCAAATCCAAATACATCTTGGTGTTTCCGGGGTGAATCGAGTATGGTGAGTCATGGGCTTCCTGAAGTATTAACTTCCTGATCTCCGCATTATTGGGCACATATATACGGTCTTCAAACCATAAAGTTTCATGCTCACCCTCATGAAAACCCTTGGCTTTTCCTTTGCTCATCTTCTCCTTTATCTCAGCAATTTCTTTATCATCCTTCTGAGCTTCTCTAATCTTTCCCAATAATGTGGACTGAACCTCCATTGCTGCAACAAAACCTCTTGGAACTATTTCCAAACGAAGTTCCTTGAGATCGTCGACTAACTCCTGCGGTAATCCTCCGCTTACGAGGGTATTGACATAGCTCTTGTGACTCAAAGCGTCTGCTACGACATTGGCCTTTCCTGGATGATAATGTAGCTTCATATCATAATCCTTTATTAGCTCTAACCATCTCCTCTGCCTGAGATTCAACTCCTTCTATGTGAAAATGTACTTCAAACTCTTGTGATCCGTGTACACATCAAACGGTTTCCAATAAGAAAATGTCTCCAGGTCTTGAGCGCATGCACTACGGCTGCTAACTCCAAATCATGCGTGGCATAATTCAACTCATGAGGTCGAAGCTGACGTGAGGCATATGAAACAATTCTTCCGTCCTGCATAAGTACACCTCCAAGTCCTAGGTGAGAAGCGTCGCAATAAACTTGGAAATCCTTGCGTATATCCGGAAGAATCAACACTGGGGCTATAACCAAACGTTTCTTCAACTCCTGAAAACTAGCCTCACATTCCTCGGTCCATTTGAATTTGGTGTCCTTCTTCAACAACTCCGTCATGGGTTTCGCAATTTTGGAAAAATTCTCAATGAACCTCCTATAATATCCCCGAGTCCCAGAAAACTGCGAATCTCTCCTACCGAGGTGGGTGCCAACCACTCAGTGACAGATTGAACCTTGGTAGGGTCTACTGCTATACCTTCTCCTGATATAACATGTCCAAGAAATCTAACTTCCTTCAACCAAAACTCACATTTGCTGAACTTGGCGTATAGCTGATGTTCCCTGAGCTTCTCGAGAACTAAGCACAAATGCTCCTTGTGCTCCTCTTCATTCTTCGAGTACACCAATATATCATCAATGAACACCATAACAAACTTATCCAAAAATTCCATGAACACCTTGTTCATCATACTCATAAAATAGGCAGGGGCGTTAGTCAATCCAAAAGACATGACCGTGTACTCATATGGCCCATACCTTGTGGTAAAAGCTGTCTTAGGTATTGATACGTCTCCAATGTATCTATAATTTTTGATTGCTCCATGCTATATTATCTTCTGTTTGGGACATTATTGGGCTTTATTATCCACTTTTATATTATTTTCGGGACTAACCTATTAACCGGAGGCCCAGCCCAGAATTGCTGTTTTTTTGCCTATTTTAGGGTTTCGAAGAAAAGGAATATCAAACGGAGTCCAAACGGAATGAAACCTTCGGGAACGTGATTTTTGGAACGAACAAGATCCAGGAGACTTGGACCCTACGTCAAGCAACCAACAGGGAGGCCATGAGGTAGGGGGCGCGCCTACCCCCCAGGCGCGCCCTCCACCCTCGTGGGCCCTCTGTTGCTCCACCGACGTACTTCTTCCTCCTATATATACCTACATACCCCCCAAACAATCAGATACAGAGCCAAAACCCTAATTCCACCGCCATAACTTTCTGTATCCATGAGATCCCATCTTGGGGCCTGTTCCGGAGCTTCGCCGGAGGGGGCATCGATCACGGAGGGCTTCTACATTAACACCATAGCCTATCTGATGAAGTGTGAGTAGTTTACCTCAGGCCTTCGGGTCCATAATTATTAGCTAGACGGCTTCTTCTCTCTTTTTGGATCTCAATACAAAGTTCTCCCCCTCTCTTGTGGAGATCTATTCGATGTAATCTTCTTTTTGCGGTGTGTTTGTTGAGACTGATGAATTGTGGGTTTATGATCAAGTTTATCTATGAACAATATTTGAATCTTCTCTGGATTGTTTTATGTATGATTGGTTATCTTTGCAAGTCACTTCAAATTATCAGTTTGGTTTGGCCTACTAGATTGATCTTTCTTGCAATGGGAGAAGTGCTTAGCTTTGGGTTCAATCTTGCGGTGTCCTTTCCCAGTGACAGTAGGGGCAGCAAGGCACGTATTGTATTGTTGCCATAGAGGATAACAAGATGGGGTTTTCATCATATTGCACGAGTTTATCCCTCTACATCATGTCATCTTGCTTAAGGCGTTACTCTGTTCTTACGAACTTAATACTCTAGATGCATGCTAGATAGCGGTCGATGTGTGGAGTAATAGTAGTAGATGCAAGCAGGAGTCGGTCTACTTGTCTCAGACGTGATGCCTATATACATGATCATACCTAGATATTCTCATAACTATGCTCAATTCTGTCAATTGCTCAACAGTAATTTGTTCACCCATCATAAAATACTTATGCTCTTGAGAGAAGCCACTAGTGAAACCTATGGCCCCCGGGTCTATCTTCATCATATTAAATCTTCCAATACTTAGTTATTTTCTTTGCTTTTATTTTACTTTGCATCTTTATCATAAAAATACCAAAATATTATCTTATCATATCTATCAGATCTCACTCTCGTAAGTGACCGTGTAGGGATTGACAACCCCTTATCGCGTTGGTTGCGAGGATTTATTTGTTTTGTGTAGGTGCGAGGGACTGGCGCGTAGCCTCCTACTGGATTGATACCTTACTTCTCAAAAACTAAGGGAAATACTTACGCTACTTTGCTACACCACCCTTTCCTCTTCAAGGGAAAACCAACGCAAGTGCTCAAGAGGTAGCAAGAAGGATTTCTGGCGCCGTTGCCGGGGATGTCTACGCAAAAGTCAACATACCAAGTACCCATCACAAACCCTTATCTCCCGCATTACATTATTTTCCATTTTCCTCTCATTTTCCTCTCCCCCACTTCACCCTTGCCGCTTTATTCGCCCCCCTCTCTCTCTATCCCCCCTCTCTTTCTCTATTTGCCTCTTTTTGCCCATTTCTCATTTGCTTGTGTGTTGGATTGCTTGTTTGTCACGATGGCTCTTCCCCAATTTTGTGATCTTCACCTTAAAAGGTTAGAAGAAATCGAAAACAACATTAGGAGTTTTATGGTCTTGCAATTTGAGCATAATAGTTTCTTTAGAAACGAGCTTAAGGAACAAAAAATATTTATGAGTTATATGAATAAAGAGCTCGATGATATGTCTAAAGAATTTGATGGTTTGAGATCCCAAATTGCTTGTCTTGAGAAGTTAATAGCTAAAGTTTCGGATAAGCAGGCTACCTTAGTTAATAAGATGGCCGCTAAACCGGAAGACCATGATAATAAAGATGAAGATCTAAAAGTTATTGATGTGTCCCCTATTAAATCGTTGTTTTGCAATATGAATCTTGATAATTATGGGACTGAATATGATCCACCTTTACCTAGAAGGCGTTCCAAAAATTTGGAGTTTTTAGATCTTGATGCTAAATTTGATAAAAGTGGGATTGAAGAGATCAAAACTCTAGATGTTAATGAACCTACTATTTTGGATTTCAAGGAATTTAATTATGATAATTGCTATTTGATCGATTGTATTTCCTTGTTGCAATCCGTGCTAAATTCTCCTCATGCTTATAGTTAGAATAAAGCTTTTACCAAACATATCGTTGATGCTTTGATGCAAACTTATGAAGAAAAACTTGAGTTGGAAGTTTCTATCCCTAGAAAACTTTATGATGAGTGGGAACCAACTATTAATATTAAAATTAAAGATCATGAATGCTATGCTTTGTGTGATTTGGGTGCTAGTGTTTCCACGATTCCAAAGACTTTGTGTGATTTGTTAGATTTCCGTGATTTTAATGATTGCTCTCTAAACTTGCACCTTGCGGATTCCACTATTAAGAAACCTATGGGAAGAATTAATGATGTTCTTATTGTTGCAAATAGGTTATGTGCCCGTAGATTTTATTGTTCTTGACATAGATTGCAATCCTTCATGTCCTATTATTCTTGGTAGACCTTTCCTTAGAACGATTGGTGCAATTATTGATATGAAGGAAGGAAATATTAGATTCCAATTTCCGTTATGGAAAGGCATGGAACACTTTCCTAGAAAGAAAATTAAATTACCTTATGAATCTATTATGAGAGCCACTTATGGATTGCCTACCAAAGATGACAATACCTAGATCTATCCTTGCTTTTTATGCCTAGCTAGGGGCATTAAACGATAGCGCTTGTTGGGAGGCAACCCAATTTTATTTTTATTCCTTGCTTTTTGCTCCTGTTTTGGGTATATGCTTCTCACAAACCGGAGCTTCTGAAAGCAAGCATGATGGTTTTCAGTAGGGAACATCCTACCTTTGGGGATGAAACGATATCCATTGCCTCTTATTGCTTTCAATTTTTTCTCGTGTCAACATAAAACAACAAGAGTGTTGTGTGAATTTTTGTGATTTTTCGGGGTTCATTTGGACATTTTTATGCATTAACTGAGTTTTCAATGCATTTTATGTGCATAATTCAAATTTGAACTACATGCACATGCTCCAGTGCATATAAATTGGTTGAAAAATCAAATATGTGTCCATGGGTGCATGCTTACGTCCCATGCAAGAAATGGGAATGAATTTCAAACACCAGGGCACCGTTGATTGCCGGCAAAACATTGAGATGCCGGTTTTTTAAATTCTAGTAAATCCAAAACTCGTCTGATATTCATGAAACTTGGCATGTTATCATGGAGCGGCATCAACATGCCGTGGTACAAATTTTGTCCCATTTGGGGCAGGTTTGGGTATATGCTTCTCACAAACCGGAGCTTCTAACAACAAGCATGATGGTTTTCGATAGGGAACGTCCCACCTTTGGGGACGAAACAATATCCGTTGCCTCTTATTGCTTTCAATTTTTTTTCTCGTGTCAACATAGAACAACAAGAGTATTGTGCAAATTTTTGTGATTTTTCGGGGTTCGTTTGGACATTTTTATGCATTAACTGAGTATTGAGTTTTCAATGCATTTTATGTGCATAATTCAAATTTGAACTACATGCACATGCTCCGGTGCATATAAATTGGTTGAAAAATAAAATATGTGTGCTTGTGTGCATGCTTAGGTCCCATGCAAGAAATGGCAAGGAATTTCAAACACCGGGGCACCGTTGATTGCCGGCAAAACATTGAGATGCTTGGTTTTTAAATTCTAGTAAATCCAAAACTCGCTAAAATTCATGAAACTTGGCATGCTATCATGGAGCAGCATCAACATGCCGTGGTACAAATTTTGTCCCATTTGTGGCAGGTTTTGGTATATGCTTCTCACAAACCGAAGCTTCTAACAACAAGCATGATGGTTTTCGGTAGGGAACGTCCCACCTTTGTGGACGAAACGATATCCATTGACTCTTATTACTTTCAATTTTTTTCTCGTGTCAACATAGAACAACAGGAGTGTTGTGCGAATCTTTGTGATTTTTCGGGGTTCGTTTGGACATTTTTATGCATTAACTGAGTTTTCAATGCATTTTATGTGCATAATTCAAATTTGAACTACATGCACATGCTCCAGTGCATATAAATTGGTTGAAAAATCAAATTTGTGTCCTTGAGTGCATGCTTAGGTCCCATACAACACATGGGAATGAATTTCAAACACTGGGGCGCCGTTGATTGCCGGCAAAACATTGAGATGCCTGGTTTTTAAATTCTAGTAAATTCAAAATTTTGTTAACCATTCATGTGACGCAATGTGTCTTGGTTTTAATGGCTGTAGGAGGTGCTGTGCGGACAGATGCTTGACCTTGACTGAATGGGAGGGTGCGAGCGCCGTCCGGTGCGCAGGCTGACCGAGAGGCATGCAAGCTGTCCTCGAGTGCGCAGGCTCATCAAAAAGCGTGCAAGCTGTATGCTACGTAGGCTCACTGGGAAGCGAGCCTTTTGATTTCCATGGCCTCCTGCCTTGCCCGCATCCTCTCCATTAATGGCGCCCAAGCCGCAGTTTAATTTTCTTTTTAAATATAAAACACTCATCACAAACGTTTTGGTTAGAACACCCGTATGAAAACCGACAGCTTCCCCAGGAAGCCAAGAGAAAATGTGTCGAGTATGATTTCTGCAGCTCTTGATCGCAAACGATTTAGATAGAACACTAGTATGCAAACTGAGAGCAGCGCAGGATTTGTGCATCTCTTCAACACAAACGGTTGTTCTGGATGACCCGTGTGCAACCGCGTACAAACAATTTGGTAAGATTTGCATCTGTCATATTGGGTATGTTGCCATTTGTCAAGCTGTAAAGATTTACATTTGTTGATCTAGTTACGTTGCCATTTGTCAATCCTTGTAACAGTGTGATTTGTCAAAATATGCAGCTAGAAATCATTAGCACTATGTAATTTTTGCAACTAAAATTCAGTAATTAAGCATAGATTTCATTCATACATTAAGCAGTCGTTCTTAATTTATACAAACAGTTCAACTCGACAGCTGAACCGACCAAACTTCTTCCCAATTGTTGTCAACCACGTACTGAAATAGCTAGTTCAACTATATATACTAGCTAATTTTAAGTATGTTGTACAGTTCGACCACACATCTATAGTCGGATGAACTGAACAAAATAGCCCCTAAATACTACTACTACCACGAAGGGGCTTTGTGCTACTTCTGGCAGCCTCTCCTCTGCCGAGTGCACTCAGTAAGAGGCACAGGAGGAGGAGGAGCCTACCGATGAGCTAGACAAATGCAATATGGTGCCTGCCGCTGCTGCATGTTCAGCGATGCTTGCCAGCTCGAATGCCCACTGCCGCTCCAGACAATCCCTCTTGAAGTGGCCAGACTGCTAGTAGATCTCTTGATTCCTCGCCTCTACATCGGCGTGTGCTGTGGCCAAGGCTGCGGTAAGGCTCTTTGCATGCTCGACGAAGCGCTCCTCCTCTTCTCGCAGGAACTCGATGTAGCGCACAAGGTCGCTGACGCATGTGCGGGCCTCCACCTCCGCCCCCTCCTTCGGGCGATGGTGGCGGAGCGGGTGATGATCCCTGCGGTCGACGGTGGGCCGGCGGCCACGGCAGCCGATGATGGGGTTGCGGCCACGACCACCACCTCCCGCCTTCGGGCCACGGTGGCGGAGCGGATGATGGCCACGGAGGCCGGTAGTGGGGTGGCGGCCACGACGGCCACCTCCCGCCTTCGGGCCACGGCGGCGGAGCGGGGGATGGCCTTGGCTTTCGACGGTGGTGTGGCGGTAATGGCGGCCGACAATAGCTGCCGACGGGCAGCGGCCGCAGAGCGTGTGGTGGGTGTCCCGCACACACCCAACATGGACGCCACACGCACTACACTACGCCGGGGACTGCACCGCCGCCACGGTGTAACCTCCCAACTAGAGCTGTCCTCTGATGACAGCGGAGTGGCTGAGCGACGACGACAGACCGGTGCCATTGGCGATTGTGGAAGAAGCAGATGAGATAAGCTACAGGGAGGGAGGGGAAAATGCGACGCTGGACTCGCCGGCCATGAGGGTTTTTATAGCAGGCCGGTAAGCATCGGGATTTTTGAGGATTTCACCAAGTCGGGCAGGAAGCTTGCGCGGGAACCTGCGAGGTTGCGTGGGAACGGGCTCACCGATGATTCATTGGCGCCACCGTTTGGCCAAAAGAACGCCCCCGCGCGCCGCGTAAGCTTGCGCTGTAAGCCGTCTGCGGCAGCGGGGTGACAATACGTGCGTGAGGAGGACGAGAGGACACGTACACATACAGTTAATAAAAAATGTTTGCGATTTAATTACCTACTATACCCCGTCCTGGTTTATAAGTAGGATTTATTAACTAATAAAATACGAATGCATGTCGCCATAGATTATATCGTTGGAGTCGTATTTGAACATAGTTACTAGCTATACAATTTTTGTAATATGCATTAACACTTTTTTGGTTAAATTTAAGATTATATACCAGCAAGCGTTTGCCTGCAACACACACGGCTTATTCCATCACAAACAGCTCTGATGGATCAACCGTCTGCCACGTATCGCACATGCAACTCTAATCTGATTCATGCTTGATCTCTCCGACATCGTTCGCACAGTCCGTCTTATTTGCCATGTATCATTGTACTATCCTCTGCTCGCATCCCTAGGCAAGCTCTACTCGCCGTTAGGCGTGATACATCTCCAATGTATCTACTTTTCCAAACATTGTTGCCCTTGTTTTGGACTCTAACTTGTATGATTTGAATGGAACTAATCCAGACTGACGCTGTTTTTAGCAGAATTGCCATGATGTTGTTTTATGTACAGAAAACAAAAGTTCTCGGAATGACCTAAAACTCCACGAGATATCTTACAATAAATAATAAAAAATCCTCGCCAAAGATGAAGACCAGGGGGCCCACACCCTTCTCACGAGGGTGGGGGGCGCCCCCCTAGGGCGCGCCCCCTACCTCATGGGTCCCCTGGAGACCCCCCGACTCCAACTCCAACTCTATATAACTGCTTTCGGGGAGAAAAAATAAGAGAGAAGAAATCATCATGTTTTAAGTATACGGAGCCGCCGCCAAGCCCTAAAACCTCTCGGGAGGGCTGATCCGGAGTCTGTTCGGGGCTCCGGAGAGGGGAATCCGTCGCCATCGTCATCACCAACCATCCTCTATCACCAATTTCATGATGCTCACCGCTGTGCGTGAGTAATTCCATCATAGGCTTGCTGGACGGTGATGGGTTGGATGGGATCTATCATGCAATCGAGTTAGTTTTGTTAGGGTTTGATCCCTAGTGTCCACTATGTTGTGAGATTGATGTTGCTATGACTTTGCTATGCTTAATGCTTGTCACTAGGGCCCGAGTGCCATGATTTCAGATCTGAACCTATTATGTTTTTATCAATATATGAGTGTTCTTGATCCTATCTTGCAAGTCTATAGTCACCTATTATGTGTTATGATCCATTAACCCCGAAGTGACAATAATCGAGATACTTACCTGTGATGACCGTAGTTTGAGGAGTTCATGTATTCACTATGTGTTAACGCTTTGTTCCGGTTATCTATTAAAAGGAGGCCTTAATATCCCTTAGTTTCCGTAAGGACCCCGCTGCCACGGGAGGGTAGGACAAAAGATGTCATGCAAGTTCTTTTCCATAAGCACGTATGACTATGTTCGGAATACATGCCTACATTATATCAATGAACTGGAGCTAGTTCTGTGTCACCCTAGGTTATGACTGTTACATGATGAACCGCATCCGGCATAATTCTCCATCACCGATCCATTGCCTACGAGCTTTCCATATATTGTTCTTTGCTTATTTACTTTTCCGTTGCTATTGCTATCATCACTACAAAATACCAAAACATTACTTTTGCAATCATTACCTTTTGCTACCGTTACCACTACTATCATATTACCTTGCTACCAAACACTTTGCTGCAGATATTAAGTTTCCAGGTGTGGTTGAATTGACAACTCAGCTGCTGATACTTGAGAATATTCTTTGGCTCCCCTTGTGTCGAATCAACAAATTTGGGTTGAATACTCTACCCTCGAAAACTGTTGCGATCCCCTATACTTGTGGGTTATCAAGACCAATTTCTGGCGCCATTGCCGGGGAGCATAGCTCCATTCTTTGAGTCACGTGGGATTTATATCTGCTGGACACTATGAAGAACTTGAGAGATCCAAAAACCAAGATCTATCCCTCAACTACGAGGGGAGGTAAGGAACTGCCATCTAGCTCTGCACTTGATTCACCTTCTGTTATGAGTAAGCTTGCGACACCTACACCTGCTTCTGCTATTCGTTCTGATATGTCGCATGTTATTGATGATGCTACTTCTGCTATGCATGATACTTATGATGAAACTACCTCTATGCCTGATACTACTATGCCACTTAGTGATTTTCTAGAGGAACGACTTGCTAGGGCTAGAGAGATTGAAAATATTGAATCTGATTATGAAGATGAAAGTGATGATGAAGAATCACTTGTTATTCCTGAGGGTTATTTATTTGATCAAGATGCTTCTTTAACTATTTTAGCCTGCAAAGATAGATATGAACTCAAAAGGTTATTAGCTAAATGGAATAAGCAATCTCCAAATGCTAGGATGAGACCTGACCCTGCTTTTGCTACTTCACCTATATGTGTTGCTGATAAGGATTATGAATTCTCTGTTGATCTTGATATAATTAATTTGGTTGAATATGATCCTTTTCATGGCTATGAAACTGAAACTGTTGTAGCACATCTTACTAAATTAAATGATATAGCCACCCTGTTCACTAATGATGAGAGATCTTGCTACTTTTATATCCTTAAAATATTTCTGTTCTCATTAAAGGGTGATGCTAAGATATGGTTTAATTCTCTTGATCCTGGTTATGTGCGTAGTCCCCAGGATATGATTTATTACTTCTCTGCTAAATATTTCTCTGCTCATAAGAAACAAGCTGCTTTAAAGGAAATATACAACTTTGTGCAAATTAAAGAAGAGAGTCTCCCACAAGCTTGGGGGAGGTTTCTCAAGTTACTTAATGTTTTGCCTGATTATCCTCTTAAGAAAAATGAAATACTTGATATCTTTTATAATGGACTAACCGATGCTTCCAGAGATTACCTGGATAGTTGTGTCGGTTCTCTTTTCAGGGAAAGAACACCGGATGAAGCTGAAATCTTATTGAATAATATGTTGACAAATGAAAATAATTGGGCACCTCCTGAGCCAGCTCCTGCCCCAATTAACGATCCTATACCTAAACAAACTCCAAAGAAGAGGGGTATTCTACTACACAGTCCTGAAGATATGCAAGAGGCAAAGAAATCTATGAAAGAAAAAGGTATTCAAGCTGAAGATGTTAAGAATTTACCTCCTATTGAATAAATACATGGTCTTAATTTACCGCCTGTTGAAGAAACATATGATCTTAATCCTTTATTTATTGAAGAACCTCCAGACCTCGATAACCCGACACATGTAGTAAAGGTAAATTCACTCTATAGATATGATAAAACTGAAATCCCTCCTGCTAGAATTGCTAGTCAATGCTTGGATGAATTTGATAATTTTATGATCAAGCAAGAAGACTTCAATGCTTATTTTGGTAGACAATTAAAACAAGATGCTGATATGATTAAATACTTAGGTGATTATATGGATAATATTAGAGGTGAACTTAAACTTGTTAGCAAACATGCTTCTATGGTTACCACTCAAGTAGAACAAGTACTTAAAGCTCAAAAGGAATTGCTCAATGAGATGAATAGTAAGAAAAATAATTATGTTGTTAAAGTGGCTACTAGAACTGGTAGAATGACTCAGGAACCTTTGTATCCTGAAGGCCACCCTTAGAGAATTGAGCAAAGTTCTCAAAGAAATAAAATTGATGCACCTAGTTCTTCTAAAAAGAAGAAAAAGAAAAATGATAGAACTGTGAAAACTTCTAGTGAACCTATTGCTGAACCACCTGATAATCCAAATGATATATCTATGTCTAATGCTGAAACTCAATCTGGTAATGAACATGAACCTAATGAAAATGTTAATGATGATGTTCATAATAATGCTCAACCTAGTAATGATAATGATGTAGAAATTGAACCTATTGTTGATCTTGATAACCCACAATCAAAGAATCAACGTTATGAGAAGAAAGACTTTGTTGCTAGGAAACATGGTAAAGAAAGAGAACCTTGGGTTCAGAAACCCATGCCTTTTCCTCCCAAACCATCCAAGAAAAAGGATGATGAGGATTTTGAGCGCTTTGCTGAAATGATTAGACCTATACTTTTGCGTATGCGATTGACTGATATGCTTAAAATGAATCCTTATGCTAAGTACATGAAAGATATTGTTACAAATAAAAGAAAGATATCGAAGCTGAAATTTACACCATGCTTGCTAATTATACTTTTAAGGGTGGAATACCAAAGAAACTTGGGGATCTAGGAGTACCTACTATACCATGCTCCATTAAAAGAAACTATGTTAAAACTGCTTTATGTGATCTTGGGGTCGGTGTTAGTGTTATGACTCTCTCTTTATATCGTAGACTTGATTTGGATAAGTTGACACCTACTAAAATATCTTTGCAAATGGCTGATAAATCAACTTCTATACCTGTCGGTATTTGTGAGGATGTGCCTGTTGTGGTTGCAAACGTTACTATTTTAACGGACTTTGTTATTCTTGATATTCTCGAGGACGATAGTATGTCTATTATTCTTGGAAGACCTTTTCTTAATATTGCAGGGGCTGTTATTGATTGCAACAAAGGCAATGTCACTTTTCATGTTAATGGTAATGAGCATACAGTACATTTTCCGAGGAAACAACCTCAAGTTCATAGTATCAATTCTATCGGAAAAATTCCATCGATTATATTTGGAGGTTTTGAATTTCCTCTTCCTACTGTCAAGAAGAAATATGATATACTTATTATTTGGGATGTGCATATCCTCGTTGAGGTAACCTTGTGTTATTCGAAATTTCTCCGGTTTCATGTTAATCGGAATGAGTTTGTTAACAAGACTTGATCAACCTTGTTAGTGGATTCCTTTTGACGAGCATGAGATGGATGAAACTAGAAGCACAACCCTCTGTACCCTTTCTATAGTTTATGTTATTTAGTTGAAATAAAACAAAATAAATAATTCTCTGTGTGTTATCTGATTATCCGTGCAATATAAAAATACCTCGAAAATAAAAGTTCTCCAAATGCCCTAAAAATTAAATATGATTTTTATAGAATATTTGAGGATTTATGGAACAAAGAACACACCAGGGGGGCCAACCACCTTGCCATGAGGGTGGAGGGCGCGCCCACCCCCCTAGGGCGCCCCCTGCCTTGTGGGCCCACGGTGGCCCTCCTCCACTTATTCTTTCAGCCACACACTTCATCTTCCTCCCCCAAACACAAAAAACCAACTCAAACCCGAGTCCAAGCTCGTTTTGCTGCCATTTTCGATCTCCTTGCTCAAAGCACCTCTCACAAAACTGCTTGGGGAGATTGTTTCTTGGTATGTGACTCCTCCATTGGTCCAATTAGTTTTTATTCTAGTGCTTTATTCATTGCAAATTTGTGTTGCTTAGGTGACCCTGTTCTTGAGCTTGCATGTCAAATTTATATGGTCAAAAGTAGTTCTGATGCATGATATAGGCTCTAGGCACTTGTAGGAGTAGTTGCTATCAATATTATTGAGTTTGGTTTACTTTTATTTTGAAGTTACTAAAAATTTTCAGAATTTTTCAGAGGAAGAAATATGTTTAGGAAAATGTACCAAGGTGGTTCTTCAAAGAAGCAAGGACCCAGGCTTGCAATGCGTGATGCTGACGAAGAGTCACCAAGAGACGCTCTAGTGCGTCCTTGTGAGTGGCTTTCTGAAATTTTTATGGATCGAGCGGGAATCAAAGAAGAATTTAATGCATATTTGCGTAATGCTGATCTTGAGGACTTTGAGGCAGACAAATGCCCCCAGTATCATGAGCTCACAAGCTCTTTTGTGAGGAGGTTTGAGTATTCATCTTCGCGTAATTATCCTTCAGTCATGTTTGATCTTTATGACAAATCTTATACCATGGACTTAGAGGATTTCACTTTTTCTTGCAAACTTCCACAATGGGGTAGTGTTAGGGATCCCCCTAAATCTGTATTTAGAAACTTTATTGCTAGTATAACTATAGGGGAATCTAGAGATATAACGCAAGCTACCATAGGGAGCATTCACTTTCCTGCTATACATTATTTTGCTCTCTTCATAGGTAGGTGCATAAATGCTAAGGATGAAGCATGTCACATGTGTGTCCCTGACCTTAGCATTCTCAGGAATGCTGTGTTAGGAGACCAATCTTATCATATGGGAGCCATTGTAGCTCGTAGGTTGCATCATAATAGACATAATGGAGATTTTTTGGAGGAATTTATGCAACCCGCTTAGCTAAATTTCTTGAGATAGATGTTCATGAAGGAGACATGGAGTTGCCTCCTGCTTACTTAGATTTTGATTCTATGGTTCCCCACCATTTTGTCGAGAGGAACGAATCACCTCTCCAGTACCGATTAATCTTTGACAGACGCCGTGCTGTCCATATTACTTTCCCTGCTCCTGCTTTCTTTGATTATCAGGCAAGAGGAGGATATACTATTACCAGAGAGGAGGCAGATGAGTACGAGAGGAGAGCGGAGGCCGCTAGTCGCCACGCTGCAGCTCAGGAGGCGATAGCTGCTGCATCACAGTACAACCCCAACAACTATTATTATGGATATCAGCCAGGCGAGCCGTGGCCATAGACCAACTTAGGCCAAAAGCCTAAGCTTGGGGGAGTATGTAATTCTCACCGACATTACATTTATGTTCACACACACTCATTGCCAGATGTCGGTGATCATACTTTTTCATTGTATCATCCATCCCAGTTTATTTTATTTTATGCTTTCTTCTTGTGTGTTTAATAAACCTTAAGAAAAACCAAAAAAATAGTTGTAGCTTTTAATTAATTTACTTTCCATGCTTGTAGTAGTAATTAAAAAGAAAACCCAAAAATATTTCCCGTTCTTCTTTTGCTTGTTGGGAGCTTTCCCGTGTAAATAGTTTTATTTGTTTTCTTTTCTTTGGGGGTCAGTAGGAGAAGACCATGATTAAATTGTTGAAGTGGCTCTTATATGCATTATTGTTTATCTGACAAAAGAGCCCATATTGCCTTGTCTTCTCCTGTTTATTGAATGCTCGCAGATTCCAGCTTAGTCCAATGCACGTGCACTCTTATTATTATTCACATCGTTCGGTCGTGCAAGTGAAAGGCAATTATGATGATATATGATGGACTGACTGAGATGAGAAAAGCTGGTATGAACTCGACCTCTTTTGTTTTTGTAAATATGATGAGTTCATCGTTCTTGATTCAGCTTGTTATGAATAAACATGTTTGCAATGACAATTAGAGATCATAGTTGCTTGTGCCATGCTTGATTAGCTATGAGTTATAATGGTTTACCTTGCGTTCCAACGTGCTATTAAAATGGTTATGATGTGGCATGATAGGGTGGTATCCTCCTCTGAATGATTTAAGTGACTTGACTTGGCACATGTTCATGCATGTAGTTGAAACAAATCAACATAGCCTTCACGATATTTATGTTCATGGTGGATTATATCCTACTCATGCTTGCATCCAATGTTCATTAATTTTAATGCATGTACATGGCTGTTGTCGCTCTCTAGTTGGTTGCTTCCCAGTCTTTTGCTAGCCTTCACCTGTACTGAGCGAGAATACTGCTTGTGCATCCAAACTCCTTAAACCCCAAAGTTATTCCAGATGAGTCCACTATACCTTCCTATATGCGGTATCTACCTGCCGTTCCAAGTAAATTTGTATGTGCAAAACTCTAAACCTTCAAATAATCATCATGTTTTGTATGCTCGAATAGCTCATGTATCAACTAGGGCTGTCTGTATCTTCCATGTTAGGCGGGTTATTCTCAAGAGGAGTGGACTCCGCTCCTCACTCACGAGATAAAGGGCTGGTCACCAGGATGCCCAGTCCCATGCTTTATGCAAACTAAATCAAAATAATTGCAAAAAAACTCCCCCTGGGACCTGATGTATGTTGGAGGCACTCGTTGTTTCGAGCAAGCCATGGATTGATGTTTGTTGGTGGAGGGAGAGTATAAACTTTACCATTCTGTTTGGGAACCGCCTATAATGTGTGTAGCATGGAAGATATCGCCATCTCTTGGTTGTTATGTTGACAATGAAAGTATACCGCTCAAAATATTGTTCACCTCTATTTTAAAACCGAGCTCTGGCACCTCTACAAATCCCTGCTTCCCTCTGCGAAGGGCCTATCTATTTACTTTTATGTTGAGTCATCACCCTCTTATTAAAAAGCACTAGCTGGAGAGCGCATCTGTCATTTGCATTCATTGCTGTTAGTTTACATTGGGTGTGACTATGATTGGATCTCTTTTACCATGAAATACAATGTCTAGTCAGTCCTTGATCTTTAAAGGTGCTCTGCATTTATGTTTTGCAGTCTCAGAAAGGGCTAGCGAGATACCATATTGTTATATCATATTATGATTGTTTTAAGAAAGTGTTGTCATCCAAGATTTATTATTATGGCTTGCTAGTTGATTATGTTATTGATATGAGTAATCATGAGACCTGAGAATTATTGCAAATGTGGTTAGTTATAATCTTTGCTGAAAACTTGAATGCTAGCTTGACATATTTACAACAACAAGAGCAAACAAAGTTTGTAAAAGTTTTTATTTATTTCTTTTAGTTTGTCAACTGAATTGCTTGAGGACAAGCAAGGGTTTAAGCTTGGGGGATTTGATACGTCTCCAACATATCTACTTTTCCAAATACTTTTGCCCTTGTTTTGGACTCTAACTTGTATGATTTGAATGGAACTAATCCGGACTGACGCTGTTTTCAGCAGAATTGCCATGATGTTGTTTTATGTGCAAAAAACAAAAGTTCTCGGAATGACCTGAAACTCCACAGGATATCTTACAATAAATAATAAAAAATCCTCGCCAAAGATGAAGACCAGGGGCCCACACCCTTCTCACGAGGGTGGGGGGCGCGCCGCCTACCTCGTGGGCCCCCTGGAGACCCCCCGACTCCAACTCCAACTCTATATAACTGCTTCCGGGGAGAAAAAAATAAGAGAGAAGAAATCATCGCGTTTTACGATACGGAGCCGCCGCCAAGCCCTAAAACCTCTTGAGAGGGCTGATCTGGAGTTCGTTCGGGGCTCCGGAGAGGGGAATCCGTCGCCATCGCCATCACCAACCATCCTCCATCACCAATTTCATGATGCTCACCGCCGTGCGTGAGTAATTCCATCGTAGGCTTGCTGGACGGTGATGGGTTGGATGGGATCTATCATGTAATCGAGTTAGTTTTGTTAGGGTTTGATCCCTAGTGTCCACTATGTTCTGAGATTGATGTTGCTATGACTTTGCTATGCTTAATGCTTGTCACTAGGGCCCGAGTGCCATGATTTCAGATCTGAACCTATTATGTTTTCATCAATATATGAGTGTTCTTGATCCTATCTTGCAAGTCTATAGTCACCTATTATGTGTTATGATCCGTTAACCCCGAAGTGACAATAATCGGGATACTTACCGGTGATGACTGTAGTTTGAGGAGTTCATGTATTCACTATGTGTTAACGCTTTGTTCTGGTTATCTATTAAAAGGAGGCCTTAATATCCCTTAGTTTCCGTAAGGACCCCGCTACCACAGGAGGGTAGGACAAAAGATGTCATGCAAGTTCTTTTCCATAAGCACGTATGACTATGTTCGGAATACATGCCTACATTATATCAATGAACTGGAGCTAGTTCTGTGTCACCCTAGGTTATGACTGTTACATGATGAACCGCATCCGGCATAATTCTCCATCACTGATCCATTACCTAGCTACGAGCTTTCCATATATTGTTCTTCGCTTATTTAGTTTTCCATTGCTATTGCTATCATCACTACAAAATACCAAAAACATTACTTTTGCTATCATTACCTTTTGCTACCGTTACCACTACTATCATATTACCTTGCTACCAAACACTTTGCTGTAGATATTAAGTTTCCACGTGTGGTTGAATTGACAACTCAGCTGCTAATACTTGAGAATATTCTTTGGCTCCCCTTGTGTCGAATCAACAAATTTGGATTGAATAATCTACCCTTGAAAACTGTTGCGATCCCCTATACTTGTGGGTTATCAAGGCGCCGCAGCGCGCTCTGCTCGCGTCCGTCGACACGCTCGGCTTGTGGACAACTTTTCCTTGAGGCGACCGTAGAGCGCTCTGCTCGCGTCCCTCCGCGCGCGCTCTGCCAGCGGTTAAGCGTGCGCACGATCACGTCGGGGGCCCCATATGCATGCGGTTGCGCCGTGCGTGTTGCCACGCGATGCAGTTACGTGCGGCACGATGGAGTTACGCGCTGCAAATTAGAACTGCCATCAGGGCTTGCCGATATTCCTGGCCGTCCGACTTCCCCTTTAATTCTCGTGGCCATTATAACCTTTGTCTCTTCAACCTTTCGATCGTGCCCCACAACACAACAAGCACACCCACAACGACACATAGAGAGGGGATGTCCGGCGGCGCTCCAACGGAGTTCGGTGAGCATAGAGTGGAGACCCACGCGAAGGAGACGGATCTCTCAGTGGTGTACACTATTGACCCGGCCGTGGTGGACGACTACATCAACAGCATTGAGCAGTTGCTTGCTGGAGACAAGTACAAGGTGGCCGGCATCGACCTCCAGTACACCGCCGGTCGTCCCGGCATAGACCAGAAGGTTTCCATCGCCCAGTTGTGCGTGCGCCATCATGTCCTCATCTACCACTATTGCATGGCCACATGGCCTTACGACCGTTTCAACAGGTTTGTCAACATCACCGACTACAAGTTCACCATGGTGGATACCAAAGAAGATGTAAAAGCGCTCAGTGTTACGGGCTTGGCGTGCAAGAACCTTGTCGAAATTCGTGACCACTATAGGGTCTAGGGCAGCACGAAGCAGGACTCCCTGGTCGAACTCGCCTCGGCCATCATCGACCCCTACTACGAAAAGATGAAGCAGGATGCCCAGAGAACAAGTCTCGTATCCTGGCACAAGGCCTGGATGCAGCAACTGGATGAACCTCACCTCAGGTTCGCGGCCAAGAGTATGTACACATGCTACGAGATGCACAGGTGGATCATTGACATGAGGAAGTGCCTCGTTACCCAAATCGATGAGCCCGGATCGAGCCACAAGAAGAGCAAGCATCACAAGAAGTAGATGATGATCAGATGATTGTTTATGCTAGTTAATCATGCATGTAATATATAGTTTACTTTATTGGTGTGTGTGGAAATGTCATGTGTGTAGTAGCCACCTATGTAATTATGCATGTAACAGTTTACTTTGGTGTGTGAAAATGCCATGGTTGTAGTAGCCGCCTATGTAAGTGGATGTTTAATTTGGTTATGCAAGCATGTCCTTATAAGTGTGTGTGTGTGTGTGTGTGTGTGTATATATATTGTTGTTCTGTATGCAATCCCATCGCACAACACACACTTCTTATTAGCAGCAACCGTCTATGTTCTTATCGGTCTTCACACACATTTCAGATTACATACCTGTTTGCCGCATATCACACACATCTTGTTAAGTTGAACCATTTCTATTCTCATGTCTCAACGCAAACAGTTCATCCGAGTGAACCGCATGCCGTATATTGCACACACCTTTGATCTGGCTAACCATTTCTTTTGTGTTGCCTAATCACAAACAGTTCATCCGAGTGAACCATATGCTGTGTATCGCACACGCCTCCATCTGGCTGTCCATTTGTTTTGTTCCTCCTCATCACAAATAGTTCATTGAACTGAGCCGTATGCCCTTCATCGCACACGCAACTAAAACCTGAACCATGTTTGATGCATCCATCATCGCAAACGTTTTACACATTTCTGACGGTTTTCATACAACACCATTTGCGATTATGGCATCGCACACAGTTTCTCGAAGGGTCTCTGATCGTAGTGTCGCATTAGCAGCATCCTGCAGTAGTGAACTCCCGAGAGGGAATTCACTTGGGTCCTCCTTGGCGCATGCGTAGATACATACTTGATCCTCTTTCCCTCGGGGGTGGTGAGTAATATTGACTTGCTAGCACAGTCGATGTTTCCTCCGTACTTCGATAGCCAATCCATGCCTAGTATTATATCCAATCCTTGTGACTCCAAAATTATTAGGTCTAAGGGGAAAACATGTCTACCAATGGTTAATGGTAACCGATCACACCATCGGCTGGCCATATACTCTGCTCTTGGCGAGCTTACTAACACGAGTGACCTAAGGGCTAAGGTTGGCAACTTAAACTTGTCCACAAATTCCCTTGATATGTATGAATGCGATGCACCAGTGTCAAAAAGAACGAGAGTGGTAAATGACTTAATCAAAAACTTACTAATCACCGCGTCAGGCTGATCTTCAACTTCCTCCATGTTGATGTGGTTCACCTGACCTCTGGTGAAGGGATTGGGCTTCTTCCCAAAGTTTCCATTTTCATTACCATTCTTCAACTCAGAACAATCATTGGCGTAGTGTCCAGTCTTCCCGCACTTGTAACAGATGACATGACTTAGGTCCTTCTTAGCTGGTGTTGCTGGGTTGGAACGGTTCTGACTGCTGCTTCCTCCATTCCCATTTCCATTCTTAGGGCCGCTATGGTTATACGAGCTTCCTCCATTGTGGGTGTGGCCTCCATGGTTATGGGTGTAACCTCCCGAGTTAGGGGTAAAGCGAGGCTTCTGCTGAGCTCCCGAATTATACTTCCCCTGTCCATACTTCCTTTTGCGGCTCTCTATCTGCTGGTACTTGCCTTCTATCATAAGAGACCTGTCTACCAACTCTTGGTAGTTGGCAAATGTTGCCACCATCAACTGCATACTCAGCTCATCATTCAACCCTTCCATAAACTTCTCCTACTTTGCGGCATCTGCGGCCACATCGTCCGGGGCATAGCGGGCTAATTTGCTGAACTCATCCACATACTGCGCCACAATGCGATTCCCTTGGCGTAAGTTGCAAAACTCACGCTTCTTCATACTCATTGCTCCAGTTGAGACATGTGTTGTGCGAAAAGCTTGCTAAAACTGATCCCAAGTGACATTTGCTATGGGGAAAGTGACTGTGTAATTCTCCCACCATGAGGCTGCTGGTCCATCCAGTTGGTGTGCGGCAAAGCGCACCTTCTCAGCATCTGTGCAACCTGTGGTGGTCAGCTCCCTCCCAATCTTGCGGAGCCAGTCATCAGCAACAATTGGCTCGGTGCTACTGGAAAACACCGACGGATTCAACCTCAGAAAATGGGCTAAGTTGTCAACTAGAGGTGGTGGCGGTGGGTTGTTGTTGTTTTTGTTGTTGTTGTTGTTGCCTTGGTTCTGGACTAGTAGCTGCATCAAGGCATTCTACTGTTGGATCAACTGAGTGAGCTCCGGTGGGAAGACAAATGCGGGGTCACGTCTCGGAGGCATCTGATAGGTTTAGAGGGGTGAGAATAGAATAGAGTGAGGTCTAAGGAGAAAATCACTACCCATATGCACATGAGACAAACACATTCATTTCACACCACTCAATTCAAACAAGGGCATACAAACGATCTAATCTACCATTACAAAATACTCGGACTATTACTATATACATGGGGGAATACTACTGATAATTTGGTGGCCGACTAGAAATTTTGATCGATGGAAGATTCCATGATATCATCTCCAACTTCGTCTTCGTAATCATCATTGCTATCGGGGTCGGAATTGATGCCGTCGATGGTTATGTAGTCTTCGGGATGGTTGTCCTCCTCCGGCGTGGGATCTCCCAGGAATATTCCTAGCTTCTTCTTCAGGTCTTCATTCTTCTCCAGTAGTACTGCAATTTCTTCTTCATATCCATCGCGTGTAGACTTGAGTTCCTCTTCTAGATCCATGTCCTGGTCATCACTTTCTTCATGTCTATCATGCTGGCACACATCTGGTTCTCCTGACGACGAATGTGTTGGTTTAACTCCTGGATGTAGACTGTAATGGATTTATCCCTCCTGGTGCAAATAATCTCCCATTGCTCATCTTGGCGTCCACATATCTGGTAGATGGTGTCCTTAAGATCCTTGTGATATACCTCACCGATGCGTCCCATGGTGATGTGGGCTGCCATGCTCTTTTCTAGATTCCAGGTTGGTGCATCAAAGGAAAACTCTATGGGCTCAGTAACTGGCATGAACGTCCTTCCTGGAACATGAACTCGAATCATCCAACACTCTTCTTCAGGTAGAGTGGCGGTGTAGGTCCTGGTGAGGCTTGGTATTCCGATGTTCAGGTACCTAGTGGCTTCCTTCAAGCGTCGTCCAAAAGGTGTGTCTTTATCCGGTTGAGCAAACTTGTTCCTTGGGTCCGCCATCTATAGAGTAAAAATGGAGAAGAGTCAGAAACGAGTAGAGGAGAGTGTCCTATGGCTTATCTTAGTGGTCGCGTCCTACAATCAGCGTGTGCTCTAATACCATCTTGTAGCGATCCGACCTCAGACTATCAAATCTCTGTGTATAAGTGTCATCCCTGGATTGGTAATGCTGACACACACAGTACTCGAGGATTTATAACAGAGTTCAATCACACACTTGTTACAACAATGTCTCAAAAGAGAACTTATTACAATAATATGGCTGAAGGCCATCTAAATAAGATAACAACGGAAGCTTCGAAGGTAAATGAGTCCATCAACTCCAACGCCATAGCTGAGTGTACGACAACGACCTAGCGAACCTTACGCTTCGTCTGAAAAGTCTGCAACATAATACGTTGCAGCCTGTGTAGGTTAGTACATGGAATATGCTGGCAAAATAACACTATAGAGCAATGAACAGAAAACAACTATCACTACATGCATATATGGCTGGTGGAGGCTCTATGGTTATCATTGGTAGAAAGCTAGTTTTTCCCTACAACAAAGGAATATATTTTATTTAATTACAAAGTTTGTTGAAAACATTGAGAATGGTAACCCCATCTCAATCCCAAATTAATAATCAATAACCCAACAAATTAATTAAGTAAAGTGATGAGATCAACACAATAATTCAGGCACTAGATACTCATGATGCCCATAACTAGGGACATGGCTAATCATGATTAGTTTGTACACTCTGTAGAGGTTTGCACACTTTTCCCCACAAGACTCGATCTCCTCCGTTGAATTTCTCGCACTACATGGTGTTTGAGAAACGGATGACCGAGACAGAGTCTTTCAGAAGCGTTAGCTCGTTACGACGGGTAGACAGTACCACCTACATCCCCTACATCTGCTAGTCTACCACTGTAAGAGGTCACACAACATACTCAACTATGCCAGAGCCCATAATGGCTTGTGGCTGCACACGGAAGTTTCCATCATGAATAACATAATGATCCCTTTGAGCCTGGGTGGCAAACCATAGGCTGATCACACAGATTCCCCGGGATCTCCTTGGACAACACTGGATTCCCCAGGTGCCCACAAACCAATCCACCCAGATGTGTATTAAAGTAGCCACCTTAAGTTAAACCTTAGTTAACAATAATCTCACATCTTTCATGAATTCTCTCAAACCAAACCACGTCTATGAGCATAGCATAGCAGTATTAGCATACATAGAAAGTACCCAGGGTTTGATATAAGACATTAGGTGCTACCTCATCAACTACTTCCAAATACCCACATGTTATCAAACCTACTCATGCAATGTTTGAGGGTTGAAACTAATGCATAAAAACGGGGTAATAAAGGGATATGATCAAAGTTTTACTTGCCTTGCTGACGATCTGAAAACCCTAGTGATTCGTAGTAGCACGCTTCGCACTCCGAAAACTCTATCGTGAACAAAAAATAGCACACATAAGCACTCAAGCATAATATGCAAAGGCTAAACTCAATAGAAAATATCTAAATTGAAAGTTCAACTGAACAGTTTCGATTTGCAAAAAGAATCAACCGAATCGGAGCTACGAAACTCAAACTGCGATTAAAAAGTTCGAATTCAAATCTGCTTGAAACCAAATTTTAATTTTGTCAAAATGATGTTCAAGTTGATTATCTGGATAGAGGGGAACAAGACGAAGATTTTGGCGTTGGTTTCACTGGATTTGGACAAACGAGTAGAAAGTAGCGAGGGTTTGAAGATCAGGGACTAATCTGTGATAAAAGTATTCGCGGATAGGTCCCTGGCTAGAAAATTAAAATAAAAAGAAAAACCTAACGAACAAACGTTCGCTAAAATAAAAAGAAAAACCTAATTAATTCGTTCGTTAACAGAAACTAACCGATGAACGTTCGTTAATTAATGAGCTAATATAAAAAACAGATCTAACCTAAACCGAAAAAACGAAGAAAGCCGAGCGGGTTTTTGCGGTTTTTACCAGTTTTCGAAAAAACCCGGCGGCGAGACCCGGCACGGTTGGCGGGTCCGATGAGGCGGCGCGAGGCAGGGCAGCGAGCTGCGAGGTGCGACGAAGGGAGGCGGGGAGCAGCGCGGGGCGGCGTGAGGCAAAGATGCGTGGGCGGCGGCGTCGGCGGGCTGTGGCGCGGCTTGGGGTGGGCTGCGGCGCAGCGGGGCGATGCGGAGGAGGGGTGGCGGCGGCTTATAAAGATGGGGGGAGGGTCGGCCCGGGTTGGAGAAGGGGCACGAGGCGGCGGCGGACTGGGACTCCGGTCCGGACTCCGGCGAGGCGTGCGGGAGCGGGACTCCGTCCCGGCGCGGGAAGGCGGCGGCGGTAGCGGGCCGGCTCGGATGGGCCTTCGGTCCAGTCGGGCGAAGAAGCTTTTTTTATTTTTTAAATAAATTTCACCCGAAAGAAAAATCTTAATAAAATATAATAAAATCCTAAAAATACGAGAAGTAATTTTCACCGTCCAAACCTAATATTTAGGACAAGATGAACATTTTTCTGGCCTAAAATGCAATTTTCAAAAATGCATATTTTTTATAATTCAAATAAAATACAAATAAAATAATAATTTTATTTTAAAATTTCTCCTCCAATATTCCTTTCTTATTGAAGAAGTCATTTTAGCTTCTCTCTTTTATTTTTATTATTGGAAATAATTCGAGAGGAAAATATTAAAATCAAATTGATCCTCTTTGCAAATTTGAGAAAAAAAATTCAAATATGAAAGTTTGTGAAATCCCCAACTCTCTCCTTGGGTCCTTGAGTTGCTTAAGATTTCTAGGATCACAACCAAAATGCAAATAAAATATGATATGCATATGATGACGTATGTATAACACCCAAATTGAAAATTGGGATGTTACATTGCACCAGTCCATAGATGGATCGCTGGAGTTTGCACACTTTGTTAGCACCTTTAGGATCGACAAAACCTTCTAGTTGCATCATATACAACTCTTCTTTAATATCCATCAAGAATGCAGTTTTGACATACATTTGCCAGATCTCATAATTATAAATGCAGCAATTGCTAACATGATTCGTACGGGTTTAAGCATCATTACGGGCGAGAAAGTCTCATTGCAGTCAACCCCTTGAACTTGTCGAAAACAATTTTGTGACAAGTCGAACTTTATCGATATTGATATTACCATCGATGTCTGTCTTCCTCTTGAAAATCCATTTATTCTCAATGGCTTGCCGATCATTGGGCAAATCCACCAAAGTCCACACTTTGTTCTCATACATGGATCCTATCTCAGATTTCATGGCCACAAGCCATTTATTGGAATCTGGGCTCATAGGTTATACATAGTTCGTAGGTTCGCCATGGTCTAACAACATGACTTCCAGGACAGGATTACCATACCACTCTGGTGCAGAACGTGCTCTATTCGACCTATGAAGTCCAGTAGTAACTTGATCCGAAGTTTCATGATCATCATCATTAGCTTCCTCTTTAGTTGATGTAGGCATCATGGGAACAGATTTCTCTGATGTGCTAATCTCCAATTTGAGAGATGGTACAATTACCTCAACAAGTTCTACTTTCCTCCTACTCACTTCTTTCGAGAGAAAACTCCTTCTCTAGAAAGGACCCATTCTTAGCAACAAAGATCTTGCCTTTGGATCTGTAGTAGAAGGTGTACTGACGGTGTCCTGGACTAGGGGGGGTACTCAACACGTCATCTCCCGATCTGATAGATTGGGACGAGGACCCCCGTGGCCGTATACTCATGGGCCAGTTCGGACAGCTGCCGCATACAAGGAAGAATCCACAAGACTTGGTGATCAAGACAAGGACTTCTCCCCACCGGCGTATTCGGCTAGGACTCTTGTTAACCTAGGCCTCTGGTGCATTATATAAACCAGGGCCAGGCTAGTCGATAGATCATATATACAGAACAACAATCATACCATAGGCTAGCTTCTAGGGTTTAGCCTCTCTGATCTCGTGGTAGATCTACTCTTGTACTACCCATATCATCAATATTAATCAAGCAGGACGTAGGGTTTTACCTCCATCAAGAGGGCCCGAACCTGGGTAAAACTTCGTGTCCCTTGCCTCCTGTTACCATCTGGCCTAGACGCACAGTTCGGGACCACCTACCCGAGATCCACCGGTTTTGACACCGACATTGGTGCTTTCATTGAGAGTTCCGCTGTGTGATCGACAAAAGGATCGATGGCTCGCTTGAAGATCAACTGCGGCTTCAGCATCTTCGTCACCAGCTCGACTGGTCACCTTGGTTCGACCAAGAATTGCGCCCCGTGTTAGGATCACCATGTTTGAACGAGGGCCTTCATCAAACATCAACTCCGATCTCTATCAAGATCACGGAGGAATCATCTATGGAGCTCGGGGGCTCAACATCAACATTGCCCTCAACCGACCGTGCTGTTTTTTTGGGACAACGAACTCGTATCTGCCGCCACCACCTCCTCGAGTATTGCTTTGACGATCGCTTTGGTGGAATTGTGCGGAATTGAGTCTATAACAACCCTAGAAAATTTCATCGAGTTCCGATGGAGGAATCTCTGGCAATCCACGATATACCGGAGCCCTGTCAAATCTGAATGGGAATTTGGATGAGTTTAGGGCATGGTGTCCAGCTTCTAGCTCGGACGTCCTTTGGAAGATCCAACTGTTGATTGGCTGTGGAATTCCTATATCTACCACCTCTCAAAATTTCAGCTCGATCCGACCGTCCAAACTCCAGGAACCTTCCGATTAGTGCATCACTTTTCGGATCTGTTTTCTGCGTGAAAACGAATCCGACCCGAGTTCATCTTTTTTATGAACGGGATTTCGGACATCCCTTTTGAAGGAAGTTTTGTATGGGGTATTGTGTTTTGTTCCCGAACACATCCCACTAACTTTAAGATCTTTTGAAAATGATCTTCAACATCATGCTGGTGTCAAACTAGTCAGGCAATATCACTCCACAGCTGCCGACCTACGCTAGACACGGCGTCACTTTGTTGAGCCGAGCTCAATTCTTCGGATCATCATCTCGGCAAGCCGAACAAGTGTCCGGCATCGCGAAGGATAAATCATCACTAACATCGCCGCCCCACGGATTACACGGAGCGGGCATACCGGCATCGCCGCACGGTCGCTTCATCAAGCCGGCATCGACCATGTTACGACCTGCATCGGCAGGGCCGCACTATTGCTTCTTCAAGCTGGTGTCCATCACGCCGACCTACTTCGACTCATCGGCTGACATCGAGGCTTCGACATCTCGGCTGGACCGGGGGCTTCGCCATCTCTTCATCGACCTTATCCGTACACTTCGGCGTCACTAGCCGACCAGCTCCATCACGTTAGCTGGGCCGAGGGCTTTGCCTCGGCGAGTCAACCTTTACTAGCATTGTCATGCCGTCGTTTTATCGCCCATCAGGCAATGGGTGTGCGGAGTGAGTTCCAATTTTGGGAATCACCTTCCTTCGGATTGCTACAACAAATAAACCAATTTCCGTACATAGTCCGACGAACGCCGCATCCGGAGCTCGGACCGACCTATGAATTCAGGCTTTGCCACACCTTTACCGCAGCACGCCGACGCCCTGCATTGACATTGACTTCGGTGCTAGGCCATATTTCTTTTATTACTCACTTTGCATAAATTATTTATTATGCAATGATTTTTTTAATTATCATTATTACTATTATCTCCGGTTTGCATTATTTTTTATGCACAGGAAAATGATCCGGGGACTTCGGCGTCACTCTGCCGGTCTGCATTGACCGTGCTATGTCACCACTTCGGCATGTCGAGCTCTCCGCTCCGCCACCTCGGGACCGGCTTGGGGGATGGAACCTTGCCCCGCATCAAGCTCGGACCGCGTCATCAATACCGAACACATTAACCAGCTAAGTCGCTTTCATACTCAAAGATTTAAATTCTAACTTGTGCTTGGTTCGACCAAGCATTATACTTTTTTGGAAAAAAGTTGCTTGTAAAAAATTTCCTTGTCCAAACTTTGTTTGTGACGCATAAATTCAAATACCCCGTTTACTTGGGGGCTTCCTTTATGAAGCTTTTCCTGTTGCATATGATTATACCTGTACGGCTTCGTTCCTTGTTCGTGTGTTACGCCACAATATGCACCATATTGACTTAAGCGATTTGCAAGCTGGGTTGCCTCGCTCCTGTGTTTACCCCTACATTCCCGATTGTTTGGCTAGGGAGTAAAGGGAGCACCTCTGCGATTGTCACGATCGGGTCACCCGAGCCGGACCTCAGACTGGGTGAAGCCGAAAGCTAGCACTCTTATAGTTTTCAATGATGGTCGGCACACAACAGAACTCATGAGTACAAAAAATCTATTGCACAAGTCTCATAATAACAATGAGCACCGAAGAAAGGTATCGATGGAGGTACTATTTTCTTCGAAGATGCTTCTTACACTTTGCAGTAATATAGCATAAGTTCCCTGAGCGCGCTTTGTCTGTTACAGCCTTATGACCTGATTGCCTGGTTATTGGAAACATCGTCGATATTCTCGACAAATGGAATACATAACACTTTTCGGTCCTTGACCGAAGAGGGAGAAGCCGACGGTCGGTTAAGACGCGTTTAAAGTTCGGTTGAACATAGATATGATATAAGTACTTCGGTACATGCAATCATTATTTTACCCAAGTCACTTGGGGGCTCTTAAATTTATTTGAGCCGTTTTATAATAAGTGTTCTTCTTCTTAGTCGTTGCAAAGTTTTATTATTATTATTATTATTATTATTATTATTATTATTATTATTATTATTATTATTATTATTTATCACTCCTTTTTCGACGCGAGTGTGCGGTCACTAGCCGGGGAGCCTAATTTCTCTATCCAAGCCGCTAGAGTTTAGTTTGCTAAACTGGCCTAATGAGAAGTACTCCACCCTCGGGATAGGAGGTTGAAGCCGTAGGCTGACCCGCTCGAAGTCTTGAGATAGGATGTATCATGTTAAAGCACGACAGAAGCACTTCCTTTTTCTAAGACCAATTTTTGGATTGGCACCGAACACTTGCTCTTGTTCAGACGTCATGTTTTTACTGACGTTTCTTGGTTTTCCAAGCTTTTTGGCACTTTTACACTATTTGTGCTTTTCCAGCATTAGTCTCGCAGTGCAACGCCGGACACCTTTAGGGATTCGGCAAAAACATTCTCAGATATTGCTATATATGCATCGGTTTCGAATTGTGTCTTCGGTCAATAGTTGGGTTGCCCGGCTCCTGCGCTTGCCTCCTATGTTCCGCTTTGTTCGGCTAGGTGTGCAAAGGGAGAACCACTGCGATTGTGCTTCCAGCTCACATGGTTAAGCACCTCAGTGGAGAAAGCCAAAAACTGACTGTCACAATAAGCGTAAACTGGTCAGCGATCTGATGACGGTGTTAAATGATGGGCCATTCATAACAATGGCCGAAGTGTTTACGTCTTCACCTCGACTGTCGCCGAACACTACCGGGGGCTAGTAACTGGCCTCTCAAACTAAAATCCTCAATATTTTGCTCTTACGTTAGAGCTGAGATTTCATGATCATGCTTAGCATGACAACCCAAAGAAAGGGACCGATAGCGGGACTATTTTCTTTGGAAGACATTTCTTATGTTAAACAGTAATATAACATATCTCTTCGCGTACCTTTGTTTATAAAACCGTATGGCCAGATCGCCTTGTTTGTCGTAAATCTTTGCCCTCATGAAGGCTTTGTAAAGTAAGACAAACACTCCTTGGCTACTGGCCGAGGAGGTGGAAGCCAATGGTCGGTCAACAAAGTTTTGTACAATGCGGATCCGAGCATTAAATGATGTAAAGTACTTGGGTACATAGAGTCATTACACATAATTTGTGATTTTACTACGGATATTGATCCTTAATTTGGCCACCCGTGCCCGCATTAAGGCTCGGGGGCTACTGGGCTTCGGGCTTATTATTTACAAATATTAAAGGGGCACATCGATCCCCTGATCTGGTGTTGCCACCCGACCAGTGTCTCGGGGGCTACTGCATTGCTTGACCAATGCAGAAAATTTTATGTGCAATATAGTTTCCGAGGAGATTTTGATCCTCAGGTTGGTCGGCCGCACCCAACCTGAGTCTCGAGGACTGAGCACGCCGCTTTTAGTGTCCCGAAGTATTCTGCCGAGCTTGGACTTGATCCTCAGGCCGATTTTGCAAATCAACCTGAGTCTCAGCGGCTACTGGGATCAGCGGTCTTACGTCATCCTTCAGGTGCATCTCGGGTTTTAGACCGATACACACCTTGAGGGCTACTGGCTATATATCTCGGCAGAGAATAAATTGCACCAATAAAAAATATTCACAAAAATCGGCCCACATTCGAGGTGGTGCACCACCTCGTAAGAAGCCCGGCATAAAGCTCGAGCGCTAGTGGCTGGCTCCATAGAGGGCATTTCCGGCATTAAGCTCGGCTAAACTCCTTCAAACTTCTTTGAACCAAGGTGATTTACGACACCTCGGATATAGTACAACGTTGGAGCTTGGATATACAGTCCGGCGTTGGACCTCAGATACATAGTCCGGCGTTGGAGCTCGGATACATTCCGACGTTAGAGCTGGGAAGCGGTCCGGCGTTGGTGCTCGGTTGCAAAAGATACCTCGAATACAGTCCGGCGTTGGAGCTCGGACGCAAGAGGATGCTACCACCCGGGAACAACTTCAAACCCGAGGTGTGGCATAAAAATAACAAGGCATTGATAGAGGCCGAAAACTTAAAGGGGCTCCTCGGATACCCGATGTGTAAACCCGTCGAATGCATTTCGGCAATCCTCAAGATCGAAGAAGATTTGTTGAACCAGTTTTCAAGACCGACAACCGAAGATGAAGAACAGTTCGGAAGAATCGAGGAGCGTCCCTAACTTGAAGACCGGTTCAGGGGGCTACTAATGGTGTCCTGGACTAGATTGGGCCGAGGACCCCCGTGGCCGTATACTCATGGGCCAGTTCGGACAGCTGCCGCATACAAGGAAGAATCCACAAGACTTGGCGATCAAGACAAGGACTTCTCCCCACCGGCGTATTCGGCTAGGACTCTTGTTAACCTAGGCCTCTGGTGCATTATATAAACCAGGGCCAGGCTAGTCGATAGATCATATATACAGAACAACAATCATACCATTGGCTAGCTTCTAGGGTTTAGCCTCTCTGATCTCGTGGTAGATCTACTCTTGTACTACCCATATCATCAATATTAATCAAGCAGGACGTAGGGTTTTACCTCCATCAAGAGGGCCCGAACCTGGGTAAAACTTCGTGTCCCTTGCCTCCTGTTACCATCCGGCCTAGACGCACAGTTCGGAACCCCCTACCCGATATCCGCCGGTTTTGACACCGACATGTACCCAATAGTTTCTTTAGGGTATCCTATGAAGACGGACTTCTCCGATTTAGGTTCGAGCTTATCAGGCTGAAGCGTTTTGACATAAGAATCGCATCCCCAAACTTTAAGAAACGACAGCTTAGGTTTCTTGCAAAACCACATTTCATACATTATCGTCTCAACAGATTTAGACGGTGCCCTATTTAACGTGAATGCGGTTGTCTCTAATGCATAACCCCAAAATGATAGTGGTAAATCGGTAAGAGACATCATAGATTGCACCATATCTAATAAAGTACAGTTATGACTTTCGGACACACCATTATGCTGTGGTGTTTTAGGTGGTGTGAGTTGTGAAATTGTTCCACATTATTTTAAATGAAGGCCAAACTCGCAACTCAAATATTTGCCTCCATGATCAGATTGTAGAAACATTATTTTCTTGTTACGATGATTCTCCACTTCACTCTGAAATTCTTTGAACTTTTCAAATGTTTCAGACTTGTGTTTCATCAAGTAGATATACCCATACCTACTCAAATCATTTGTGAAGGCCAAAAAATAACAATACCCACCACATGTTTCACACTCATTGGACCGCATACATTGGTATGTATTATTTCCAATAAGTCATTAGCTCGCTCCATTGTTCCGAAGAACAGAGTTCTAGCCATCTTGCCAATGAGGCATGGTTCGCAAGTATCAAATGATTCATAATCAAGTGATTCCAAAATCCCATTTGCATGGAGTTTCTTCATGCGCTTTACACCAATATGACCTAAACAGAAGTGCCACAAGTACGTTGCACTATCATTATTAACTTTGCATCTTTTGGCATCAATATTATGAATATGTGTATCACTACGATCGAGATTCAATAAACCATTCACATTGGGTGTATGACCATAGAAGGTTTTATTTATGTAAATAGAACAATAGTTATTCTTTGACTTAAATGAATAACTATATTGCAATAAACATGACCAAATCATAGTCATGCTCAACGCAAACACCAAATAACATTTATTTAGGTTCAACACTAATCCCGAAGGTAGAGGGAGTGTGCGATGGTGATCGTTTCAACCTTGGAATCACTTCCAACACACATCGTCACCTCACCCTTAACTAGTCTCTGTTTATTATGCAATTCCTGTTTCGAGTTACTAATCTTACCAACTGAACTGGTATGAAATACCCAGGGGCTACTATTAATACTAGTATGCTACACATCAATAACATGTATATCAAATATACATTTGTTCACTTTGCCATCCTTCTTATGCGCCAATTATTTGGGGCAGTTTTGTTTCCAGTGACCATTTCCTTTGAAGTAGAGGCACTCAGTTTCAGCCTTGGGTCCAGCTTTGGGATTCTTCATGGGAGAGGCAACTTGCTTGCCATTCTTCTTGAAGTTTCCTCTCTTTCCCTTGCCCTTTGTCTTGAAACTAGTGGTCTTGTTAACCATCAACACTTGATGCTCATTCTTGATTTCTACCATCGCCGATTTTAGCATCGCGAAGAGCTCGGGAATCATTTTCGTCATCCCTTGCATATTATAGTTCATCACGAAGTTCTAGTAGCTTGATGATAGTGACTAGAGAACTTCGTCAATCACTATCTTATCCGAAAGATTAACTCCCACTTGATTTAAGCGATTGTAGTACCTAGACATTCCGAGCACATGCTCACTAGTTGAGCTATTCTCCTCCATCTTGTAGGAAAAGTACTTGTCAGAGGTCTCATACCTCTCGACACGGGCATGAGTCTGAAATACCAATTTCAGCTCTTGGAACATCTCATATGCTCTATGGCGTTCAAAACATTTTTGAAGTCCCGGTTCTAAGCCGTAAAGCATGGCACACTAAACTATTAATTAGTCATCATATCAAGCTTGCGAAACATTCATAACGTCTACATCTGCTCCTGCAATTGGTCTGTCACCTAGTGGTGCATCAAGGACATAATTCTTCTGTGCAACAATGAGGATAATCCTCAGATCAGGACCCAGTCCGCATCATTTCTACTATCATCTTTCAACTTATTTTTCTCTAGGAACATATCAAAAATAGGGGAGCTATATTGCGAGCTATTGATCTACAACATAGATATGCAAAAATTATTAAGACTAAGTTCATGTTAAGTTTAAGTTCAATTAATCAAATTACTAATGAACTCCCACTTAAATTAACATCCCTCAAGTTACTTAAGTGATACATGATCCAAATAAACTAACCCAGGTCCGATCATCACGTGAGATGGGGTAGTCATCAATGGTGAACATCTCTATGTTGATCATATCTACTATATGACTCATGTTCGACCTTTGGGTCTCCAGTGTTCTGAGACCATGTCTGTACATGCTAGGCTCATCAAGTTTAACCCCAAGTATTCCGTATGTGTAAAACTGTCTTACACCCATTGTATGTGAACATAGAGTCTATCACACCCGATCATCACATGGTGTCTCGAAACGACGAACTTTAGCAACGGTGCATACTCAGGGAGAACATTTTTATCTTGAAATTAAGTGAAGGGATCATCTTATAATTCTACCGCCATTCTAATAAAAATAAGATGCATAAAAGATAAAACATCACATGTAATCAAAATACGTGACATAATATGGCCATAATCTTGTGCTTTTGATCTCCATCTCCAACGCATTGTCATGATCTCCATCGTCACCGTCTTGACACCTTGATCTCCATCGTAGCGTCGTTGCATCGAGGTTGTCATGCCAACTATTTTTTCTATAACTATTGCTAACGCATAGTAATAAAGTAAAGAAATTACATGGCACTTGCACTTCATACAATAAAGAGACAACCGTAAGGATCCTACCGGTTGTCGACATTACTGAGGGAGTCCTGGATTAGGGGGTCTCCGGACAGCCGGACTATATCCTTTGGCTGGACTGTTGGACTATGAAGATACAAGATTGAAGACTTCGTCTCATGTCTGGATGGGACTTTCCTTGGCGTGGAAGGCAAGCTTGGCAATATGGATATGTAGATCTCCTCCGTTGTAACCGACTCTGTGTAACCCTAGCCCCCTCCGGTGTCTTTATAAACCGAAGGGTTTAGTCCGTAGGACAACAACAATCACACCATCGGCTAGCTTCTAGGGTTTAGCCTCTACGATCTCGTGGTAGATTAACTCTTGTAATACTCATATCATCAAGATCAATCAAGTAGGACGTAGGGTATTACCTCCATCAAGAGGGCCCGAACCTGGGTAAACATCGTGTCCCCTGCCTCCTGTTACCATCCGCCTTAGACGCACAGTTCGGGACCCCTACCCGAGATCCGCCGGTTTTGACACCGACATTGGTGCTTTCATTGAGAGTTCCACTGTGCCTTCAACGTAAGGCTCGATGGCCCCTTCGATCATCGGTAACGATGCGGTCCAGGGTGAGGTTTTCCTCCCCGGACAGATCTTCGTATTCGGCGGCTTCGCACTGCAGGCCAATTCGCTTGGCCATCTAGAGCAGATCGAGAGCTACACCCCTGGCCATTAGGTCAGGTTCAGAAACTTAAACCACACTGCCGACATCCGCGGAGACTTGATCTTCGACGGATTCGAGCCCATGTCAGGTGCGTCGCACAATCACGACGAGCATGATGTAACTCTGCCGTCGGATAGTGTTCGGGAGATTGCAACTGCAAGTACGCCGGTCTTCAATCCGGAGCAAATTGCGCCATCCGAGGGCGGAGGGATAGACCCCGCCATGGAGGATGCACTCTCAGTGGCGATGGAGCCGGATACTGACTTCACCCCTTACGAGAGCCGTATTGCCGAACCACTGGATTCGTCTCCGGCCACGGACTCTGAGCCGCCTGCATCCGTGCCTATCGAATCTGATTGGGCGCCGATCATGGAGTTCACCTCCGCGGATATCTTTCAGCACTCGCCTTTCGGCGATGTGCTAAATTCATTAAGGTCTCTCACCTTGTCAGGAGAACCTTGGCCGAACTATGTCCAGCTAGAATGGGATGCGGACGACGAAGAAATTCGCTACCCACCCACCACCCACTTAGTAGCCACTGTCGACGATTTAACTGACATGCTTGACTTTGACTTCGAAGACATCGACGGTATGAACGACAATGTAGGAGACGAACAGGAACCACCGCCCACAGGGCGCTGGACCGCCACCTCATCATATGATTTATACATGGTGGACACCCCCAAAGAAGGCAATGGCGATGAGACAGCGGAGGATGACCCCTCCAAGAAGCAACCCAAGCGCCAACGTCAATGGTGCCGCTCTAAGTCTCGCCATAGCAAAAGTAGTGATACCGGCACAAGAGACAATAACACTCCGGATAGTGCCGAAGACAACAACAATCCCCTGCAGCACGATGTAGAGCGGGAGGGTGAACAAGCTAGCCCTCCAGAGAAGGCAGCAGATGGAGAATCGGAGGAGGATAATTAAATGCCTCTCTCCGAAGACGAGGTGAGCCTCGGCGACGAAGAATTTATCATGCCTGAGGATCCCGTCGAGCAGGAGCGCTTCAAGCGCCGGCTTATGGCCACATCACATAGCTTGAAGAAAAAGCAACAACAGCTTCAAGCTGATCAAGACTTGGTAGCAGACAGATGGACCAAAGTCCTCGCGGCCGAGGAATACAAACTCGAGCGCCCCTCCAAGAGTTACCCAAAGCGCAGGTTGCTACCTCACCTCAAGGAGGAAGCACTGAAACCTACATCACCAGTGTATGATGCGGCTGACCGGCCACCTCGTGGCCGAGCCAAAGAGGCGTTTGAGCCTGAAGTTCAGCGTGCACCCCGCCGCCACTCAAACAAAAATACCCAGGCCCGAGGAAACACACGGGACCCGCGAGACGTATTGGAAAACAAGGCAAAACATGCAAGATCGATCTAGGATCACGGGGGCACGCACCAATACGCGACGATGATCGTCACGCCGGATACACTAAAAGCAAATCCGGCCGAGCCGAACACGGCATACAAGACTTGTATGAATTGCGTCGCGATATAGCCCGGCACAGAGGCGCCGCACACCCCTTATGCTTCACTGATGAAGTAATGGATCATGAATTCCCATAAGGGTTTAAACCCGTAAACATCGAATCATACGATGGTACTACAGACCCCGCGGTATGGATAGAAGACTTCTTCCTCCACATTCACATGTCCCGTGGGGATGACCTACATGCCATCAAGTATCTCCCGCTAAAACTCAAAGCGCCGGCTCGGCATTGGCTCAATAGCTTGCCGGCAAACTCCATCAGAAGTTGGGAGAACCTGACAGAGGCATTCCTGGACAATTTCCAGGGCACTTATGTGCGACCGCCGGATGCTGTCGATTTAAGTCATATAACTCAGCAGCCAGGGGAACCGGCCTGGAAATTCCGGACCCGGTTCCTAACCAAGAAGAACCAGATTGTCGACTGTTCGGATGCAGATGCCTTAGCGGCATTTAAGCATAATATCCGTGACGAATGGGTCACCCGGCACCTCGGTCAAGAGAAGCCAAAATCCATGTGTCAGGACCCCGACTCAATGCCACATCGATCTAGCATGTAACACCTCATATCACTTTGCGGCCTCACGCACGGTATTCCCACGGGTGTCGCCTTACCTTTGCCCGGGACCGTTTGCGCCTTTTGGCACACGTATATGACAGTGTCGCTAGCATCCATATGATAAGGAGCCCGGGCTGACATGGCTAGTCGTAAACCCAAAGTGGCACAGACTTACAGGGACAGGCATCCATGACCCAGCATCGAATGTGTCGGTCATCAGCGAGTGAATCCAGGCTGTAGCACTGGGCTAGCAGGACTCCGGTGAACCGGGCTGTAGCGGGCTAACAGGACTCCGGTATTCATCGCGTGACATTTCCCCGAAGGGACAGACACAGGAACGAAGAAGGACACATGCCGGCCAGCCTAAGTGTTCCGGAGCAGTAGCAAGCTACCATGGCTCAGTGAAACACTAGGAGACATTTCCCGGTAAGAGAGGCTACTAAAGATAAACAACTAGATGGTCAGATCCCACACATACCAAGCATTTCAATAACATACACACAATATGCTCGATATGTGCAATACAACATGGCATCACAAAATGACTCTACGACTCAAGTAGTTTATTCAATAGGCTTCGAGGAGCGAGACATTACAAACATGGGTCTTATGACCCAACAATCAGAGCATACAAGTCAAAGCACAAGCGGAAGCTATCATGTCTGAGTACAGACATCTATAAATGAAAAAGGCTGAGAAGCCTGACTATCTATCAGATCCTGCCGAGGGCACAAGATCGTAGCTGAGGTATCAAGCTAAACGTCGAAGTCCAAGCGGAACTACTAGTGAGACTGAAGTCTCTCTGCAAAACATAAAATAGGCAAACGTGAGTACAAATGTACCCAGCAAGACTTACATCAGAACTAACTACATATGCATCATTTTCAACAAGGGGATGGTGGGGTTTAACTGCAGCAAGCCAGCTTTGACTCGGTGGCTATCCTAAACTACGACTGCAAGTAACTCTTTTGAGGTGGCGCACACGAGTCCACATATTCACCATATCAATACACCACTATGGATCTGCTCCCGTCTCCCTACGAGAATGCCATCCATAGCACTCACGCTTATCTTGCGTATTTTAGAGTATCCACTTTCACTTGTCTATGAACTGATATAAGCAACCCAGAGGTCCTTTTCCGTGGACACGGCTATTCGAATAGATTAGGTTAACCCTGCAGGGGTGTACTTCTTCACACACGCTCTCACCACTTACCGCCGTTTACACGACATGTACTCGGCAACCTTCAAGCGGAAGCCCAACGTGGGTGTCGGCCACGGCCTGCCTAAACACTCAAGTCTCTAGTCCAGGTTTATCGCCTATTCGGGTTCCATCCATGAGGAGATCCGACCGGAGTTTCGCTCACAGCCCCAAACGATGTGTACAGGGTTCCGTGACACCAAACGGGTGCCCGGTTTACCCGGCCACGTGCCTACCGCATCACAGCCCACCCCTACGGTCAGCGCTGTCCACGGCCTCCAGCATACTACAAACACCAGAAACTACTTGCAACTCCTGGACAGAGGACAAGGGTGATTAAGAAGCCGAGAGGGTCCATTGGTTTCGGGCCCAATGCGTGGTAGTAGCTGAATCATGGATCACAAACACAGAACTCAGTTCCTGAGGACGGCTGCAATGAGACAACCAACCATTGTACTCCTACATGGCCTCTCACCGCTACCTTTACCAAATCGTGTTCACACACTTAGCTCACACACAGTAGGACATGTTCACACACCTCTGATTCATCCCCGATGAATCAGACCTGACTCAACTCTAAGCAGTAGCAGGCATGACAAACAAACATGAATGAGTAGGCACAACAGGGCTCAAACAACTCCTACTCATGCTAGTGGGTTTCATCTATTTACTGTGGAATGACAGGTCATGCAAAGGATAAAGGGGTTCAGCTACCGCAGCAAGTAACAGATGAATCGATGTTGTCCTAATGCAGTAAAAGAGAGCAGGAGCGAGAGAGTGAGATTTTATCGGAATGAACAAGGGGGTTTTGCTTGCCTGGCACTTCTGAAGATAACATTGAGTCTTCATCAGTGTCAACGATCACATCATCGGTATCACGTCTATCGAGAGGGGACAATACCGGCAACACAGAAGGAAACACAATCAATGCAATGCACAATATGATGCATGATCATGACATGGCAATATGAATGTGTTTTGGGCTAATGCACCTAAAACCAGATTAAATGAAGTTGGTTTGAATACAAGATTCAAATTCAAACTCCATATGTGATTATTTAAATGCCCTTCACTTCATTTGCCCTAAACAGTAGTGATAAGTTGTTCTAACATGCATGAAAATGGTACAGATGGATTCCTTGAATTTTTCTGATAATTTTTCATATATAAATTATTTAATTTGGAGTTACGGTTAATTTTCTATGAATTTTGGAAGTTTTAGGCATTTTTCTGGAATTTCAGAATTAAATTAAATCCAGAAAGCATTACTGCGTCAGCATGACGTTGGCATGATGTCAGCAAGTCAACAGGGGCCGGCTCGGGTCAATCCTGACGTGTGGGGTCCACACGTCAGTGACACAGGGGCTAATCCCGCGTTGACCCGGGCTTTGACCCACTACGGGGCCCACTGTCAGTGGCTGTGGGGGGGGTGTTTAAGCGTCATTAGTGCTAATTAGGCGTGCCAAGTCGGCAGTCGCCGGAGTGTCGCCGGCGACGACCAAAACTGCGGCGGGAGCTCGCCGGAGTGGCGCTGCGAGGGGTTTTGGGCCAAGCCAAGGGCACCAGAGGGTTGCCCTTGCTTGCGCGCATCCAAAGGAGGCATGCGGGAGGCGCGGGGTGGCCGGAGCTCGCCGGAGTGGGGGCCGCGGCGGCTGCCGGAGCTCGGGTTTGGGCGGAGCGAGGTTACGGGGTGCTAGGGGGCTGGCTGAGGGGCTATGCGGACTCCTGGGGCAGCTAGGAGCACGCTAGGCTCGTCGGACTGGCCGCAGCAGCACGTCAGTGCCATGCCCGGCGTCCATGGCGGACGGCGGCGCTCGAGAATGTGGCCGGGGTGCTACGGCACGGGAACGAACAAAATGGAGGAGGGAAAACGGAGTGGAGCTCACAGGGGTTGCGACGGTGGCCTCGGGGAGCTCGGGGAGGCACCGGAGCCGACGAATTTGACGAAGATGGCCGACGGGTCCGAGGTAGAAGACGACATCGATGGCGGCGATGCGGCACGTCCGGGGCCTCGTGGCTCGTTGAGGAGGTAGAGGGAGGACCCGCGGAGCTTCCTGGGGCGTCGGTGAGGCTAGGGGTGGCCGGTGGCCATGGGTACGGCGACGATGGCGGCGAGCTCCGCTCGGTGGTGTGCGCGAGAGGGAAACAGAGGAGGGAATGGGGTCCAGGGGGAGAGAGGGGAGGTGCAGGGGGCGAGGGCGTCTCCGTGGCGTCGCGAGGGAGTCGGGGAGGCTGCCACGGCGAAGCAGGAGGTGGCCGGCGCTCTTCGGGTGCGCGCCACGCCTCGCCTCTGCCTACTGGCAGAGGAAGAAGAGGACAAGGGGGGGGGGAAGGAGGTGGGCTGGGCCACGCAGGTGGGCTGCACAGGGGAGGCTGGGCCAACACAGGTGAGTGCCAGGTACTTCTTCTCTTTTCTTTTTATTTACTGTTTTCTATTTTTGTTCTGTTTGTTTTGAATTTGGTTTTGAAACCAATTCAATCTATTTTGCTTCTGACAATATTTTTAGGAGCTAAAAGAATTAAAACAATGCTCCACAAAAATATTTCAGAATTATTGGACCTATATTTATTTAATAGTAGATATAAATCCAATTCAAATAATTATTGATTTAATTCAAATGCCCAAATTAAATGTTTCTGAGACACCAAAAATATTGGTTTGGATTTTACCTCTTGCCAATATTTCCAGAGGATAACAGGAACATTTTCTTGGACACATTTGAGAAGATTTAATTGTTGGTTATTTTTAGAGGTTTCTGAGGCTTTGAAAATTCCTCAATTCAAATTTCATTTGAATTTAAACATGATGCAGCAAGAGGTCTAGCCTAGTGCATTACCAGAAGCTAGGGATGTGACAACTCACCCCCACTAAACAAGAATCTCGTCTCGAGATTCAGGCGTAGGGTAGGCTGAAAGGGAAACGCAAACTAGTATAATCTTCACGATCCCGGTTGCACTTCAAATGAACGTTGATTTGAACACCATCTCTGTCTTGTCGTCTTGCTCTGAGAAATCCTGTCAACATGACAGGGGGGGGGGGAAGAAGGAGACTCTAGAAGGGTCGATCTCCTCGAAGATCGAACAACTCAAGATTAACTTACGGAATGAGACATAGAACCATCTTTCGGTTTGAGACACGAGATACACATCAATAGGGGTGGAAGAAACGGATGACGAAGGTTCACTAGGTAGACAACAATTTCATACCTAAGAAGGTGGTAAACGATTGTCAACGTAGCGAGGAGTTGATTTGCCATGATACCATAACGATACACCTTAGGGAAGGTGACTCGTAGAGATATCCCCTTAAGTGGCAAAAAGAATTACTTTTGATTCAGAGATCATTGAAACTCTTTAAACCAGCCTAAGGCAATTCTCGAGCGATCGTTTGGAGGGGGTCAGTAGAATGGCATACTCGGACTTGGATGATGTGGATTACCTTGTTGAAGACAACGTAATGGATGAATTTGCTTATCACCGGAAATGGAAGAGACCCATGGTAGAATGGCACATTGGCGGTGCAAGCTAGGAACAAAATGCAAATGCTAGGAATGATTCTGGTAACTGGGGAAGAACCCAACAATAGAGAGTGAATTCACTGTTTGAAAAGGTCATAGCATTGACGAGGGAACTGAGAGCATCCCAATTAGTGTCGATGATAACACCTAGCGCTTGTGCGTGCTCTCAAGAACTTGAGCATTTCCACAATCATCAAGGTTTTACCAACATTCGTGTCAAGGATCCTGGCAACACAACATACTACCATGACGGCTAATGATGGATGATGCAGATGCAAAGGAAGATAACACCTTCTCAGATTTCACCTTAGCGAGGCCAAGGAAACAAAATCTGGATGATCGACCGAGAGACATTTAGCACTCCGCTTCTAATGTTCTCCTTGATGTACTAGCGTATCCCATTCCTTGAAATGGTCTGGTATCTAGAACATCAGGTAAAGGTCGTACTTCGGAAACACTAAAATCATAAGGCATAGCTAGGGGGTAAATCCTACGAAGTCCTTATGGGGAGGTGGCCAACTTCCTCAAACAAGATACTACAATAATAGGTCTTCCGGCTGTGTGTGTTGGCCACGACATCCACTTTACCGGTTATCGAGGGACCAATATTATAGTTCTTGGGAAATGTTCCAAACCATCATATCTGCCTGAGATTCAGATCTGGTTGGTGTCAGGATATTCCAGACTCATCGAGTCTAGGAAGAAAAATGAAAGTTTGCAACACAAATCGACGAGATGACGTTGCGAGATTCTCAGGAAATGAACTACGATAGCAAGCTCCAAAACATGAGCTGGTTCTGCTACAACCTGTGAACACGATGTCCAAGACAAGCATGACCACAAAGTAGTCTTATAATAAAACACTACCGAGTTCAGGAGGGGGAACCATCAATGAGGGTATCAAAGTCCTTACATAAGTCCGGATTAGCTCTTATGAAGGAACTCCTTCTCCTTGAACAAATCAACCAGTGGCTTGGTGTGCTAGGGATACATATAGATTGAAGGTTGCAAGTCTTCAAACCACAGCATTCTTCGCACGTGTGCATGACTGATTTGGAATGATTCCAAAGAAAGCAACATTGACTTTCTCGAATCCACGGCGGCAACTTGCATCAGATGCACATGAATTAAAGGAAGTCACTACCTTCATCCAAACATATGCTTCATGAGCTAGCATGAACAATGCTTTCAAAAATTTCCAACACTAGCTTAATGCTCAACAAAATCATGGAGGAGATAAGGATGTTGTCAATGGGCTCAACAACAATTCATCCGGGTTTCCTTTTAAAAGGAATTCCATAGTTAAGTGAACACGGTGATAGCATTGGTCAGACCAAAGATGTAATGGTGTATGCTCGAGGGATCAACCACGAATAAGACAACATTACGAGCATCGTTGGTACTGAGTTGATTTGACGATGGCCCACACTCAAATCAAAGGATTGATAAGACAATAGGTCCAACAACTGATCACAGGGACCAATCGATGAAGATATCATCTTTCTTCAACACACACTACACAAGAATATCCTTTTGGAACGAGCTAAATCAGGCAAGTGTTTATCTTCCAACCCTCCAAGTTGTTGTCTAGCTTAACCAACTAGCTCAGGGATATCTATCACAGATTCTTGGAGAAAGGGTGGTTCACAAGAAACCAACTTGATCACGAGCTCAACATAGCGGTCAGGTGACAACCTGGTAATACTTCCGAGAAGATCTTCGGAAATCACGAACCACCGATATGTTACTAAGCTCGAGAACAATCTCGCTTTTCAGGGCAAGACGATATGATCAATAGAGCAAGGATTTGACAAATCCTAACTCATCAATCAAAGAGTGCACCAGGAAATAAGGACTAGGTGGCACGATCAATCTTAGAATGGTGATTCAATAACCATCATACTAAGAATAAAATTATTATCCTTTAACTACCAAGCAACGAGGTTGCTAGGCGTATTGATTTCACACATCACAATTCATTTGTCGGCATTCCGGTGACAATAACACAGGAACCGAGGAATGAACAATGATGGCAAGAAGTATCACTGTACCAAGAGTTCATAGGATGGTGTGCAATTCCTATAACAATCCCGATATAAGATGGTAATACTCCAAGGTAGAACAGAGCAAAAGCAAGATTAGCAATTTGATCTGCGGAGTACGACTTCTTTGACCCAATCCTGGATATGGAAGAGGTATTGGAGTTTGTTTCTCCTATTCATTCTGAAATAGAATGGCTTGGCGGACCACAAGGGTAATAGGCATCGACGAACGAATGCACGCATACTCTTGACTATCAATTGATAGACGAGGGTCAGAAGACAACTAAAGAGGGACAACTCAAAGGAACATACGATTTTCTGAGTTGTGGATGCATGGTTTAGCATGTCGAACGAATTCCACATATTTCTTCCGGATAACCCATGCAGAAAGGTAGAACTGGCAGAGTCACAATGTAGAATCGAGAACCCATCGAGAGCACTCTGATTGTGATCTTTCGATCAGCGAGGAACATCTGCCATAAGCGGTTCATAGTATTTGAAAGAAGGAAATACCACGGACCTCGAGGACTATCGCAAAGTTACTAATATCCTGAAGGAACTAGCAAACACTATCAACATGAAGTAAGTAGAGTGAATCTCGGGTTCAAGAACCCAGGAACAGAATACCTACTACTAATAACATCACGGGATGCTTTCGAGAATGACGGCCAGAATCATCACACTGGGAACACCAATCATGGCTAAATTACTAGATGATCCCCTGAGACACCTAGGTCATAATAATTATTCCAACATAAAGGTCGAGGCAGTAGAATACCTCAACTTGACAATTAGTGTGATTGAGCTGGCATAAAGGAGCATCGAAACCAGAGGGAAAGGATTTTGCAAATGCATCAGACTATTTAGAAATCTGGAATGACTCGGACAGCATAACGGCTGTAAATGCTCAGAAAAGATTTGAGACATTCACAAAATGGTGGCATAACCACTCAGAAGCACGATATCAAGGTTTCGAGATCAACAATTAACATACGGAAGTAGTAGAAACTGAACTCAAGCTTAAATCCAACAATCTTATAAGTCTACGGATTAGTAACACGTGATCCTGATAGAAAGAAGAGAAAGCCTAGTTCTTAATCCCCGTAGAAGAGAAGATGATGACTCAGATCAGAAGGCCATGAGGTATAAGGAGTAAAAAGAGCCTTACGTTCCATCCCACAATCAATTCCCTTGTATAACTAAAGAATTTCTAGACTCAACTTCGACCAGTTTGGCTTGGTAATCCTACAGGCAGTCAAGCTCTGATACCAACGCTGTCAGGACCCCGACTCAATGCCACATCGATCTAGCATGTAACACCTCATATCACTTTGCGGCCTCACGCACGGTATTCCCACGGGTGTCGCCTTACCTTTGCCCGGGACCGTTTGCGCCTTTTGGCACACGTATATGACAGTGTCGCTAGCATCCATATGATAAGGAGCCCGGGCTGACATGGCTAGTCGTAAACCCAAAGTGGCACAGACTTACAGGGACAGGCATCCATGACCCAGCATTGAACGTGTCGGTCATCAGCAAGTGAATCCAGGCTGTAGCACTGGGCTAGCAGGACTCCGGTGAACCGGGCTGTAGCGGGCTAACAGGACTCCGGTATTCATCGCGTGACATTTCCCCGAAGGGACAGACACAGGAACGAAGAAGGACACATGCCGGCCAGCCTAAGTGTTACGGAGCAGTAGCAAGCTACCATGGCTCAGTGAAACACTAGGAGACATTTCCCGGTAAGAGAGGCTACTAAAGATAAACAACTAGATGGTCAGATCCCACACATACCAAGCATTTCAATAACATACACACAATATGCTCGATATGTGCAATACAACATGGCATCACAAAATGACTCTACGACTCAAGTAGTTTATTCAATAGGCTCCGAGGAGCGAGACATTACAAACATGGGTCTTATGACCCAACAATCAGAGCATACAAGTCAAAGCACAAGCGGAAGCTATCATGTCTGAGTACAGACATCTATAAATGAAAAAGGCTGAGAAGCCTGACTATCTATCAGATCCTGCCGAGGGCACAAGATCGTAGCTGAGGTATCAAGCTAAACGTCGAAGTCCAAGCGGAACTACTAGTGAGACTGAAGTCTCTCTGCAAAACATAAAATAGGCAAACGTGAGTACAAATGTACCCAGCAAGACTTACATCAGAACTAACTACATATGCATCATTTTCAACAAGGGGATGGTGGGGTTTAACTGCAGCAAGCCAGCTTTGACTCGGTGGCTATCCTAAACTACGACTGCAAGTAACTCTTTTGAGGTGGCGCACACGAGTCCACATATTCACCATATCAATACACCACTATGGATCCGCTCCCGTCTCCCTACGAGAATGCCATCCATAGCACTCACGCTTATCTTGCGTATTTTAGAGTATCCACTTTCACTTGTCTATGAACTGATATAAGCAACCCAGAGGTCCTTTTCTGTGGACACGGCTATTCGAATAGATTAGGTTAACCCTGCAGGGGTGTACTTCTTCACACACGCTCTCACCACTTACCGCCGTTTACACGACATGTACTCGGCAACCTTCAAGCGGAAGCCCAACGTGGGTGTCGGCCACGGCCTGCCTAAACACTCAAGTCTCTAGTCCAGGTTTATCGCCTATTCGGGTTCCATCCATGAGGAGATCCGGCCGGAGTTTCGCTCACAGCCCCAAACGATGTGTACAGGGTTCCGTGACACCAAACGGGTGCCCGGTTTACCCGGCCACGTGCCTACCGCATCACAGCCCACCCCTACGGTCAGCACTGTCCACGGCCTCCAGCATACTACAAACACCAGAAACTACTTGCAACTCCTGGACAGAGGACAAGGGTGATTAAGAAGCCGAGAGGGTCCATTGGTTTCGGGCCCAATGCGTGGTAGTAGCTGAATCATGGATCACAAACACAGGACTCAGTTCCTGAGGACGGCTGCAATGAGACAACCCACCATGTACTCCTACATGGCCTCTCACCGCTACCTTTACCAAATCGTGTTCACACACTTAGCTCACACACAGTAGGACATGTTCACACACCTTTGATTCATCCCCGATGAATCAGACCTGACTCAACTCTAAGCAGTAGCAGGCATGACAAACAAACATGAATGAGTAGGCACAACAGGGCTCAAACAACTCCTACTCATGCTAGTGGGTTTCATCTATTTACTGTGGAATGACAGGTCATGCAAAGGATAAAGGGGTTCAGCTACCGCAGCAAGTAACAGATGAATCGATGTTGTCCTAATGCAGTAAAAGAGAGCAGGAGCGAGAGAGTGGGATTTTATCGGAATGAACAAGGGGGTTTTGCTTGCCTGGCACTTCTGAAGATAACATTGAGTCTTCATCAGTGTCAACGATCACATCATCGGTATCACGTCTATCGAGAGGGGACAATACCGGCAACACAGAAGGAAACACAATCAATGCAATGCACAATATGATGCATGATCATGACATGGCAATATGAATGTGTTTTGGGCTAATGCACCTAAAACCAGATTAAATGAAGTTGGTTTGAATACAAGATTCAAATTCAAACTCCATATGTGATTATTTAAATGCCCTTCACTTCATTTGCCCTAAACAGTAGTGATAAGTTGTTCTAACATGCATGAAAATGGTACAGATGGATTCCTTGAATTTTTCTGATAATTTTTCATATATAAATTATTTAATTTGGAGTTACGGTTAATTTTCTATGAATTTTGGAAGTTTTAGGCATTTTTCTGGAATTTCAGAATTAAATTAAATCCAGAAAGCATTACTGCGTCAGCATGACGTTGGCATGACGTCAGCAAGTCAACAGGGGCCGGCTCGGGTCAATCCTGACGTGTGGGGTCCACACGTCAGTGACACGGGGGCTAATCCCGCGTTGACCCGGGCTTTGACCCACTACGGGGCCCACTGTCAGTGGCTGTGGGGGGGTGTTTAAGCGTCATTAGTGCTAATTAGGCGTGCCACGTCGGCAGTCGCCGGAGTGTCGCCGGCGACGACCAAAACTGCGGCGGGAGCTCGCCGGAGTGGCGCTGCGAGGGGTTTTGGGCCAAGCCAAGGGCACCAGAGGGTTGCCCTTGCTTGCGCGCATCCAAAGGAGGCATGCGGGAGGCGCGGGGTGGCCGGAGCTCGCCGGAGTGGGGGCCGCGGCGGCTGCCGGAGCTCGGGTTTGGGCGGAGCGAGGTTACGGGGCGCTAGGGGGCTGGCTGAGGGGCTATGCGGACTCCTGGGGCAGCTAGGAGCACGCTAGGCTCGTCGGACTGGCCGCAGCAGCACGTCAGTGCCA
>NC_041384.1:140516214-140751494 GCF_002162155.2 Triticum dicoccoides
GACGATGGCGGCGAGCTCCGCTCGGTGGTGTGCGCGAGAGGGAAACAGAGGAGGGAATGGGGTCCAGGGGGGAGAGAGGGGAGGTGCAGGGGGCGAGGGCGTCTCCGTGGCGTCGCGAGGGAGTCGGGGAGGCTGCCACGGCGAAGCAGGAGGTGGCCGGCGCTCTTCGGGCGCGCGCCACGCCTCGCCTCTGCCTACTGGCAGAGGAAGAAGAGGACAAGGGGGGGGGAAGGAGGTGGGCTGGGCCACGCAGGTGGGCTGCACAGGGGAGGCTGGGCCAGCACAGGTGAGCGCCAGGTACTTCTTCTCTTTTCTTTTTATTTACTGTTTTCTATTTTTGTTCTGTTTGTTTTGAATTTGGTTTTGAAACCAATTCAATCTATTTTTCTTCTGACAATATTTTTAGGAGCTAAAAGAATTAAAACAATGCTCCACAAAAATATTTCAGAATTATTGGACCTATATTTATTTAATAGTAGATATAAATCCAATTCAAATAATTATTGATTTAATTCAAATGCCCAAATTAAATGTTTCTGAGACACCAAAAATATTGGTTTGGATTTTACCTCTTGCCAATATTTCCAGAGGATAACAGGAACATTTTCTTGGACACATTTGAGAAGATTTAATTGTTGGTTATTTTTAGAGGTTTCTGAGGCTTTGAAAATTCCTCAATTCAAATTTCATTTGAATTTAAACATGATGCAGCAAGAGGTCTAGCCTAGTGCATTACCAGAAGCTAGGGATGTGACACCATGGCAGCCCTCACGACACTTATGACCCGCTTTTGTGCGGGCGAAGATAGCTGGTTGGCTCATAGCACCAATACAACAAGCAATCCTGGCATATCAGAAGCCAGTGATAGCAACGGCAAACCATGACGCAACAAACACAAGCACCATAAATATGGTGAAAACGCCAAAAATATGGCAGTTAATGTCGGGTTCAGGGGCTCAAAGTCCGGTTAGCGGAAAGGGCCACCCAAAAATACAAATCCGGGTCCATACAGTCTGGACCGCATACTCGCTCGCCAATGACAAATTCATGGCACCCCAGAAATTCCAGCCACCCATACCAATAGAGAATGCTGGGTCTTCAAACAAGCTGGCAAGGCAGGCACCAAAGACGAAGAGGGGTCTCAAAGCAACGATAGCGACGAAGAGCCCAGATCACCGAACACAGGAGGGCAAAAGAAATCCCCCCATATTCAATCGGTGAATGTGGTAAATACCAACCAAATTGCCAACTTGGACCAGATATGCACCCTTAGGTATGGCGGCTCAACAGAACTAGCCGCCCCATAATATAAGCTAGGGCCGGTCACCTTCAACCGCACGGATCATCCGGTTAATGCCAATCAGGGAAATCCAGCCGCACTAATACTCGGCCCAATAGTAGATGGGTTCCACCTCACTCGAGTCCTTATGGACGGAGGTAGCAGTTTAAATCTGCTTTACCAGGACACAGTGCGCAAGATGGGTATCAATCATTCAGCGATCACGCCCACTAAAGCCACTTTTAGAGGCATCATACCAGGTATGGAGGTTAGCTGTACATGCTCCATTGCCCTCGAGGTAATCTCCGGATCACCAGAAAATTACCATATCGAAGAGTTTATCTTCGAAATCGCCCCTTTCCGCAGTGACTATCAAGCACTGCTCGGGCGAACCGCGTTCGCTCGATTCAATGCGGTGCCACATTATGCCTACCGTAAGCTCAAAATGCCCGGTCCACGCGGCGTCATCATGGTTCATGGCAAGGCCGAACCTTCCTTCGGCACCAACAAATACATCACTGCCGTAGCAGCAGAAACAACGAGCAACACCTTGCAGCCGAACCTCGAGTCGACGTCCAGGCTCCCGGACACCGTCAAGGGGCTCCGAACTACTTCGTGGAAGGATACCCTGGCTTGTCCAGAGCTTAACTAAAACACTCCGGCGAAAGGCCATGACAGGCCGAACTCAGTGGTTCAACCGCCCTCCGGCACGCAAACGTTTCTTATATTTCCTTCGCAGGTTCACCTTTGCACTGACCAGGACGGACTCCATGGAGGCAGCTTGAACGCGTCAGGGGATCCTTAGACATTCCCCGCAGTGACCGTCCGACTATAATACGGATCCGCACTCAACCTCTTCCCCCTGGTCACAACAGGTTCTGCTATCACAACTCCTTTTTTTATCACATTACTTGTACCCATACGCATAGGCGTATTATTCAAATACAACATGTGGATTTATATGACGTTTACCTGCTGATTATTTCTTATCGAAATCATTTCGTCAAGTGGCATCCGTATACAACGACATGCCTTAAATATGCCAGGGGCTTCGTTTGTACCATAACAAGGCAATAAAAGTCCGAACACCTTCATGGAAGTTCGTCACCCCGAACCTATAGCATTATATGCATCAGCTCCGAATCATGTCTTGCATCAATAGTTGGGTTTGCCCAGCTCCCATGTTTTGGTACCTTACGTTCCGCTATATCGGCTAAGGTAGCACTGGGAGAACTACTGTGATTGTGTCCCGGTTGTTCCGGATGAGCACCTCAGTAGAGAAAGCCGAAAACTAACTGTCATGATACGACGAGAGCTGGTCAACTGTTCGAGCGGTCACAAAATCTTTAAGAATTTCTCCCGCATAATGCCATAACCAATGCAGTGTGCGATGGATCGGCTTTTTCTCCGATCAGGTGCTTATAGAGCCCCTAGTACGGTCTTCCGAACACAAGGGGCTGTACCAACCATACTAAAGCTCCTATGGCTAAGTGAGAGTGATAAAGCCCTATAGTCCGATTGCCTGGTTCATTGTGCTGAGCACCTCCTTCGAAGGACCCAAAACTGGGATAAAGAGTGCTCAGGTTTATCCCGAACACCCCCGTACTTCTTACATGAGGGCAGAAGCCGACGACTGGCCAACTCTCAGTTTTAACATAAAAACAACCACACAGGAGGGTAAACTTTTATATAACAAGCGACATATAAACGACCTTGTTCAAACATTACAAAGGACAACATGATCGGCATTCATGGAAATATAATGTCCTTGGTGCATAGCTCCGCTACAAGGTAGGATCCTTTCAGGACACTCTTATAATATAATTCGGGCTTGCGGTGCTCCTTCCCCTCTGGCAGTCCCTCGGTCACTAGCTTTTCGGCATCCATCTTCCCCCAAAGAACCTTTGCGAGGGCGAAGGCCATTCGCGTTCCTTCTATACAGACTGACCGCTTGATGACGTCAAGTCAAGGGCATGTGCTTACAGGCCGCCTCACGAGCCCGATGTAGCTGCTTGGAATCGGCTCGGCAGGCCATAGCCGAATAACCATATCTTTCATGGCTAGTTAGGCCGCCTTATGCAGTTCGATCAGCTGTTTCAGTTGATCGGCAAAAGGCACCGGATAATCCGGTGCCAAATACTGCGACCAAAAGAGCTTATCAGCGGTGTTCCTTCCTTCGGCTTGGTAGAATTGAGCAGCATCTGATATGCTGTGAGGTAGCTCGGCAAATACAATTGAGAAGTCCGGATTCACAATCAGAAACATTGTTTTCCCTTCAAATACTTGCTTTACATGGGAAAAGCCTTACCCGCCACGATCTTCCTCGCCTCTTGGATCCCCTGCAGGGCGCTTTGGGTTTCCCCCCGGGCATCGCTCATGGCTTGACGCGCCTTGGTGAGTTCGGACTCTTTCTCCGTTAAACTCTGCTCCAAGGTCTCGCATTTACTTATGACCTCTTGCAGCTCCTGCTCAGCTTTAATAACTCTAGCCTCGTGTTTCTCACGAAGAGTCCGCTCCATGGCCGCCTTTTCCTCGGCCTCGGCAATGGCCCTTTTGAGGGCCTCGACTTCGGTCATAACGCCTAGCACAAATTACGCGGCTTATTTCACACTGAACATTTATTTCACAATAAATGCGCGCAATGCTTGTGCATACCTTGTTTATCCCTCAACTGCATTTTTAATTGGCCAATTTCTTCTATGGCCCGCTCCAGACTTTGATTCAGTCCGGAGATCTCCGCAGTACGAGAGGCAGCAGCCGCTACAGGTATCTGCTTGAAACAGAAGAGAAATCAATATCATTCAATGAGTCTTCCTGTGATCATCAATGCGATCCCCTGTCCGGTTCTTTCTTTCACCGAACAGTGTATCAGGGGCTACTATCTATACTATGACACTCTTCGGCAACTTATAAAACATACCTCAAAGCCTCTTATAAGGCTGATACAGGCTTTGTTCAGTCCACTCTCAGTTGACCGAATCTTCTCAATCACCGCACCCATAAGGGCACAGTGTTCGTGAACGATGGAGGCGTCTTGTAATGCCACCAACAAAGCATCCGACACCTCTAGATGGACAAAGGTCGCTGGCGGAACAGGCACGCCCCCTCCAGCCGAAGGAGGCTGCCTTCTTCATTCTGGAGCCGTATAGGCCTCTGGAATCACATCCGGTGGGGAGCCGAACTCAGGATCGCCCCCACCATCAGACCCCATGGGAATCTTTTCCCCCATGTGTCCGGCCCCTACGGTTTGACCTCCAGGCTCCGCCTTCACGGTTTCTTCCTTTCCTCCTTGGTCGGGGTCCTTCTGGGACAAAGCCTCGGTGTTATGCACCTTTTTGGAGGAAGGGGCCTTTGGGGGCGTCCCGCTCTCCATAGCATTTGAGCTCAGCAGTTCCTTTGATGAGGATTGTTTGGTACGGGACCTCACAGTACTACCAAAAAATATGGCTTAAAGGTTAAAATACTAAGCCACGATGAGTCCGGACGCTTAAACGTACTCGGATTTTATATACTTACGAGTTCACCAGGGGCTGGGCCCTGGGATCCCATGCCGGGCCGCCGTCGGCAGCGGCAGTGGACTCCTCTGGAAGAGAAGCCCTTCCCCTTTTGGGTAGTTCGGCCTCCAAGGGTGTGGAGGCTGTCCTCTTCCTTCTCCCCCCCGCAGGGGATTCATCTTCCTCCTGCTTTTCATCCTCTTCGGAGGCGGAATGGGCATCAGAGCCTTCGGGTATAGTGTCTGAAGTGTCGCGACGACGAAGGCCGCCTCGGGTCTTTTTGGCCTCCTTCTCGGCCGTCTTCTTCGACACCTTGTAGGGCGTCGGGACCAGCATCTTCGTCAGAAGTGGGATGGCCGGGTCTTCGGGCAGCTGGGCCAGACAATGGATCCGCTCCGCCTTCTTTGTCTAGCTCTGGGAGAGTTGAATAAACACGCGTTAAGCGCTTCCTTTGGGTCATGCGGATAGAAAAGTTTGATAAACTCACCGAACTTGCAGGGCGAGACAGTTGGTACCCGCGGTCTTCGGCGGAGTCCGGCCATGATTTGCTAGACTTGAAAAGCACCTTCCAAATGTCCTTGTGCGAGGAGCTAAAGAACCCTCGCAAGGTTTGGTGCCTGGCCGGATCGAATTCCCATAGATTGCAAGTCTGGTGTTGACAAGGTAGTATCCGGTGGAATAACATCACCTGGACTATGTTGACAAGTTCAATGTTCTTATCTCCCATATCTTTAACACGCGTCTGGAGCACCGACAGTTTGTCAGACAAGGACCAGTCCAGGCCTTTCTTGACCCAGGATGTAAGCCGCAGAGGGGCGTCGGATCGAAACTCGGGCGATGCGGCCCATTCCTTGCCGCACGGCTCAGTGATGTAAAACCATTGTTGTTGCCACTCCTTGACAGAATCATTAAAGGTTCTCGTTGGCCATATGATGTTGGGCATCTTGCTCACTATAGCGCCACTGCACTCGGCGTGCTCACCGCCCACCACCCTGGGCTTCACATTAAAAACCTTCAGCCATAAACCGAAGTGCGGCGAAATGCGGAGGAAAGCCTCGCACACAACAATGAATGTCGATATGTTAAGGAAGGAATTAGGGGACAGATCGTGAAGATCGATCCCATAATAGTACATGATGCCACGAATGAACGGGTAGAGGGGAAACCCTAGCCTGCGGACAAAGTGAGGGAGGAATACAACCCTCTCGTGGGGTTCCGGAGTGGGGACGATCCGCCCCGCCGTCGGGAGACGGTGGCTGATTTTCTTGGCCAGATACCCGGCCTCCCGAAGCTTTTTGATATCCTTCTCTCGGACGGTAGAGGCCATCCATTTGCCTCCTGCTCCGGATCCGAACATCTTTGGTAGGCCTTTTGTGGGCAGAGAAGGTGAACGCTTGGGTGCTGGAGCCTGAGCAGAAGGGAATGAACTGAGAAGAAGGCATGGGTGAAAAGAGTGAATCCTTGTCCCTTTATAAGGGTAGAAGAGGCGGTGCGCCTCCCCACTCACCTGGTAAAACCTCTTATTCCCCAAGCGCCGTAATTGATGGCGCGGTTGGGTTACCCACATTCGTATTGATGAGAATCCCGTGATAGGGGGACACGATCTCTGCTTTGACAAGACGTGTCAAGAAAATCGCCTCACGATATGTGCAGTGTTGGTTGAGAAAGACGGTTCGAATAATGACCGGGCCATGACATGATGTCATGTTGCTAAACGTGTCAACAGATTCGATTTGTGGAAATATTATTCTCTCTACGGTGGTATGTGGAACTTATTTTGCAGAGCTAGACACTATCCTCGTGTTCAAGATCTTCTATGGAGTATTCGGAGGAAGGACCCTCCTTGCAATGCCGAAGACAAATCTGCGCGCCGGACTCATCGTCATTGAAGCCTGGTTCAAGGGCTACTGAGATAGTCCTGGATTAGGGGGTCTCCGGATAGCCGGACTGTTGGACTATGAAGATACAAAATTTAAGAATTCGTCTCGTGTCCGGATGGGACTTTCCTTGGCATGGAAGGCAAGCTTGGCAATACAGATATGTAGATCTCCTCCCTTGTAACCGACTCTGTGTAACCCTAGCCCCCTCCGGTGTCTATATAAACCGGAGGGTTTAGTCCGTAGGACAACAACAGTCATACCATAGGCTAGCTTCTAGGGTTTAGCCTCTACGATCTCGTGGTAGATCAACTCTTGTAATACTCATATCATCAAGATCAATCAAGCAGGACGTAGGGTATTACCTCCATCAAGAGGGCCCGAACCTGGAAAAACATCGTGTCCCCTGCCTCCTGTTACCATCCGCCTTAGACGCACAGTTCAGGACCCCCTACCCGAGATCCGCCGGTTTTGACACCGACAATTAAAAACATGATCATCTCATACATCAACATATATCACATCATATCTTGACCATATAACATCACAACATGCCCTACAAAATGAAGTTAGATGTCCTCTACTTTGTTGTTGCAAGTTTTACGTGGCTGCTACGGGCTTCTAGCAAGAACTGTTCTTACCTACGCATAAAACCACAATGGTGATTCCTCAAGTTTGCTGGTTTAACCCTTTTCAAGCACCGGCCACAGTCAAATTCGATTCAACTAAAGGAGGAGAAACAGACACCCGCCAGCCACCTTTATGCAAAACTAGTTGCATGTTAGTCGGTGGAACCGGTCTCATGTGCGTGGACATGTAAGGTTGGTCCGGGCCGCTTCATCCCACAATACCGCCGATTCAAAATAAGACATTGGTGGTAAGCAGCATGACAACTCTTTGTGTTCTACTCGTGCATATCATCTATGCATAGACCTGGCTCAGATGCCATTGTTGGGAATCGTTGCATGGGGAAAAAGTTCTACGCACACGCAATGATCTATCCATGGAGATGCATAACAACGAGAGGGGAGAGTGTGTTTACATACCCTCGTATACCATAAGCGGAAGCGTTTCACAACGTGGTTGAGGTAGTCAAACTTTCTTCACGCTCCAACCAATCTTGTATCGAACGCACGGGACCTCCGTGTTCTCCACACGTTCATCTTGGTGACATAGTCCACCTTCTTGATCTAGCAAGATGGCAAGGTAGTAGATGAGTTCCGGCAACACGACGGTGTGGTGATGGTGATGGTGAAGTGATCTCTGCAGGGCTTCGCCTAAGCACTTCAAATATATGACCGGGGGTGTAAACGGTGGAGGGGGGGGGGCTGCACACGGCTAGGCAATTGTGTGTTGTGTGCTAGGATCCCCCTCCCACATATATATAGGTGGGAGGGAGGGTGGAGAAGCCAAAGGAGGCGCCCAAGTAGGACGAATCCTACTTGGGGCCCCTCCCAAGTCGCGCCCCTTTCCTTATTTGGAGTGCGGGAAAAGGCAGGGGAGGATGGCGCCCCCTCTTTCCTTTCTCCCATGAGAGGGACAGGCAGGAGGGGCTATCCCTCCCCCTTTTCCTTCCCTAGGGCTGGACAAACAAGGGAGGGGGCTCACCACCCCCTTGTGGGCCGGTCTGTCCCCTCCTTTGGCCCATAAGGCCCATAACTTGCCGGAGGGTGCCCGGAACCCCTTCCGATGACCCAATTCCTTCCCGGTACCTCCCGAAACACTTCCGGTGTCCAAATACCATTGTCCTTATATCAATCATTACCTCTCGACCATTTCGAGATTCCTCATCATGTCCGTGGTCTCATCTGGGACTCCGAACAATATCCGGCCACCAAAACATATAACTCACATAACACTATATCGTCAACGAACGTTAAGCGTGCGAACCCTAGCTACGGGTTCGATAACTATGTAGACATGACCGAGACACCTCTCGGGGCAATAAACAATAGCAGAACCTGGATGCCCATATTGATCCTACATATTCTAGGAAGTTCTTTATAGGTCGAACCGTTATGACAACATACGGAATTCCCTTTGTCCATCGGTATGTTACTCGATCGTCGGTACCTTCATACCTAGTTCAATCTCGTTACCGACAAGTCTCTTTACTCATTCCGTAATACATCACCTTGTGACTAACTCCTTAGTCATTTGCTTGCAAGCTTATGATGTGTATTACCGAGAGGGCCCAAAGATACCTATTCGATACTTGGAGTGACAAATCCTAATCTCGATCTATGCCAACTCAACAAACACCCTCGGAGATACCCATAGAGCATCTTTATGATCACCCAATTATGTTGTGAAGTTTGATAACACACAAGGTATTCCTCTGGTATCCGGGAGTTGCATAATCTCATAGTCGAAGGAATATGTATTTGACATGAAGAAAGCAATAGCAATAGAACTAAACGATCATTATGCTAAGCTAACGGATGGGTCTTGTCCATCACATCATTCTCCTAATGATGTGATCCTGTTATCAAATGACAACACATGTCTATGGTTTGGAAACCTTAACCATCTTTGATTAACGAGCTAGTCTAGTAGAGGCTTACTAGGGACACATTATTTGTTTATGTATTCACACATGTATTTAGGTTTCTGATCAATATAATTCTAGGATGAATAATAAACCTTTATTATGAATAAGGAAATATTAAATAATAACTTTATTTTTGCCTCTAGGGCATATTTCCTTCAATTAGAGCACGCGATTGAGGAGTTAGGGAGGGGATTGAACACATCGGGGCTGGAGGATTGCCATCAATCAATTCTGCATCGACAACTACTAGGGTTCATAGGTTATTTGTCGATTACAACGTGGGTGGGTATTGGGGTACAAACTTTCTTGTCTAGCCATCTAAAAAAAAATCTTTCTTGTCTAGCCGCGGCGACCCTGGAGTCGCGTCGAGCGGCTGGGGGCGTAGCCATCTTCTTTTCTTCCTCATCGTCTTCTTCCAGAATGATGGGTCTTGCACGGTCACCTACCGCCAGCACCCTGGCCACCATCTGCATCTCGTCGTTGTCGGTGTCCAGCACCCCGAACGTGCGACTCCAGTATGCCGCAGCACGCTGGTCAGGAGTCAGGACCAAACCACTTCTACAAGGTTATCCTTACTCCAAAGCTGGAGAGTCTGCCATTGCTTCTGGACTTCACGAAGTACTTCCCCGCCATCCCTACAGAGTTTGAGGTCAAGACGAACACCGGCTGCGCATGGAGGGTGACGATGAGGGTGATCAACGGTAGGGTCACTGTCGGTGTCAAAACCGGCGGATCTCGGGTAGGGGTTCCCGAACTGTGCGTCTAAGGCAGATGGTAACAGGAGGCAGGGAACACGGTGTTTTACCCATGTTCGGGCCCTCTTGATGGAGGTAAAACCCTACGTCCTGCTTGATTTATTCTTGATGATATGAGTATTACAAGAGTTGATCTACCATGAGATCGGAGAGGATAAACCCTAGAAGCTAGCCTACAGTATGATTGTCTGTTGTCCTACGGACTAAAACCCCCTGGTTTATATAGACTCCAGAAAGGGCTAGGGTTACACAAGGTCGGTTACAAAGGAGGAGATATACATATCTATATTGCCTAGCTTGCCTTCCACGCCAAGTAGAGTCCCATCCGGACACGAGACGAAGTCTTCAATCTTGTATCTTCATAGTCTAACAGTCCGGCCAAAGGATATAGTCCGGCTGTCCGGAGACCCCCTAATCCAGGACTCCCTCAGTAGCCCTTGAACCAGGCTTCAATGACGATGAGTCCGACGCGCAGTATTGTCTTCGGCATTGCAAGGAGGGTTCCTCCTCCGAACACACCACGGGAGAATTTGAATATAAGGATAGTGTCCGACCCTGCAAAATAAGTTCCAGATACCACCGTAGAGAGAATAATATTTCCACAAATCTAATCTGCTGACTTGTTTTGGCAACATGACATTATGCCATGGCCTGGTGATTATTCGAACCGTTCCCTTTAACTAGCCCCGCACATAACGCAAGGCAGTTTTTTGACACGTCTTGTCAACCAGAGATCGTGTCACCCTTATTACGGGATTCTCATCAATACGGGCATGGGTAACCCAACCGCGCCATCGATTATGGCGCTTGGATAAGCGAGTTTTACCAGGCTAGTGGGGGTGCATAGTTTCGTCCGCCCTTATAAAGGGACAAGGTTTAACCTTTTTCTACCCACGCCTTCTTCCTCCTTGCTCATCCATTCTTGCCCACTCGAGCTCCAACACCCAAGCCCACATCCTTCCCCTCAACCTTCTCCAATCATGTCCGGAGCGGGAGGTAAATGGATGGCTTCCTCCGTTACGGAGGGACACATCAAGAAGCTGCACGGAGCTGGATACTTGGCCGCGAATATCGCGCATCGGCTGCCCGCTGCGGGGTAGATCGTTCCTACCCCTGAACCTCACGAGAGGGTAGCCTTCCAACACCACTTCCTCCGCGGACTGGGGTTTCCCCTCCATCCATTCGTCCGTGGTATTATGTTCTACTACGAGCTGGACATCCATGATCTGGCCCCGAACTTCGTCCTCAACATTTCGGCCCCACTTTGGCCTGTGGTTAAAGACCTTCAATATCAAGCCGAAGGTAGTGGGCGGCCAACAAGCAGAATGCGGCGGAGCCATGGTGGGCAAGATGCCCAACGTTATATGGCTTGAAGGCTCCTTCATGGAGACCATAAAGGGGTGGCAATCGGCGTGGTTCTACATCACCGAGCGCCAAATGGGTGGCTGCCCCCAAGTTTCGATCCGGAATCCCCACGCGGCTCACCTCCTGGAAAGAGAAGGGCCTGTCCTGGGGTTCATCGGTGGAGCTGGACGGACTCCAAAAATGTATCCAGAATATGGCAAGCAAGAAGCTCAAGCTTGTCAACATAGTCCAGGTCATGCTCATCCGCCGGATCCTCCTGTGTCAACAACGGGATTTCAACTTGTGGGAGTTTGACCCGGCCCAGCACCAGACTCTAAGCGAGCTCTTCAACACGACGCACAAGGATGTCTAGAAGGTGTTGTTCAAGGGCGCCGAGGTCCCTCCCTCCCTCACCGAGGACCGCGGGCTAAGCGCAAAGTGCCGAGCGCATTCGGTGAGTTCTATACATCCGGTAGGATATTTTATTTCCCCTAGCTTAATCATGTGAGGGGTCTGATCTCCATGCCTTTGACATGACTGGGTGGAGACGTCGGGGCAGATTAATTGTCCGGCCCCTCTGCCCGAAGACACTGCGGACGCTCTCCTTATGGAGATGCTGACTCCGGCCCCTTATAAGGTGCCCGAGAAGACCAAGAAGGCCAAGGGAACCTGAAAGAGTTCCCGACGGCAGGTGTTATCGGACTCATCGTCCGATAACTCTACGACACACTCCTCCCCCGAAGACGAGGAGGAAGAAGAAGATGATCCCCCTTCAGTTGGGGGAGACAAGAAAGGAAGGCCGCCCCAACCGGGGGGCCGAAGGGTCCAAGAAGGGAAGGACTCTCCTTCCGGACTACTCCACCACCGCCGCCGAAGGCGAAGACGAGTGGCTGCTCAGGGCCAAGCCCCTGGCAAAGTCGTAAGTATTCGGATGCCAGAGTAACTCATAGCATACCTTTGTCGCACTGCTTCTCCCAACGCCGAATTATGATTATGCAGACCGCCACGAGCCCGTATCGACGTATCGTCGGACGGCTCCCTGAGCTCGTCGGATATGGATAGCGATCTACTTCTGACCGCCACCTCCCCTAGCCCTACGAACAACGCCGAGGTATTGTCTCAAGAGGCACCGGGTCGAGGGGAGACAGTCCCGGAGGCGCCTCGAGGCGACCTCCCGGATTCTGGGAGCAGAGGGAGCAAGGCTCCAGAGGGCTCCGAGTTCGGCCCTCAGCCGAACACCGCGCCGGAACCTCCAATGGTTCCGGACTCAGGCAGGCGACCTCCTTCCAAAAGGGGCAAGACACCTGTGCTGGTGACCCCTGTCCATCCAGAGGCACCGGGCAATCTGCTGGGAGCGCTTCGCAGCGCTTCCATCGACGAAGAGCACCACACTATTATGAGTGCGGTGGTCCAGAAGGTTCAGTCCGCCAAGAGCGGACTGGCTGAAGCTTGTGCCAGCCTTCTAACAGGCTTTGAGGTAAGTTTTTGAAATATAGGAAAAATATTACCGCATAGACAGTAGCCCCTGATGCTCTGTTCGGTGTTCAAAAAGAAAAGCCGAACAGAGGATCAAACAATATCGCAGGAGTCTAATATAAGTATGTCTATATGCGTCTGCAGGCTTCGCTGTTGGCCTTTGCCGCACTGATTGCGGAGGTCGCCACACTGAAGGAGGACCTTAAAGGGTCCAAGGACGAGCTCGGCCTTGCCAAGAGGCAGCTCGAGGAGAACAAATTTAAGTAGTACCTAGTCCATGGATATGTATAAAAAGAATGCGATTGCAAAATGACAGGATCATCGTAAATTTGCTAGGGGCCACGACCGAGGTGGCGACCCTGAAGCAAGCGCTATCCAAGGCCGAAAACAAAGCGACCAAGGAGCGCACCGAGCGGGAGAGGCATGAGGCTCGGGTGGGCGAGGTGCAGCAAGAGCTCCACGCTCTCATGACGAAGCACGAGGCGTTGGAGCTTGACTTGAAGACGCGAGAGTCCGAGCTTGACGCGGCCCTCGAGAGTGCAAAGAGTGCCAAGGCCGAAGCCCAAAAGGCCCTCCAGGAAATTGATGCTATGAAGAAGATAGTGGCGGGTAAGGCATTCTATATGCAAAGCAAGCATGTGAAAGTGAATTACTTGTTACTTACCCGAATCCGGAGCTCTCCAGGAGCATTCGCATATTTTCCCCGTTGCGTGTCGGATGCCGCACAGTTTTACCAGGCCGAGGAGGGAAGCTCAACGGAGAAGCTATTCTGGTCTCAGTATACTGGGACCGAACACCCGATGCCTCTGAGCGACCAGCTGAAGCAATTGGTCGAGCTGCACAAGGAGGCCGAACAGGCCATGAAGGGCTTTATAGTCCGATGTGGCCTGGCGATGCCCTTCCCAATAGCTACTTAGGCCTGGTGAGGCAGCTTGTGGATGCCTGCCCACGGCTTGAAGTCATCAAGCGGTCCATCTGCATCGAAGGTGCACGCCGGGCTTTCGCCTGTGTGAAGGTGCAATGGGCCAAGATGGACGCTGTGAAGCTGGTGAAGGAAGGGCCGCCGCAGGGCAAGGAGCATCGCCACCTCAGGATGTACTATGAGGGTATCCTGAAGGGCGCTCGTCTCGTAGCGGACGAGTGTACGAAAGATATAATATTCGAGTAAACTCGCTCGTGCAATCCTGTATTTATGAAAACTTGTTCATATGCGCTATGCAACGCTTGTTTGAATTTAAAATATTACCTTCTGTTCGGCTGTTTATCAAATCTGAGAGATGGCTAGTCGTCGGCTTCTGCCCCCATGCCACGAGTGCTGGGGTGTTCGGGATAAACCTGAGCACTCTTGTTCCCATTGTTGGGTCCTTCGTGGGAGGTGCTCAGCACAACAAACAAGGCAATCAGACTATAATGTGTTATCACTCTCACTTAGCCATAGAATTCTATAATTTTAAATTTCGGTGAAGCCCCTAGTATTCGGAAGGCCGAATTCGGGGTGCGATACACGCCTTAAGCCGGACAGGGCCGACTCCTCGCTCTAAGCGGCATAAGTCTTTAGGGACTCGAAAACCTCTCGAACAGCGACCAGTCTCTCACCTTATCATGACAGTCAGTTTTAGCTTTCTCTACTGAGGTGCTTAGCCCAGTAGAACCGGGGCACAATCGCAGTAGTTCTCCCAGTGCTACCTTAGCCGTTATAGCGGAACGTAAGGTACCAAAACATGGGAGCCGGGCAAACCTAACTATCGACCCGAGACATGATTCGGAGCTAATGCATATAATGCTATAAGTTCGGGGTGCCGCACTGTCGAAAGTGTTCGGACTTCTCATGCCATATTATGGGGTATGCTTAAGCCCCTAGCGTATTGGCCGTACCAGAGTGTACGGGTGCTGGATGTCATGAATGAACATATATATATATATATAAATATAAAAGAAGAATGCAATAATAGTCTTAATGCTATGCATTTTTATTCAAAAAGGTGCGCTAAAGCAGAATGATACAAGTAGTGCGATAAGTAAAAAGTAGGACTGCTTAACATGTCCCTTCCAAGGGCAAGCTGAGGAATAGTATTAAAACAAATATTTCACTCGTTATCGTAATCCACCTGGGAGTTACGAGGTGTGACATAGCTTTCCGCCTCCTTGGTTGCTGCATCATGGGTTCGGCAATCATGCTGCCAGACAGGGTTTCCAGAGATTAAAGTCCTAAAAGAGAAAAATAACAAAGCCTGAAGACCCTAGTGCGGTTTAAGCCGGACTTGGGGTGTGCCGCCGTCGTGCCCCCATCCCCGCCTGTGCCCATGGTATTTTTAATGTGTAATTATGTACGCGTGGCACGGATTTCGCCATTTGGCTGGGGCCGGGATGGGGGACGCATTGCTATGCGAGCTCAGGACGTGCCAGGCGGTCCAGTTGCCGATTACTCCGGGCGCGCTTGAAGTTGTCCGGGTCCTTAATTGTTGAACTAGTGGATTGCCTTAAGAGGATGCTTTGCGCTTCTCCTGCGAGGGCCACAGTGTGCTCCTCCATGCGGAGAGAGCGCTCTGTGTTTCCATTGACTGTGATGACCCCCCGAGGCCCTGGCATCTTGAGCTTGAGATATGCATAATGCGGTACCGCATTGAATCTTGCGAATGCAGTTCGCCCGAGCAGTGCATGGTAGCCACTGCGGAATGGGACTATGTCGAAGATTAACTCTTTGCTTCGGAAGTTATCCGGAGATCCGAAGACCACTTCCAGTGTGACTGAGCCTATGCAATGGGCCTCTACACCTGGTATGACGCCTTTAAAGGTTATTTTAGTGGGTTTGATCCATGAGGGGTCTATACCCATTTTGTGCACTGTGTCCTGATAAAGCAGGTTCAGGCTACTGCCGCCGTCCATTAGGACTCGAGTGAGGTGAAATCCGTCAATGATTGGGTCTAGGACCAGTGCGGCAAATCCGCCATGACGGATGCTAACGGGGTGGTCCCTGCGATCGAAGGTGACCGGACAGGAGGACCATGGGTTGAACTTGGGGGCGAGTCGGCGACTGGCTCCAACGCATATACGTCCCTGAGTGCACGCTTCCGCTCCCTCTTGGGGATGTGGGTTGCGTATATCATGTTCACCATCCGCACTAGTGGGGGGAACCTCTTCTGTCCTCCGGTGTTCGGCTGCCGGGGCTCCTCCTTGTCATTGCTATGTGACCCCTTATCTTTGTTTTCAGCATTTAACTTGCCGGCCTGCTTGAACACCCAACAGTCCCTGTTGGTGTGGTTAGCTGGCTTGTCGGGGGTGCCGTGTATTTGACACGAGCGATCGAGTATACGGTCGAAACTGGACGAGCTCGGAGTGCTTCTTTTGAATGGCTTTTTCCGCTGATCGGGTTTAGAGCCTTTGAATCCGGCATTGACTGTCGTATCCTTGGTATTGTCGCTGTTACTGCGGCACTTATGCTTGTTGCGACATGACCTGCCATTGCCGTCCTTGGTATCCAAAGTACCATGGTTCTTTGATATGTTATTACTGCGAGCCAGCCAGCTGTCTTCTCCCGCGCAAAAGCGGGTCATGAGTGTCGTGAGGGCTGCCATAGATTTCGGCTTTTCCTGACCAAGGTGCTGGGCTGGCCACTCGTCGCGGATGTTGTGCGTGAAAGCTGCTAGGGCCTCTGCATCCGGACAGCCGACGATTTGATTTTTCTTTGTTAGGAACCGTGTCCAAAATTGTCTGGCCGATTCCTCTGGCTGCTGAATTATGTGGTTCAAGTCATCGGCATCTGGTGGTCGCACATAAGTGCCCTGAAAGTTGTCAAGGAATGCGGCTTCCAGATCTTCCCAACAGCCAATGGACTCTGCTGGCAAGCTGTTGAGCCAATGCCGAGCTGGTCCTTGGAGTTTGAGTGGGAGGTATTTGATGGCGTGTAGGTCATCACTGCGGGCCATGTGAATGTGCAGGAGGAAATCCTCGATCCACACCGCAGGATCTGTTGTGCTGTCGTATGATTCTATATTTACGGGTTTGAAACCCTCTAGGATTTAATGATCCATTACTTCGTCTGTGAAGCATAAGGGGTGTGCGGCACCTCTGTACTGGGCTATATTGCGACGCAGCTCGAATGAGTCTTGCCCGCTGTGTTCGGTCCGGCCGGACTTACTTTTTACTGTATCCGGCGTGACGATTATCGTCTCGCATAGTGGTGCGCCCTCATGATCCGTAGATCGATCTTGCATGTTTTGCTTTGTCCTTCAATACATCTCGCAAATCTGGCGTATTTCCCCCTGCCTTTTTATTTGAATGACGTCGAGATGCGGGCTGAGCTTTTGGCTGGAATGTCTCTTTGTCGCGGCCACGAGGTGGCCGATCAGCCGCGTCATACGCCGGGGATGTAGGTTTCGGTGCTTCCTCCTCCAATCGGGGTAGCAACCTGCACTTTTGGTAACTCTTGGAGGGGCGTTCGAGTTTATACTCCTCGGCCGCCAGGACTTCAGTCCATCTGTCAGCTAGCAAATCTTGATCAGCTTGAAGCTGCTGCTGCTTTTTCTTGAGGCTATTTGTCGTGGCTATAAGCCGGCGCTTGAAGCACTCTTGTTCGACGGGATCCTCCGGCACGACGAATTCGTCATCGCCGAGGCTTGCCTCGTCTTCGGAGGGAGGCATGTAATTATCATCCTCCGCCTCTCCATCTGCCGCTCTCTCAAGAGAGCTGGCACCTCTATCCTCCTGCTCTAAATATTGCTCGAGGGGATTGTTGTTTTCTTCGGCACTGTATGGAGTGCTATTATCTCCAGTGCCGGCATCACCACTTTTTCCTTGGCGGGACTTAGAGCGGCGCCGCTGACGTTGGCGCTTGGGTTGATTCTTGGAGGGTCATCCTCCGTTGTCGCGTCACCATTGCCTTCTTTGGGTGTGTCCACCATGTATATATCATATGATGGGTGGCTATCCAGTGCCCTCTGGACAGTGATTCCTCTTTGACTCCCGCATCGTCGTCCATACCGTCGATGTCTTCGGAGTCAAAGTCGAGCATGTCGGTTAAGTCATCGACAGTGGCTACTAAGTGGGTGGTGGGTGGGCATCGAAAGTCTTCATCATCCGCATCCCAATCCTGCCGGACTTAGTTCGTCCAGGATCCTCCTGATAAGGAGAGAGACCTTAATGAGTTCAGTATGTCGCCGAAAGGTGAGTGCTGAAAAACATGCGCGGAGGTAAACTCCATGATCGGCGCCCAATCGGATTCGATAGGAACGGGCGCAGGCGGTTCGGAGTCCTTGGCCGGAGAAGGATCCGACAGTTTGGTAACATGACTCTCGTGAAGGTTAAGGTCGATACTCGGCTCGACCATCACTGAGGGTACGGCCTCTGTGATGGGGTCTATCCACCCGTCCATGGATGGCGCAACTGGCTCCGAATTGAGGCTCGGAGCGGCTGCCGGTGCGATCTCCTGAATACAGTCTGATGATAGAGCTAAATCGTACTCATCATGACCGTGCGGCGCACAAGGCAGGGGCTCGAATCCGTCAAAGATCAAGTCTCCGCGGATGTCGGCCATGTAGTTTAAGCTTCCAAACCTGACCTGGTGGCAAGGGGCGTAACTTTCGATCTGCTCCAGATGGCCAAGTGAGTTGGCCCGCAGTGCAAAGCCGCCGAACACAAAGATCTGTCCGGGGAGAAGAGTCTCACCCTGGACTGCATCGCTATCGATGATCGTAGGAGCCATCAAGCCTAACGGCGACGACACAGAGGAACTCTCAATGAAAGCACCAATGTCGGTGTCAAAACCGGCGGATCTCGGGTAGGGGGTCCCGAACTGTGCGTCTAAGGCGGATGGTAACAGGAGGCAGGGAACACGATGTTTTACCCAGGTTCGGGCCCTCTTGATGGAGGTAAAACCCTACATCCTGCTTGATTTATTCTTGATGGTATATGTATTACGAGAGTTGATCTACCACGAGATCAGAGAGGCTAAACCCTAGAAGCTAGCCTACGGTATGATTGTCTATTGTCCTACGGACTAAAACCCCCCGCTTTATATAGACACCGGAAAGGGCTATGGTTACACAAGGTCGGTTACAAAGGAGGAGATATACATATTCGTATTGCCTAGCTTGCCTTCCATGCCAAGTAGAGTCCCATCCGGACACGAGACGAAGTCTTCAATCTTGTATCTTCATAGTCTAACAGTCCAGCCAAAGGATATAGTCCGGCTGTCCGGAGACCCCCTAATCCAGGACTCCCTTAGTCACCCTTGATGAGGGTTGGGCCACCATCGCCGACATTCATCAGATCCTGATCAGGTACATGCTGATGTTCAAGCTGCAGACGCCCAACACCATGAAGCTGATCATCTTCAACGACGAGGGTGTGGAGGTGGTCACAAAGTGCGAGGAGCATGACAACACCTTCACCGCGACCACTTGAGCTCCTATTGCCCATTCCTTGTTGGTTCTTGATTTAAGACTTGAATTTCGTTTAAAATTTATCACACTATGTTGGTTTAAAACTTTGATGCGTGGTTAAGACTTGTGTTTGTGCGTAAGATTATTCTGTTCCTTCTAGTTTAGTTATTAGTAGTTCATGTGTGCCTTTGGTAACCTCACCACGTCGAGGAGGTGGTTACCACACAAATGTCCTGGATGTAACCAAACAACCGGACTTGTATTTCCCCTCAAACATGTTCGCAACCAAACATCATGCCTTCCGTTTATGAACATGCATGCTAGAGGGGATGCAGGAAACCAATCAATATGCAGATGTTGGTTTTTTGTGCCTGCATATGCTCATCCAGGCCCAACTGGGACAAGTATGCGAAGTGGAAAAAAACGATGCAGGTAACCAAATGCGTCGATAGAGTTTCGATGCTTCGCGAATATAGGTCTTGAATGGACATACATAGGATGAAAACCTCTACTTTAGCCCAATTAACATTATGGCTCCTGCCAAAAATAAAAGTAGCTAGGTGGTGCACAGAGAGAGTCGCATGCGAGAGTTCCAGCTTCCCATTCAGCTCTAACTTAGAGTTGATAGTTGAACTTTTCAGACGACGGGGGATGGCTCTCTCCTCCCACCTCTCCTCCCCTCTCGCACCTCCCACCAAGCTCCATGGCGATTCCTAAGCTAGATCACTACGAAGGGCCTATTGGATTGGGATTTTACACCAGGCCTAGGCCTGGCCGATTAGGTGAGAAGAAGGTTTGGCTCCACAGTCCATTTTTCACCATCTCGAGACTCCAAGGAATTCTTTTTGGTGGTCTCTTTCTCCTCGGCTTCATTTTCTCTTTCTGTGGATTCGGTTGGCATTGCTCTCTAATGCTGCATTGGAGGTATCAGCTCTGGGTTTAGAGTGCACCAACTTAATTCTCGTTCTTTTCGGTTCTCGGTGGCCAATAACAAAGTGGGTCATTTTATCCATCGTCTGAGAGACCGGGTCTGGCCAGATTTTGTTTGTCATTTCCATCTCTTTAATGGCCATTTTGCTCTAGCACCTATTGTTGACTCTTGTTGGCATGATGATGAGGAACTAAAGGTTTTATCATGTAGATGCCCCTTGGCTATTAAATCTTCGCTCGAATTCTTGCATTCGGGCTCACAATTGAACTCAAACTCTGAGAAGGTGTTGTGCAAGTTTGGCTTGACTCCTATTCAATCCATGTGGGTTTCCAAGCTGAATGCAGCAGAAACGTCCACCTCCATATTGGACAAGGACATGGATGATCAACATCCTACATTACCTCATTCATATTATTGTTCCTCGGACTCTGGTTCTTTGGATAATTCTTCACGATGATTAGTTCATCCGATTTCAGATAGCAATGATCGCGCCACATTAATTGCACATTTTTTTGAGTCAGACACAATCAGAGGAATCGCAGCAGGTTAATTATATTAAATCGGGTGCTTTTAAATGCCCCCTATTTGTCCCTTATCCCCCGCTGCTCCAGTGCTTCCTCAAGTCGACTTTCAAATATGCCCCCTCGCATGGATCTTGGCCCGCAATGCTCTCGGCCCGTCACAAAACTGATCTGGCCCAGGTGCATTACTCCACGGCAGAAATAATGGATTTATCCACTAATTGGGCGGTTTTATGCTCTTGTTGCTTACAATGGGGTCATCACAAGGTTTCTTGCCAAGCTAGATTGATTTGCATTAATAACTTAACCCCTGGTCACAAGGCCGCAGATTGCCCATTATTTGCCAAGTCCGAAACTCGCCCTAATTTGCACACAACTTTTGGCAACAAACATCCTCAGGTCGAATAAATTGCGCTTTCCATTTCTAAGGAAAATCAACACAAACACAAGCTTGTCATTCGATGCACTGCATGCGGGGCCTATGTCGACGTGGAGCAATCCTGCAACAAACGTCGATTCAACGCAAAATGGCAGTGGAGGCCAAAGAATACTCAGTCTTCCCTCTTTACCCCTCACGCTCCATCTTCCACCTCGATTTCTCCCACACCACAGTGCTGCCCAGTCATGTCACCTCACCAGCCACCATCATTGCCCTCCGCCATCTCCCCGACCATGGCGAACTACCCGCTCAATCCGGTGCCATTCCTCCCACCGGGCTTCACCGTGGAGCCCGGTCCAACAGATCGCCTCGTGCACAGTGGCATGGTCGTCGGGCCCATTCCGCCGCTCAACCACGACTTCCTCGCCATCGCAGAAGCGAGTCACTACGTTCCTCTGCATGGCCACGTGGCCATCCGCACCATGGTTGAAGGTCCGCTTCATGAGTCCCAACTTTTACCACTGAATCTAGTGATCATCCTTTCGGCATTGCAATATTTGGATTTGTGGATTCTTCATGAAGGGATACCGCGGTTGCTACTCCTCTTGAGCTTGAAGATGAAGATCCACTTATCACTTTCGTGCGGCACAATGAAGCCCTCAACCGCCGCACCACTTCATTTGGTCCCGAGGTCTGGCTCATGTTCTTTGGATTTCCATATGACGACAGACGGACTACTACATCACAAAAGCCCTAGGTGGTTACGGCTCTCTCGTCAACTGGTACAATCCAAGACAAGATAGAAGGTACATTCTACTCAAAGCCCATGTCCTATGTCTTCATCTGATTCCGAAGAGCTTTGTTGTTTGGCAATTGGGTGGCGCGAGGGACTGCTGGACTGTCCAGATCACCATCTTGAGAAGCAATGATTGGAATGGTTTGCTTACCGATGTTCTTACTGCTGGTGAAGTACCCCCTGATGCCAACCCACACCCCCAATTTGGCCCTGAACTTACTGTCGACGAGCTCTATCAGCAGCAGGTCCATAACTGGTTGGTTCAGAATGGTGCCCCTCCTGCTGGCAATGCAAACCAGGGCAATGGACCTCCTCAGAACAATGTTGGTTGGGGGGCATGGCCAATTCCTCCTTCTCCTCCATTTACACCCCTCCCCCACACCTTGTAAACTATCAAGCTTGGTTGGCTGCTCAAGGTCTGACAGTCCAACATGGTCTCGTACCAGAAGATAACATCTCTGATAATGTTATGGAGGCCTGGAATGACACCTTTTCTGCTTCAGATGACAGCTCTGCTTCAGCTCGGGATACTTTGCTTCTGCAACCTGTTGCTGCACCTGCTTACCAGCAGCCTGAAGCACAACATTTAGTTGCAGTTTCTATCAGTCTGAATAACCAGGGCATATAGTTTGGCCTTCCTATGCAAGGTTCAGAGTTCATCAACCTCCTCTTGTCATACCCAATACCTAGACAACAAATGAATACCATCATCTTTCATGCTATACACCCAGCAATGGCTACCATTGGCCCTTGGAGCAATGGCTACAGTATGCGGTCCCCCAACATGGAAGTTTCTATCTTGATCTCCTCTGACACCAATGGCATCTCTCTCTCAGCTATCACTATGACCCGCTTCTTCAGTGGTGCTAGAAGAAATCCATGACAACCCTCAGCAGATCTTGCAGCCAACATAGCAGAACATTCCTGATCCTACACCAACTGAAGATACGTCTCCAACTGCTACTCTGTCACTTGGAAATGCCAGCTACAACCCTCTTCAGTTGGCTGGTCACAACCCCAGGCTTGCACAGGACACGCTTGGCCTCGCTGCAGTTAGCTCCATCACAGCGCCTGCTAGCCTTGTTGTGACCCGTGGCTATCGTGCTCATGCCCCTGCTCCCATTTCCACAACTAAGGTTCGTCGTAGTAACAGGTCCAACAAATATAATGGCTTCAAGATAAATCAAGTGACCGACACTCGCCCTACCATCTCTCGGGTGAAACCATGGCTGGCGCCTTCCATTGGTTCTTCCTCCTCTGCCCAAGAGTTACAGTCTGATGAGGTACCACCCACCCCAGTCCGTGTCCTTCAGGAGATCGATATCAATAGATGTGTTGTCCCTGCTGCCGAACTAACTGAAGAAATCTTCAATGCGACTCCTGAACCTGCATCTACATCGACCTCTCGCACAGGTACATTGCTCACTGGTGATCAGGCAGGTGAGGAGGACAATTCTAGGATCTAGCTCCTCTTTACCCCATGCCCCTTTTGCGTAGCTAGGAAGTACTTTGTTCAAGCATTCGTGGGTTAAACTCTGAAGATAAACAGTTAGCCCTAAATAATGCCATCTGTACTAGTGGTTGTTCGGTCATTTGCCTGCAAGAGACCAAAAACCTCTTTTGAGTTATCTTTCATTAAATCCTATTGCCCTATACAATTTGATCAGTTTGCTTATGTTTCCTCTCAAGGTGCTTCGGGGGGTTTAATTACTATTTGGAAAAGCTCTATCTTCTTAGGCAATGTGGTTTTCTCGTCTGATTTTGCCCTAGTTACTAACTTTTCTAGCACGCTCTCATCACATTCTTGGACGCTAGCTAATGTATATGGTCCATGTTCTGGTGATGCCCGTGTTACGTACACCAATTAGCTATACGATCTGGATATTCCTAGCACGCAAGATTGGCTCTTAATTGGCAACTTTAATTATATTCGTGCTCCTGATAATCGCAACAAGCCAGGGGGTGTCCTCATGACATGTGCACATTTAATGACATAATCCGCATGCAAAGCCCTATTGAATTACCTCTAAAAGGTTAGTCTTATACTTGGAGCAATATGCAACAAGACCCCCCCCCCCTCCAAGAACAACTCGCTTGGTTCTTCACGTCTCTGCATTGGACCAACGTATATCCTAATACACTGGTTAAGCCCCTTGGTAAGCCCGTTGATCGTGTGCTATGCGTTGTTTCCATCCAAACTACCATCCCACCCTGGAAGATTTTTCGTTTTGAACCCTTCTGGATTTTGCACCCTAGTTTCATGGATCTTGTCCAAGAGGTTTGGAGCAGACCAGTTAGATCCCAAAATGCTGCCACCATACTCTGCCACAAATTCAAAGCTCTTCGCCATGCTCTGAAGATTTGGAGCAAAAACCTCTCTCGTCTATCGGTGGCCATTGCTAACTGCAACGAGACGCTAGCCCACCTAGATGAGTTAGAAAACAGCCGAAAGTTGACCATCCCAGAGACAAATTTTTGCAACATCCTCAAGAAACACCCACTGTGCCTTCTTAATTATCAAAACCAGTAATGGAAAAAATGTTGCACCATTCGATAGATCAAATTTGACGATGAAAATACAAAACTCTTCCAGGCAGTTGCAACTGAAAGATACCACCATAACAACATTGCCAGTTTTAGAAGGGAGGATGGAGATATTGTTGATAATCATTCTGGTAAAGAGGCACTTCAGTTTCAAACTTACACTGATTGCCTGGGCACCTCGAGACCTAAAAAAAATGAAATTTAACCTCCCATACATTATACAACGTCATGACAATCTAGAACAGTTAACAGACCCATTTACACATGATGAGATTAACATGGTAATTAAAGAAATGCCGGCTGATCAAGCACCTGGCCCTGATGGTTTTAGTGGAGCTTTTCTCAAAGTGTGCTGGCCTATCATCAAACAGGACTTTTACAATCTTTGTGAGAAGTTTCATCAAGGTGAATTGGATCTCACAAGTATAAATGATGGCCTAATAACCCTAATCCCAAAAATCAACTCACCGAAAACTATGAATGACTACAGAACGATCACGCTACTCAACTGTTGCCTTAAACTGATCACTACAACGATACTGTATGCGAGCAGATGCAGCTGATCCAAGACAGCCATTTGTCATTGAAACCCATCCGCTTCATAATGGTTAACATGGGTGTGTGCTCAATTGTATCGAAGGCTTTGGCGAAGTCAAGTTTGAGTAGGATAATCTCCTTCTTTGAAGTGTGACATTGATGAATGTACTAGAAGGTCCATGCCAAGCAGTCATGTACTGTTCGACCTTTGATGAAGCCGTAATGGTTCCTGTGAATGATCTATTCCATCGGGCGCTCATCGGTTTTATTAAATGGAGTCCCGGGGCGTCAATTCCACTGCCGCATCGGGATGAGAAAGGGTGACCCATTATCACCCCTGATCTTTGTGATTGACGCCGATATCCTCCAAGCCACCATCAACGATGCTTTCAGACAAGGCAAGATCCAACTGCCGTTTCCTTGCGCAGGACAAATGGACTACCCAGTAATCGAATATGAGGATGACAAGATCTTGGCCATGCCAGCGTGCCCTCGTCAAGCAGCCATCATAAACTAGATCCTCACAGACTATGCATCCTCCATTTGCCTCTGGATCAACTTCCATAAGTCCACGCTCATCCTGACCAACCTCTCTGCAGAATCTGCCTTTGCCTTTGCGCGCTTATTTGGCAGCTCGGTTGGTTCTATGCCTTTCACCTACCTTGGGCTACCCCTTGGCACGTCCAAACCCACTATCATGGACCTTATGCCGCTTGTTTGCAGTGCCGAACAATGTCTCACCTCTACGATCGCCATGATGTCCTACGGTGGCAAACTCTCTTGGCTTAATGCAACCGTCACATCCCTCCTCATCTATGCCATGTGCACGCTGAAGTTTCCGCCCAAACTAGTTGAGATGCTTGACAAAATTAGAAGAAGATGCCTTTGGACCCAAAAAATTGAACATGGTGAAAAATGCAATTCTCTTGCTGCCTGGAATGGTTTGCAAACCCAAGAAACAAGGAGGGCTTGGGGTTATCAACAACAAACTGCAGAATGATGCACTGCTCATGAAATTCCTTCACAAGTTCTACAACAAGCTCGTTATCCCATGGGTTCATCTTATATGGGACACGTACTATGCGGATAAAATTCCTCACGCGATGAACCCTGTTAGATCATTTTGGTGGTGCGACATTCTGAAACTCACCCCCACCTTTCGTGGCATCATTCAAATCCAGGTGGCCTCGGGCACATATGCTCTTATTTGTAAAGATCTCTGGGCGAGTGACGTATGAGGGAGTCCCGGATTAGGGGGTCCTCGGACAGCCGGACTATATACTTTGGCCATACTGTTGGACTATGAAGATACAAGATTGAAGACTTCGTCCCATGTCCGGATGGGACTCTCCTTTGCGTGGAAGGCAAGCTTGGCGATTCGGATATGTAGACCTCCTTCCTTGTAACCGACTCTATGTAACCCTAGCCCTCCGGTGTCTATATAAACCGGAGGGTTTTAGTCCGTAGGACAACTACAATCATACCATAGTCTAGCTTCTAGGGTTTAGCCTCTCCGATCTCGTGGTAGATCAACTCTTGTAATACTCATATCATCAAGATCAATCAAGCAGGAAGTAGGGTATTACCTCCATCGAGAGGGCCCGAACCTAGGTAAACATTGTGTCCCCCGCCTCCAGTTACCATCCGCCTTAGACGCACAGTTCGGGACCCCCTACCCGAGATCCACCAGTTTTAAAACCGACATTGGTGCTTTCATTGAGAGTTCCGCTGTGCCGTTACAATCAAGGCTTGATGGATCCTTCGATCATCGGCAATGATGCGATCCAGGGTGATGTTTTCCTCCCCAGACAGATCTTCGTATTCAGTGGCTTTGTACTCCGGGCCAACTCGCTTGGCCATCTGGAGCAGATCGAGAGCTATGCCCCTGGCCATTAGGTCAGGTTTGGAAGCTTGAACTATACCGCCGACATCCGCGGAGACTTGATCTTCGACGGATTCGAACCCATGTCAGGTACGCCGCACAGTCACGATGAGCATGATTTAACTCTGCCATCGGATAGTGTTCGGGAGATCACACCTGTAACTACTCCGGCCCTCAATCCAAAACACATCCCCGTCCGAGGATGGGTGGATGGACCCCGCCACGGAGGCCGCACATTCAGCGGCGATAGAGCCGAATACTGACTTCACCTCCTATGAGACCTGTGTTGCCGGACACTCGGATTCGTCCCCGGCCACAGACTCCGAACCGCTCGCGTCCGTGCCCATCCAATCTGATTGGGCACCGATCATGGAGTTCACCTTCGCAGATATCTGTCAGCACTCGCCCCTAGGCGACGTGCTAAACTCACTACGATCTCTCTCCTTGTCAGGAGACCCTTGGCCAAACTATGTCCGGCTCGAGTGGGAAGCGGACGACGAAGTAATTCGTTCCCCACCCACCACCATTTAATAGCCACTGTCGGCGACCTAACCGACATGCTCAACTTCGACTCCGAAGACATCGACGGTATGGACGACGATGCGGGAGACGAACAGGAACCACAACCCACAGGGCACTGGACGGCCACCTCATCATATGATATATACATGGTGGACACCCCCAAAGAAAGCGATGGCAACAAGGCAACGGAGGATAATTCCCCCGAGAAGCAATCCAAGAACCGGCGTCATCGGCGCCGCTCTAAGCCCCGCCATAGCAAAAATAGCGATATCGGCACAGGAGACAATAACGCAGCAAATACTGCCGAAGACAAAGACAATCCTCTCCAGCCAGGCTTTGAGCAGGAGGATGGGCAAGCCAGCCCCAAGGAACATGCAGCAGATGGAGAATCAGAGGATGACGATTACATGCCTCTCTCCGCAGACGAGGTGAGCCTCGGCGACGAAGAATTTATCATGTCTGAAGATCCCATCGAACATGAGCGCTTCAAGCATCGGCTTATTGCCATAGTAAAAACCCTGAAGAAAAAGCAACAACAGCTTCAAGCTGAGCAAGATCTGCTAGCAGATAGATGGACTGAAGCCCTGGCAGCCGAGGAACACGAACTCGAGCGCCCAACAAAAAGTTTCCCAAAGCGTAGGTTGCTACCCCAACTTGAAGAGGAAGCATTAAAGCCTGCGCTTCCAGTGTATGATGCGGCAGATCGGCTACCTCGTGGCCGTGACAAAGTGGCATATAAGCCCGAAGTCCAACCCGCACCCCATCGCCAGTCAAACAAAAACAACAAGGCCTGGGGTAACACACAGGACCTGCAAGACGTATTGGAAAACAAAGCAGGACACAAAAGATCGATCTTCGGATCACGAGGGCGCGCCCCAACACATGACGATGACCGTCATGCTGGATATACCAAAAACAAATCCGACCGGGCCGAACACAGCAGACAAGACTCGTACGAACTGCGTCGTGATATAGCCCAGCACAGAGGCGCCGCACACCCCCTATGCTTCACTGATGAAGTAATGGATCATGAATTCCTAGAAGGGTTCAAGCCCGTGAACATCGAATCATACGATGGTACACTAACCCCGCGGTATGGATCAAGGATTTCTTCCTCCACATTCACATGGCCCGCGAGGATGATCTACATGCCATCAAGTATCTCCCATTGAAACTCAAAGGACCAGCTCGACATTGGCTAAATAGCTTGCCAGCAAACTCCATCGGAAGTTGGGAGAACCTGGCAGACGCATTCCTGGACAACTTCCAGGGCACTTATGTGCGACCACCGGATGCTGATGATTTAAGTCACATAACACAACAGCCTGGAGAGTCAGCCAGGAAATTTTTGACTCGGTTCCTATCCAAAAAGAACCAAATTGTGGACTGTCCGGATGCCGAAGCCCTAGTGGCCATTAAACATAACATCCGTGACGAGTGGCTCGCCAAACATCTCGGCCAAGAGAAGCCAAAGTCCATGGCAGCCCTTGATACGTCTCCAACGTATCTATAATTTTTGATTGCTCCATGCTATATTATCTACTGTTTTGGACATTATTGGTTATTATCCACTTTTATATTATTTTTGGGACTAACCTATTAACCGGAGGCCCAGCCCAGAATTGCTGTTTTTTTGCCTATTTTAGGGTTTCGAAGAAAAGGAATATCAAACGGAGTCCAAACGGAATGAAACCTTTGGGAACGTGATTTTCTCACCGAGCATGATCCAGGAGACTTGGACCCTACATCAAGAAACAAAGGAGGAGGCCACGAGGTAGGGGGGCACGCCTACCCTCTAGGCGCGCCCTCCACCCTCGTGGGCCCCCTGTTGCTCCACCGACATACTCCTTCCTCCTATATATACCTACGTACCCCCAAACGATCAGATACGGAGCCAAAACCATAATTCCACCGCCATAACTTTCTGTATCCACGAGATCCCATCTTGGGGCCTGTTCCGAAGCTTCGCCGGAGGGGGCATCCATCACGGAGGGCTTCTACATCAACACCATAGCCCCTCTGATGAAGTGTGAGTAGTTTGCCTCAGACCTTCGGGTCCATAGTTATTGGCTAGATGGCTTCTTCTCTCTTTTTGGATCTCAATACAGTGTTCTCCCCTTCTCTTGTGGAGATCTATTCGATGTAATCCTATTTTTGCGGTGTGTTTGTTGAGACCAATGAATTGTGGGTTTATGATCAAGGCTATGAACAATATTTGAATCTTCTCTGAATTCTTTTATGTATGATTGGTTATCTTTGCAAGTCTCTTCGAATTATCAGTTTGGTTTGGCCTACTAGATTGATCTTTCTTGCAATGGGAGAAGTGCTTAGCTTTGGGTTCAATCTTGCGGTGTCCTTTCCTAGTGACAGTAGGGGCAGCAAGGCACGTATTGTATTGTTGCCATCGAGGATAATAAGATGGTTTTTTTTATCATATTGCATGAATTTATCCCTCTACATCATGCCATCTTGCTTAAGGCGTTACTCTATTTTCATGAACTTAATACTCTAGATGCATGCTGGATAGCGGTCGATGAGTGGAGTAATAGTAGTAGATGCAGGCAGGAGTCGGTCTACTTGTCTTGGACGTGATGCCTATATGCATGATCATACCTAGATACTCTCATAACTATGCTCAATTCTGCCAATTGCTCAACAGTAATTTGTTCACCCACCGTAAAATACTTATGCTCTTGAGAGAAGCCACTAGTGAAACCTATGGCCTCCGGGTCTACCTTCATCATATTAATCTTCCAACACTTAGTTATTTCCTTTGCTTTTTACTTTACTTTTATTTTACTTTGCATCTTTATCACAAAAACATCAAAAATATTATCTTATCTTATCTATCAGATCTCACTCTCGTAAGTGACCGTGAAGGGATTGACAATCCCTTATCGCGTTGGTTGCGAGGAGTTATTTGCTTTGTGCAGGTACGAGGGACTCACGCGTAGCCTCCTACTGGACTGATACCTTGGTTCTCAAAAACTGAGGGAAATACTTACGCTACTTTGCTGCATCATACTTTCCTCTTCAAGGAAATCCAACGCAGTGCTCAAGAGGTAGCAGCCCTCACAACACTCATGACCCGCTTCTGCGCGGGCTAGGATAGCTGGTTGGCCCGTAGCAACAACACATCAAGCAACCCTGGCACATCGGAGGCCAGAGACAGCAATGGCAAGCCACATCGCAACAGATACAAGCGCCGCAACAACAGCGATAACGCCACGGAAGTCAATGCCGGATTGAGTGGCTCTAAATTCGGTCAGCGGAAAAAGCCATTCAAAAGAAATTATACAGGCCCGTCCAGTTTGGACCGCATACTTGACCGCTTGTGTCAAATTCACGGCACCCCCGATAAGCCAGCCAACCACACCAATAGAGAATGCTGGGTGTTCAAACAGGTCGACAAGTTGAATGCCAAAAGCAAGGAAAAGGGGCTGCATAGCGACGACGAGGAGGAGCCCCGGCCGCCGAACACAGGAGGATAGTAGAAATTTCCTCCCCAAGTGAAAACGGTGAACATGATATACGCAACCCATATCCCCAAGCGGGAACGAAAGCGTGCACTCAGGGACGTCTACGCGATGGATCCAGCTGCCCCAAAGTTCAATCCATGGTCTTCTTGTCAGATCACTTTTGATCGCAGGGACCACCCCACTAGTATCCTTCATGGCGGTTCTGCGGCATTGGTCCTCGATCCTACCATTGACGGATTCCACCTCACTCGAGTCCTTATGGACGGTGGCAGCAGCTTGAACCTGCTTTATCAGGATACGGTGCGCAAAATGGATATCGACCCCTTGAGGATCAAATCCGCAAAAACCACCTTCAAAGGTGTCATACCAGGTGTAGAGGCCTGTTGGACGGGCTCAATCACACTGGAAGTGGTCTTCGGAACTCCGGATAACTTCCGAATCGAAGATTTAATCTTCGACATCGTCCCCTTCCGCAGTGGCTATCACGCACTACTCAGACGAACCGCATTCGCTAGATTCAATGCGGTACCGCATTATGCATACCTCAAGCTGAAAATGCCAGGACCTCGCGGGGTTATAACAGTTAACGGAAACATAGAACGCTCGCTCCGCACGGATGATCACACGGCGGCCCTTGCAGCAGAAATGCAAAGCAGCCTTTTGAGGCAAACAACCAGTTCAGCGACAAGGTCCATAGACACATTCAAGCGAGTTCGGAATAACCTGCAACAGAATCCCCAGGTGCGTTCAGAGCTCGCCTAGCAATTCGGCCTCCGTCCTAGTCCCAGTCAAGCGACGAAATTTACACCGCGCGTACATAACTACGCACTAAAGATACCATGGGTATAGGCGGAGGCATGGCTATGGCACGTCCCACAACGCGGTTCAACCGCCTCAGGACCAGTATATCTTTATCATTCTCTTCCTTTCAGGACCCTATTCTCTAGAGGCCCTCTCCGATAGCTAGATCATCGGACCCATTACGGGAGGGAAGCACCAAGGGAGCAAGAAGCTTTGACATACAAGGGAATACCCAGGTGGTTTCTCATACCGATCGTTATACGTGTTTTACTTACCCGCACGCAGCTCGCCCTCGGATCGGACATGTCAGATAGTCCTATTTTTGCTTATTGTACTACTTATACACATACGCTTTGATGTATCCTATAAATAACAATGCACAGTGTCAGCTTATTATTACATTTCTTCACCTTCTTTTTTTTTCTTTGTTTGTCTATTCACGACAAGTTGCTCCCATACATTCTGGTACGTTCAGTACGCCACGGGCTTCAGTGTACCCCATAACACGGCAAGAAAAGTCCGAACACTTTCGACAGTGTGGCACCCCAAACTTATAGCATTATATGCATCAACTCCGAATCATGTCTTGGGTCAATAGTTGGGTTTGCCTGGCTCCCATGTTTTGGTGCCTTACGTTCCGCTATATTGGCTAAGGTAGCACTGGGAGAACTACTGCGATTGTGTCCCGGTTCTTCCGGACGAGCACCTCAGTAGAGAAAGCCGAAAACTGACTGTCATGATGAGGCGAGAGCTGGTCGCTACTTGAGAGGTCCCAAATCCCTAAAGATTGTTTCCGCGTCATGCGAGGAGTCAACCTTGTCCGATTTAGGCGTTCATAGCGCCCCAAGTTCGGCCTTCCGAATACTAGGGGCTTCGCCAAAATTTAAAATTGCAGACTTCTATGGCTAAGTGAGAGCGATAAAGCCTTATAGTCTGATTGCCTAGTTCGTTGTGCTGAACACCTCCTTCGAAGGACCCAAAACTGGGATAAAGAGTAATCAGGTTTATCCTGAACACCTCAGTACTAGCTACATGGGGGCACAAGCCGAAGACTGGCCAACTGAGGGAGTCCTGGATTAGGGGGTATCCAGACATCCGGATTATATCCTTTGGCCGGACTGTTGGACCATGAAGATACAAGATTGAAGACTTTGTCCCGTGTCCGGATGGGACTCTACTTGACGTGGAAGGCAAGCTAGGCAATACGGATATGTATATATCCTCCTTTGTAACCAACCTTGTGTAACCCTAGCCCCCTTCGGTGTCTATATAAACCAGAGGGTTTTAGTCCGTAGGACAACATACAATCATACCATGGGCTAGCTTCTAGGGTTTAGCCTTTCCAATCTCGTGGTAGATCAACTCTTGTACTACTCATATTATCAAGAATAAATCAAGCAGGACGTAGGGTTTTACCTCCATCAAGAGGGCCCGAACCTGGGTAAAACACCGTGTCCCCTGCCTCCTGTTACCATCCGCCTTAGACGCACAGTCCGGGACCCCCTACCTGAGATCCGCCGGTTTTGACACCAACATTGGTGCTTTCATTAAGAGTTCCTATGTGCCGTCGCTATAAGGAAGGATGCCTCATCTCGTTTTTTAAAACAACATTACCGCTGGGGGAGCCCTGGCTGTCGGCCAAAATCTCCGGCTAGGCAGTTTCATCATGACCGCCTGTTTGGCTGCTGCACCGACGATGACTTCTCGGGTCATTGAAAACAGCCTCCATGTCGGCTCGGAATTTGCCGAGCAAATAGATCCAATGGAGCTCTCTTCCCTAAATGAGCTCTTGGATCGTATTGCGGCCTTGGGAGTCGCTATAGACTATGATCGGATTGGGCTTAAACCCGATCAAAGGGAGATTAACTCTCCGCCGGTCACCCATCATGTTGCGGTGGTGGAGGAACAATGCGGCGATTCTTCCTCTATCCTGAGGACTAACTATGTCTGGATTCCTGAGCTCTCTGAGCCGGATACCCGTTTACGGGAGGACAGCACCCAAGCCCTGACCCTAGAGTCAGGCAGCGGACCAGACTCACGGGCAACATCCCAAAATCAGAACTTCCAAGATCGGAAACTCCCCGGCCCCTGGGCCTCAGATCGGGTAGGGGTTCGGACTCAAACACACCCACCCACCCAGACATAAACAATCTTTCCCACATCAGGCAAGAGCCCTATGAAACAGTACATCATTATTGGGCCAGATTCCTCCTTGTGATGAACAAGGTTAAGGACTGCCGCGAGGAAGGCACAGTCTCACTTTTCTGCAATAACTGCACGGACAAGGGAATCCTTAACACCATAAGTCGCCGTGACATATCATGCTTCGCCGACTTGGCGTCCATAGTACAAAAGTACTGTGCGATGGAAAGTGCCTAGAAAACCGAAACAAAATTTTGGGATAATCCGGCTCCGAATACACACCCAGTCCGAAGTAAAAGGGTGCACTATCATAAGACACCCGAGTTAATTACAAAGAAGCAAAAACCCTCTACAGGGCGTGGAACCGTATTGGAGGGATGGCTCAACGGACCCTGCAAGATCCATAGTACAGCGGATACCATACCAACACACAACCTTAGAGCATGTTGGATACTCCGGCAGGTGGCCAAAAGTGGTGAGGATCTTCTCATCCCAAATGCCATAGAGCACCATCCCGTGGATAACAATACAGTATTAACAGTCTTTGAAACCTTTGCATCAAATAATAGGCGCAAGCGAACACTCCACAGCCTCGCCGAAATCTGCCATGTGGCAGTGATGAATCCGTGGAGTGACACGGCTATTACCTTCAATGCCAATGACGAACCTAAATTCCGAACTGCCCGAGCACCAGCTGCACTGGTCCTCAGTCCATTTGTGGACGGCTTTCGACTCACCAAAGTACTCATGGACGGCGGCAGTGGATTAAACCTCATCTATGAGGAAACTCTTCAAAAAATGGAAATAGACTGGAACCGCATTGAGCAAAGCAGCACAACCTTCAGAGGAATCATCCCCAGTAGGGAAGCACGCTGTGCTGGGAAAATCACACTAGATGTGGTATTCGGCACGCCGGAGAACTATAGGTCCGAAGAAATTACATTCCAAGTGGCCCCGTTCAGTAGTGGATACCACGCCCTTTTAGGACGGGAGGCGTTCACGATCTTCCAAGCCATACCCCATTATGGGTACATGAAGCTCAAAATGCCCAGGTCCAACGGAATCATCACTCTTGCTAGTGATCCGGACACAGCACTCCGCGCCAAAAACAAAACAGCCGCATTGGCCCTCGAGGCAATATCCGAAGCCCTCTCGGCCGAGGAATTAACTGCGCTACGCTCCACGGTGGACAGGGACGACATAATACTTGACAAGAGGTCCAAGTCCACCTCTTTTAAACCAGCGGACGAAATAGTCAAATTCCAAGTCCACCCAACGGACCCTACAAAAACAGCCTCCATCGGGGCACAGTTAAACCCCGCCGTGGACGCCGCACTACGAGAGTTCCTGCGCGAGAATTGGGACATATTCGCCTGCAACCCCTCATACATGCCAGGAATCCCACGCAGGCTGGCCGAGCACATCCTCAATATCCTAAAGGGATTCAAGCCGGTCAAGCAGGCTCTTCGATGTTTCTCTGAACCTAAGAGACACACTATGGGAGAGGAACTAGCCAAGTTACTGGAGGCCGGATTCATTAGATAAATAAAACACCTGGACTGGCTAGCAAACCTGGTGATGGTACCAAAGAAGGACAAATCCTGGCACCTATGCGTCGATTTCAAGGACCTCAACAAGGCTTGCCCAAAGGATCCCTTCCCCCTCCCCCACATCGATCAAATTATTGACGCTACCGGAGGACACAAGTCATTGTGTTTCCTCGACGCATACTCCGGCTACCACTAAATCAAGATGGTGGAGTCCGACCAAGCCGCAACGGCATTTATCACACCATACGGCCCCTTCTGTTTCAACACAATGCATTTTGGGCTTAAAAACGCCGGCACAACATATCAGCGCATGATCCAGACATGTCTGGAGAAACAGATGGGCAAATCAGTAGAGGCATACATAGATGATGTGGTCGTTAAAACCAAACACGTCGACTCCCTGATAGACGACTTGAGGCTCACATTTGACAACCTCCGAACATACGACATCAAGCTCAATCCGGAAAAATGCATTTTCGGCGTACCAACCGGAAAGCTCCTGGGCTTCATTGTCTCCAGTAGAGGAGTTGAAGCTAATCCGGCCAAAATCCGAGCTTTCTCACAGTTGGCTACCCCAACAGACCTCAAACAAATCCAGAAATTAACTATATGTATGGCGGCTCTAAGCCGCTTTATCTCCCGCTTAGGAGAAAAGGCATTACCCCTTTATTGCCTCCTTCGGCGCACCAAACACTTTGAGTGGACGGACGCTGCCACAGCCGGATTGGAAGAAATAATAGCCATACTGCCAACCAACCCAATCCTGGTCGCGCCAAACATTGGCGAACCAATGCTATTATACATTGCGGCAACTCATCAGGTTGTAAGCGCAGTGCTCGTCGTCGAACGAGAAGCGGACGGACATAAATTCCCTCTTCAAAAGCCGGTATATTATGTATCCACTGTCCTCACTCCATGAAAATCACGGTACCCACATTATCAAAAGATAGCCTATGCGGTATTCATCGCTTCCCGGAAGCTGCGACACTACTTTCAAGAGTGTTCAATTACAGTAGGCTCGAAAGTGCCACTTAATGATATTATAAACAACCCTGACGCCACGGTCCGGATTGTCAAATGGGCCATTGAGCTCCTCCCGTTCGACATAACATACAAACCTCAACGAGCAATTAACTCGCAAGTATTGGCCGACTTTGTCGCCGAATGGACGGAAGCCGAACTCCCTAAAGAGTACGGCGCATACTCCAATTGGATCATGCACTTTGAAGGCTCCAAAATGCTGGCTGGTCTAGGGGCTGGCATCGTCCTGACGTCCCCAACAGGAGATACAGTTCAATACGTACTGCAGATACTGTATACAGACTCCAACAACACAGCCGAATATGAGGCCCTGTTACATGGTCTCCGGATGGTAGTTTCCATGGGCATTCAACGCCTGGAGGTGCATGGGGATTCGAACCTCGCAATATCCCAAATAAATGGAGACTTTGATGCCAAGGATCTGAAGATGTCAGCTCAGTTCGAGGTGCTCGAATTTCACCATGTGGCTCGGGAAAACAATCAGGCGGCGGATATCCTCGCCCGCATCGGTGCAAAACGCGATGCGGTCCCCCAACATCTTTTTGGAGAGGTTATTCAAGCCATCCGTGGTATGGGAAGGGGACACCAATAACAATAATCCGGACCCGGCCAAAAGGCCCAAAACCGAACACTCTGACACAATCGGAGGCTCTACCACTGAAATAACACCTTCAGCCCACGTAATAATGGCCATCATTGCCCCGTGGACTGAACCATTCCTGGCTACCTAACTAGGAAGGAACTTCCGAAGGACCAAAATGAGGCACGCTGCATATTGCGGCGATCTAAAGCCTACAGGGTCAACAAGGGAGAGCTGTATAAGAAAAACACTACTGGAGTCCTTCAAAGGTGTATCTCCGAGGAGGAAGGGCGGAAGCTTTTGGCAGAAATTCACGCTGGACTTGGCGGCCACCATGCCGCAGCCCCGGTCCTCGTAAGCAAGGCCTTCCGTACATGGTTTTATTGGCCGGCGGCCTGGGTAGATGCACAAGACTTGGTCCAACACTGCGCCAGTTGCCAGTTTTTTGCAAACCAAAGCCACCTGCCACCCACCACCCTCCAAACAATCCCCATTACCTGGCCCTTCGCGGTCTGGGGGCTTGACATGGTTGGACCCCTTAAAGGGGGAACCCATAAGAAAAAATATTTACTGGTCATGGTGGATAAATTCACCAAATGGATAGAAGCCAAACCTGTTAAAACAGCTGAATCCGGACCGGTGATAGACTTCATATCCGGGGTTATACACCGTTATGGCGTCCCCCACAGCATCATCACTGACAACGACACAAAATTTACGGTCGATGAGGTAAAACTCTGGTGTAGCAACATGGGCATCAAGCTCGGTTATGCTTCCGTCTATCACCCACACACCAACGGCCAAGTTGAGCGAGCAAATGGTCTTATCATGAGCGGCATTAAACCCAGATTAGTGTGGTCCTTAAAGGAGTCTAACACGCACTGGGTATAGGATCTCGACTCCGTACTCTAAGGGCTGCAGACCACGCCAAATCGCACTACCGGATATACACCCTTCTTTATGGTGTACGGCGCAGAGGCAGTTCTGCCCTGCGACATAATTCATGACTCACCTCGAGTGCACATGTACGAAGAAAGAGAAGCCAAGCTCGATCGGTAGGACAGTCTGGACACCCTGGAGGAGGAGCGCGATGTGGCAAAAGCCTGTTCTGCATTGTATCAGCAACAGGCTCGCAGATACCAAAGCAGAGAAGTACAGGCCAAAACTTATAATGTTGGCGAGTTAGTTCTACGCCTGCCGGAGAAGAAAAAGTCCAAGCTCGAGCCCAAATGGGAAGGTCCCTTCATCATTGACCAGGTTCTGACCAGTGGTGCGTACCGTCTGCGGGATGCATCGGATAATCGACTTGAGCTGAACCCGTGTAACGCAGCCAGGCTCCAAAGATTCTAGGCTTAGCGCCAGACTCTATGTTCGTGTCCTTCCTCTGTCCATTTTTTGCATATACATTATCTGTATTTTTTCTCTTTCTTCCTTTTATTCTTTCTCTAGGCCTTCAAGGGCCAACTTGTGCCTCGCTTGCATGTTATAGATGCGCTAACCGCACTCATTATACCTGGGGGCTTCTTACATAGAAGCTTAATTATCTATCTGGGCTTCACGCCCCGCACATGTGTTATTCTTCCGCATGTACCTTTTCTTCGCTACTATATGCATCGATATGACTTAAGTTTTGGCCAAGCTAGGTTGCCTGGCTCTTGTATTTATGCCCTACGTTCCCGTTAATTCGGCTAGGGCATAAGGGGAGCACCTCTGCGATTGTTACTGCCGGGTCAGCCGAATGTGTACCTCAGACTGGGTGAGGCTGAAAGCTAGCATTCTTAAGGGAATATTCGGTCGGCGAACAAAAGATGATTTTTATTTATTTATTTTCCATATGTGCCCCCAGATGTTTTTTCCTGCGTTTCCTCTCGCAGTACGGACATGCACTTTAGGGCATGCATACCCAGGGAAAGGAACCCTTAACGGAACTATTCTCACTGGAAGATGTTTCTTACTACCCATGTAATATAACATAACTAGTTGGGCACTTGTCTGTTCAAGCACTAATGACCCCTATGCCTGGTTTCCACGCATACCCTGGTTTTTATACAACTGGGCGGGTATTCGGAAACACTCCGGACTATTGAGTCCCGAGGTTGAAGCGAAAAGGCCCGCCATGACAAATGATCTACAATCCGGCTAGAAGGCATTATACATGTCACTTCAATTACATAGTCATGTAGACTGACTAAATTCCTCCTCTATACCATCCAACAGGCGGTCTAGCCTACAATCCTATTGGGAATACTTTGCGGCTAATTCTACTTGCCCATACACTAAGCTAACGGGAATCTCTTTCGCATCAGGCCCTACAGGTCCGACCTCGGCCATGTGGTTCAGGTCAGACTTGGTATACCGCATCTTCACCATGGCCCAGGCTTCCCTGACACCTTGATGGTAGGCCGATATCTTCCATAATCAGAAGCGCCGCTGTGCTCCCTTGAGCTTGTCTGCAAGCTCTCCAATGCCTTCTGGCAGGGAGACGGCTGGCCACAAGGCCTGGGCAACACCTTGCATCACCTCCCGAACTTGTTCGTGCAGTTGTGAGAGCTCGAATAGAAGATCACCCGCAGACCCAGGCATCTCCTCCGCGGAACGACTCGTCAGCATACCTACAGACATAACTCTGTTTGCCGGCTTCTCCGCCGACCCCTTTTTTTAAGGGTTTGTTCAAGCACTTACTGAAAATGCTGCGTCGAAGCCGCTTATTCTCCTTCTCGGAGTCCGCAAGCTGGGCTCGAACATCTTTCAGTTCCATGTTCATCTTGGTATTGGCGTCTTGGAGATTGTTTTTCTCCCGCCTAACCTCAGTCAGCACGCGTTCGCCAGCCTTTAGCTGTCGTATGGCCTGCTGCTCCTCCGGATTCTCTCCGGATTCACCTGCAACCTCTACTATTAGATCTGCAGCCATGCCGCATGCTATATGGTACCTATCATTCTTTGAAAGAAATGTTACCAGCTGGGGACTTTTTAGGTTCCTTCAATGCGGCAACAGCGGCCCGAAGTTGGGTCTTGCATTCCTCCAGCTCTTGTGACAGTCGACTATTCTTCTCTGTAAGAACCTACACAATAAGATGATCCTTAAATCAGTTCTGCTAACTGTTTCAAGTCTCAGGGGCTACTGATACATATAATCGTTAGATTTTCTTACCCGTACATCCTTTACATACTGGTCTGTGGCTCTGGCTAGACCATTTTGATCAGCACAGAGGTACGCCTCTCCAGAATTGAAGGCATCAAATGCCTCTGGGGAGAAGCAAGCGTCGCGGAGTACGGCCCGGTGACACCTATGGTTCATGGCGCTCTCCACTTCTGAATTTGTAGCGGATAGCCTATCCGCATCCTTTGTAGGGGGAGTATCCGGCGTCCGCCCCATGTCGGCTTCCGCCTCTATGTCCGGTCCTGGAGCCCGACTGGTGGAAGCGTGATCGGCAGCCTCACCGGACATATTCCGGCGAGCGTTTTTTCTGTTTAAGAAACATGGACGTCATTACATTTCAAGAAAGGCGACAACCACGGGGCGGGGTTTCTGCCATACCTCTGCACCGGCATCTCCGTCCTAACCGCCTTCCTTTTTGGCCTGCCCGGCCTCGGTGCCTCTTGTTGGCGAGTTGTTGTGGGTTCAGCATGGCGTCCCGAATGCCTTCCCTGTAAAAACAGCATATGTATATGGTAGGTGAAGTGTCTAAAAGGGGATCCTAGTTTTTGGAGTTGGGATTTTTGGTTTTTCTTACGTGCGACGCAGGAAGCAGTCCGGGATAGTCATCCATAATAGCCACCATGGCATTATCCCAGCTTAATTGATAAAACTGTCGGTTTATCAGCTCCACGAATATGTCCGGATCTTCTTCGAGTCCGGGACCGAGGGCCCGGTCAGGGTCCTATGGTTGTGGAGATGGGCCGCTGACCTCCCTTATGGCTTTTCGCAGTTCCTGCCGCAGAATGGCAAGGTGAGTACCTACGACAAAGAATGCGGGAAGAATGGGAGTACGGAGATGCAACTTACCCAGCTTGGAGGGTTGTACATGGAGAATCCATCCCGTGGTTTGATGCAGATGAACTCCTCTTCCTCTCCCTTGAACAATTCAGACATAAGTTTTGCCAAAGCGGCAGCGTTGTCCGGACCCTTACGCCCGCAACGGGTGGCGTCATCTTCCCCGTTAAAACACCACAAGGGGTGCCCTCGATATTGAAGTGGTTGCACTCCCCGCATTATACATATTGACATAACCTCGATTACTGTCAATCCTGATTGAGCCAGCGCTTTAATCCGGTTCATCAGATAAAGGACTTCTCCGTTGTCCTCCTCCTGGGGGCTCCGTGGGCGCCAACTTCGGCGTTTGTTCAGAGGAGCATTGCTGAACTCAGGAAAACCCCGCCGAATAGGGTCCGGAATGGGGACGTCCTCCATATAAAACCATTCCGAAGGCCAATCTTCGGACGTCTTCTTTGGAGTACCGGACAGGTATCCGGTTTCAGCGATGCGCCATATTTCGGCTCTGCCCACTTGATAAAGTGACCCCTTCTGTGTGCGAGGGACGAGGCAAAATAGCCTTTTCCACGACTCGAAATGAGCCGCGCAGCCCAGGAATAACTCGCAGAGGGCAACATAGCCGGCGATGTGTAAAATGGAAGCGGGGGCGAAATTATGCAGTTGGAGGCCGTAGAACTCCAGGAGCCCGCGGAGGAACAGATGAATTAGAAATTCGAGTCCCCTCAATAAATAAGGAACAAGGCATACCCGCTCCCCCGTAGAGGGGCTGGGGAAGCTCTCCGCTTGCTCCCTGCCATTGTAGGTGGCGAGCCCGGCTCGGACGGGCACCATATACGCTGGAGGGACAAATCCCTTAGTCTGCAGTTCGACTAATCGACTGTGTGGGACTGAACACCTCTCCCAATCACCGGGTTTAGGGCTACGGGGGCGGGAGGAGGAACTGCGGAGGTCGGCCATGCTGGAGTGGATCTTTCCGAAGCGCGCTTCGATGGATTCTCGTTGGGAGAGGATGGTATGGATTGGATCTGAGAATCCCCGTCCCTTTAATGGACAATTTATTTATCTGGCTAGGGGGGCGAACATAAAAACGCTCTGGCGTCTCGCATTCATTCGACGCGTGGAAGATAGCCCTTATTGGGCACAGAAGCCAAGAGGTTCAACATTTATGGGACCGGACACTGCTTAACAAACGTTCGAAATTTGGAGAAGAACCCGCCTTAGAATGCCGAAGACAACACTGCGCGCCGGACTCATCGTCATTGAAGCCTGGTTCGGGGGCTACTGAGGGAGTCCTGGATTAGGGGGTATCCGGACATCCGGATTATATCCTTTGGCCGGACTGTTCGACCATGAAGATACAAGATTGAAGACTTCGTCCCGTGTCCGGATGGGACTCTACTTGGCGTGGAAGGCAAGCTAGGCAATACGGATTTGTATATCTCCTCCTTTGTAACCGACCTTGTGTAACCCTAGCCCCCTTCGGTGTCTATATAAACCGGAGGGTTTTAGTCCGTAGGACAACATACAATCATACCATAGGCTAGCTTCTAGGGTTTATTCTCTCTGATCTTGTGGTAGATCAACTCTTGTACTACTCATATTATCAAGAATAAATCAAGCAGGACGTAGGGTTTTACCTCCATCAAGAGGGCCCAAACCTGGGTAAAACATCGTGTCCCCTGCCTCCTGTTACCATCCGCCTTAGATGCACAGTTCGGGACCCCCTACCCGAGATCCGTCGGTTTTGACACCGACACCAACTCTCAGATTTTATAAACGGCCGCACAGAAGGTAATATTTTAAATCAACAAGCGTTATATAGCACAGACGAACTCATTTTCATATTACAGGACCACATGAGTACATTCATTCAAATATTACATCTTTAGAACACTCCTCCGCCACAAGGCGGGCACCCTTCAGGACGCTGTCATAATAATTCTCAGGGCGGCGATGCTCCTTGCCCTCCGGCGGCCCCTCCTTCACCAGCTTCTTGGCGTCCATCTTCACCCAGTTCACTTTCGCTCGGGCAAAAGCCCTGCGCACCCTCAATGCAGATGGACCGCTTTATGACTTCAAGCCGTGGGAAGGCATTCACAAGCCGCCTCACTAGGCCGAAGTAGCTACCAGGCAGGGGATCGCCAGGCCACATCCAGACTATGAGGCCCTTCATGGCCTGTTCGGCCGCCTTGTGGAGCTCGACCAATTGCTTCAACTGGTTGCTCAAGGGCATCAGATGTTCGGTCCCAGTATACTGAGACCAAACAACTTCTGTGTCGAGCTCCCTTCTTCGGCCCGGTAAAATTCGGTGGCATCGGATACACAGCGGGGAAGATCTGTGAACGCTCCTGGAGAGCTCCGAACTCAGGTAAGTAAAAGGAAAGTTTCCTTCACATGCCTGCTTTGCATAATGAATTCCTTACCCGCCGCTATCTTCTAGACTGCCTGAAGCTCCTGGAGGGCCTTGTGGGCTTCGGCCTTGGCATTTTTTGCGCTCTCAAGGGCCTTCGCAAGCTCAGACCCTTGCGTCTTAGAGTCACGCTCCAAGGACTTGTATTTTTTGACGAAATCCTGGAGCTCTTTCCGCACCTCACCGACTCGAGCTTCTTGCTTCTCGCGCTCGGTGTGCTCCTTGGCCGCTTTGTCTTCGGCCTCGGAGAGCGCCTCCTTCAAGGCCACCACTTCAGTCGTAGTCCCTAGCAAAATTCATGATGATCCTGTGACTTAACAACCACATTCCTTTTTATTCCTTATCAATATACGGACGGGTATTACTTACCTTTGTTCTCTTCGAGCTACCTCTTGGTAAGGCCGAGCTCTTTTTCGGACCGCTCAAGGTCCTGCTTCAGTGCGGAGACCTCCGCAGTGCGAGCAGCAGTGGCTGGCAGCGAAGCCTGCTTATTCACATAAGACACATTCTGATTAGACTCCTGTGATTATTATTTGTTCCTCTGTTCGGCCTTTCTTTGTGAACGCCAAATAGAGCATCAGGGGCTACTGTCTATGCTATAGCATTTTCTTATAAATTGATTACTTACCTCAAACCTTTTAAGAGGCTGGCACAGGCTTCAGTTAGTCTGCTTTTAGTAGACTGAACCTTCTCTACCACCGCACTCATGACAGTGCGGTGCTCTTCGTCAATGGAAGCGCCACGAAGCACTTCCAGCAAGTTGTCCGGTGCCTCTGGATGGACAGAGGCCATCGGCACAGATGGCTCGCCCCCTTTGTGAGGGGTCGCCCGACAGAGTCCGGAACCACGGGAGGTTCCGGTGCAGTATTCGGTCGGGGGCCGGACTTGCTGCCCCCGTCCTTAGGGCCCATCGGAGCCTTGCCTCCCATACACCCGGCGTCTGGGAGGTCGCCTTGGGGCGCCCCCAGAACTACCTTTCCTTGGCTTGGTGCCCTTCAGGACAACACCTCGGCGTCGTCCGTAGGGCGTGGGGACGAGGCGGTCGGGAGCGAATCACTGATCATCTCCGACAAGCCCAGAGACCCATCCAAAGAGGATACGTTGAGACGATCCTTGGGTGGGCTGCCTGATCATGTTCGGCATGATAAGAATCAATGAAACGAAATATACCATAACTGTTATGGTATCTGGATACTTACGACTTCGCCAGGGGCTTGTCTCTGGGAAACCACTCCTCGTCGTTGAACGCGGCCGTGGTGGAACGGTCCGAAAGGAGGGATCTCCCTTCTTGGACTCTTCGGTCTCCCCGGATGGGGCGGCCTTCCTTTTCTTATCCCCCCGGCTGGATGGGTAGAATTTTCCTCTTCCTCCTCCTCTTCTTCGTGGGAGGAGGGCGTCTCAGTGTTATCAGATGATGATTCCGATACAACCTTGCGCCGGAAACCTTTCCTGGTCCCCGCAACCTTCTTCTTGGCCTTGTTCTCCGGCGCCTCATAGGGCGCCGGAACCAGCATCTCCATCAGGAGAGTACTTGCTGGATCTTCGGGCAGCGGGGCCGGGCAGTCGATCCGGTCCGCTGTCGCGACCCATTCCTGTCAACAAAATGTGGAGGCTCAGATCCCTCACATAACTATACTAGGGAAAGAAACACCTTATGAGATATAAGGAGCTTACCGGATTAGCAGGGCGCTTTGCGCTGAGTCCGCGGTCCTCGGTAAGGGGAGGAGGAACCTCGGCAGACTTGAATAGCACCCTCTAGATGTCCTGGTGCATCGTGTCGAAGAGCTCTCACAGCGTCTGGTGCTTTGCTGAGTCGAACTCCCACATATTAAATGCCCTTCTTTGACACGGGAGAATCCGGCGGAAGAGCATGATCTAGACCATGTTGACAAGCTTGATTTTCTTGCTTATCATGTTTTTAACGCAGTTCTGGAGTCTGGTCAGCTCCACCGATGAACCCCAAGATAAGCCCTTCTCTTTCCAGGAGATGAGCCACATGGGGATGCCGGATCGGAATTCGGGGGGCGCCGCCCAGTTGATGTCGCGCGGCTTGGTGATGTAGAACCACCCTGATTGCCACCCCTTTATGGTCTCCACATAGGAGCCCTCGAGCCAGGTGACGCCGGGCATTTTGCCCACCATGGCGCCTTCGCACTCCGCTTGCTGGTCGACCACCACCTTTGGTTTAACATTGAAGGTCTTCAGCCACAGGCCGAAGTGGGGCTTGATGCGGAGGAAGGCCTCGCACACGACGATAAATGCCGAGATGTTGAGGATGAAATTGGGGGCCAGATCATGGAAGTCTAGCCCGTAGTAGAACCCGAGCCCATGAATGAATGGGTGGAGGGGAAATCCCAGTCCGCGGACGAAATGGGTAAGGAATACAACCCTTTCGCGGGGCTCGGGGGTAGGAACGATCTGCCTCGCGCCTGGGAGCAGGTGCCCAATATCTGCGGCCAGGTATACGTCTTCCCGGAGCTTCGTGATGTGCTCCTCCGTGATGGAGGAGGCCATCTGAGGGAGTCCTGGATTAGGGGGTCTCCGGACAGCCGGACTATCTCCATTGGCGGGACTGTTAGACTATGAAGATACAAGATTGAAGACTTCGTCTCGTGTCCGGATGGAACTCTACTTGGCGTGGAAAGGCAAGCTAGGCAGTACGGATATGGATATCTCCTCTTTTGTAACCGACCTTGTGTAACCCTAACCTTCTCCGGTGTCAATATAAACCGGAGGGTTTTAGTCCGTAGGACACAACAACTACAACATACAATCATACCATAGGCTAGCTTCTAGGGTTTAGCCTCTCTGATCTCGTGGTAGATCTACTCTTGTACTACCCATATCATCAATATTAATCAAGCAGGACATAGGATTTTACCTCCATCAAGAGGGCCCGAACCTGGGTAAAACATCGTGTTCCCTGCCTCCTGTTACCATCCGCCTTAGATGCACAGTTCGGGACCCCCTACCCGAGATCCGCCGGTTTTGACACCTACATTGGTGCGTTCATTGAGAGTTCCTCTGTGTCGTCGCCGTTAGGCTTGATGGCTCCTACTATCATCGATAGCGATGCAGTCCAGGGTGAGAATTTTCTCCCCGGACAGATCTTTGTGTTCGGCGGCTTTGTACTGCGGGCCAATTCGCTTGGCCATCTGGAGCAGATTGAAAGTTACACCCCTGGCCACCAGGTCAGGTTTGGAAACTTAAATTACACAGCCGATATCCGCGGAGACTTGATCTTCGACGGATTCGAGCCTCTGCCTTGCGCGTCACGCAGTCACGATGAGTACGATTTAGCTCTGCCATTGGACAGTGTTAAGATCACACCGGCAGCCGCTCCGACCCTCAATTCGGAGCCAGTTGCGCCTTCCGCGGATGGGTGGATGGACCCCACCACGGAAGCCTTACCCTTAGTGGCGATCGAGCCGAACATCGACCTTACCTTGCACGAGAGCCGTGTTGTTAAACTGCCGGATTCTTCTCCGGCCACGGACTCCGAACCGCCTGCGCCCGTTCCTATCGAATCCGATTGGGCGCCGATCATGGAGCTTACCTCCACGAATATTTTTCAGCACTCACCCTTTGGCGACATACTGAACTCATTAAGGTCTCTCTCCTTGTCAGGAAGATCCTAGCCGAACTATGTTCGGCAGGACTAGGATGCGGACGACGAAGAAATTCGCAGCCCACCCACCACCCAACTTAGTAGCCAGTGTCGATGACTTAACTGACATGCTCGACTTCGACTCCGAAGACATCGACAGTATGGACGACGATGCGGGAGACGAAGACGAACCACTGCCCACAGGGCACTGGACAGCCACCTCATCATATGATATATACATGGTGGATACACCCAAAGAAGGCAATGGCGACCAGACAGCGGAGGATGACCCCTCCAAGAAGCAACCCAAGCGCCGACGTCAGCGGCGCCGCTCTAAGTCCCGCCAAATCAAAAGTGGTGATACCGGCACAGGAGATAATAACACTCCGGATAGTGCTGAAGACAACAACAATCCCCTCCAGCAAGATTTAGAGTAGGAGGATGGAGGAGCCAGCCCTCCTGAGAGAGCGGCAGATGGAGAGACGGAGGATGATAATTACATGCCCCCTCCGAAGACGAGGCAAGCCTCGGCGATGATGAATTCGCCGTGCCAGAGGATCCCGTCGAACAAGAGCGCTTCAAACGCTGGCTTATAGCCACATCAAATAGCCTTAAGAAAAAGCAGCAGCAACTTCAAGCTGATCAAGATCTGCTAGCTGACAGATGGACTGAAGTCCTCGCGGCCGAGGAATATAAACTTGAGAGCCCCTCCAAGAGTTACCCAAAATGCAGGTTACTACCCCGACTGGAGGAAGAAGCGTATGACGCGGCCGATCGACCACCTCGTGGCCGCGATAGAGAGGCATTCCAGCCAAAAACTCAGCCCGCACCCCGACGCCATTCAAATAAAAAGGCATGGGGAGATACGCCAGACCTGCGAGACATATTGGAGGACAAAGAAAAGCATGCAAGATCGATCTACGGATCACGGGGGCGCCACTATGTGAGACGATAAACGTCACGCCGGATACAGTAAAAGTAAATCCGGCCGGGCCGAACACAATGGGCAAGACCCATTCAAGCTGCATCGTGATATAGCCCAATACAGAGGTGCCGCACACCCCTTATGCTTCACAGACGAAGTAATGGACCATCAAATCCCAGAAGGTTTCAAACTTGTAAATATTGAATCATACGACAGCACAACAGATCCCGCGGTATGGATCGAGGATTTCCTCCTCCACATCCACATGGCCCGCGGTGATGACTTACACGCTATATAATACCTCCCACTAAAGCTCAAAGGACCAGCGCGGCATTGGCTCAATAGCTTGCCAGCAGAGTCCATTAGTTGTTGGGAAGATCTGGAAGCCGCATTCCTCGACAACTTTCAGGGCACATATGTGCGGCCACCAGATGCCGATGACTTGAACCACATAATTCAGCAGCCAGAAGAATCGGCCAGGCAATTCTGGACTCGGTTCCTAACAAAGAAAAACCAAATCATCGATTGTTCGGATGCAGAGGCCCTAGTGGCTTTCAAACACAACATCCGCGACGAATGGCTAGTCCTGCACCTTGGTCAGGAAAAGCCGAAATCTATGGCAGCCCTTACGACACTCATGACCCGCTTTTGTGTGGGAGAAGACAGCTGGCTAGCTCGCAGTAATAACATATCAAAGGACCATGGTACTTCGGATACCAAGGACGGCAATAGCAGGTCACGTCGCAACAAATATAAGCGCCGCATTAACAACAATGGTACCAAGGATACGACAGTCAATGCCGGATTCAAATGCTCTAAACCCGGTCAGCGGAAAAAGCCATTCAAACAAAGTACGCCGGGCCCGTCCAGTTTGGACCGTATACTCGATCGCTCGTGTCAAATACACGGCACCCCAGACAAGCCAGCTAATCACACCAACAGGGATTGTTGGGTGTTCAAGCAGGCCGGCAAGTTAATTGCCGAAAACAAGGACAAGGGGCCACATAGCGATGCAGAGGAGGAGCCCCGGCAGCCACACCGGAGGACAGAAGAGGTTTCCCCCCACAAGTGCGGACGGTGAACATGATATACGCAACCCACATTCCCAAGAGGGAGCGGAAGCGTGCGCTCAGGGACGTATATGCGTTGGAGCCAGTCCCCCCAAAGTTCAATCCATGGTCCTCCTATGCGATCACTTTCGATCGCAGGGACCATCCCACTAGTATCCGACATGGCGGATTCGCCGCACTGGTTCTGGACCCAATCATTGACGGATTTCACCTCACTCGAGTCCTTATGGATGGCGGCAGCAGCCTAAACCTGCTTTATCAGGACAATGTGCGCAAAATGGGTATAGATCCCTCAAGGATCAAACCCACAAAAACAACCTTTAAAGGCGTCATTCCAGGTGTAGAGGCCCATTGCACAGGCTCAATTACACTGGAAGTGGTCTTCGGATCCCCGGATAACTTCCAAAGCAAAGAGTTAATCTTCGATATAGTCTCGTTCCGCAGTGGTTATCATGCAGTGCTCAGGCGAACCGCATTTGCGAGATTCAATGTGGTACCGCATTATGCATACCTCAAGCTCAAGATGCCAGGACCTCGCGGGGTTATTACAGTCAATGGAAACACAGAGCGCTCTCTTCGAACGGAGGAGCACACCGCGGCCCTCGCAGCAGAAGCACAAAGCAGCCTCTCCAGGCAATCCACCAGTTCGGCGTTTCAAGATCCGGACACCTTCAAGCGCGCTCGGAGCAATCGGCAACTAGACCGCCTGGCGCGATCTGAGCTTGCGTAGCAATGCGGCCCCCACCCCAGCCCCAGCCAAACGGCGAAATTCGTGCCATGTGTACACAATTACGCATTAAAAATACCATGGGCATAGGTGGGGAGGGGGCACAACTGCGGCACGCCCCAAGACGCAGCTTAAACCGCACTAGGGGCTTCCCATTTGGTTATTTTTCTCTTTTTCACGACCTTAATCTCTGGAAACCCTGTCCGGCAGCACTATTGCCGAACACATGATGCACCAACCAAGGAGGCAGAAAGCTATGTCACACCATGGAATTCCCAGGTGGATTACAATAACGAGCAAAATATTTGATTTAATACTATTCCTCAGCTTGCCCTTGGAAGGGACATAGTCCTACTCTTTGCTTATCGCACCATCTCTATCATTCTACTTTAAACACACCTTTTTGAATAAACAATGCATAACATTACGACTATTATTGCATTCTTGTCATACATATATGTGTTCATTAATGACGCCTTGCAACCGTACACTTTGGTACGGCCAATACACCAGGGGCTTACATACCCCACAATATGGTGTGAAAAGACCGAACACTTTCACAAGTGCGGCACCCCGGACTTATAGCATTATATGCATCAGCTCTGAATCATGTCTTTGGTCAAATGTTGGGTTTGACCGGCTCCTATGTTTTGGTACCTTACGTTCCGCTCCATCGGCTAAGGTAGCGCTAGGAGAACTACTGCGATTGTGCCCCGGTTATGCTGGGTTAAGCACCTCAGTAGAGAAAGCTAAAACTGACTGTCATGATAAGGCGAGAGACTGGTCGTTGTTCGGCGAGGTTTTCGAGTCCCTAAAGACATATGCCGCTTAGAGCGAGGGGCCGGCCCTGTCCGGCTTAAAGGCGTGTATCGCGCCCCGAATTCGGCCTTCTGAATACCAGGGGCTTCGCCAAAATTTAAAATTATAGAATTCTATGGCTAAGTGAGAGTGATAAAGCATTATTAGTCCGGTTGCCTTGTTCGTTGTGCTGAGCACCTCCCTCAAAGGACCCAAACATGGGAACAAGAGTGCTCAGGTTTATCCCGAACACCCCAGCACTCGTGGCATGGGGGAAAAAGCCGAGGACTAGCCATCTCTCAGATTGGATAAACAGCCGAACATAAGGTAATTTTTTAAATTCACACAAGCATTGCATAGCGCATATGAAACAAGTTTTCATCATACAAGATCACAGGAGCAAGTTTACTCAAATATTACGTCCTTTGAACATTCATCCGCTACAAGACAGGCACCCTTCAGGACACCCTCATAATAAATTTCGGGGGTGCGATGCTCCTTGCCCTGCGGCGGCCCTTCCTTGATTAGCTTCATGGCGTCTAGCTTGGCCCACTGCACCTTCACATGGGTGAAAGCCCGACGTGCACCTTCGATGCAGACGGACCGCTTGACGATCCAGCCGTGGGCAGGCATCCACAAGCCACCTCACCAGGCCGAAGTAGCTGTTCGGAAGGGCGTCGCCAGGCCACAGCCGGACTATAAGGCCCTTCATGGCCAGCTCGCCCGCCTTGTGCAGCTCGACCAGCTGCTTTAGCTGGTCGCTCAGAGGCATCGTGTGTTCGGTCCCAGTATACCGTTACCAGAACAACTTCTCTGTTGAGCTTCCCTCCTTGGCCTGGTAAAACTGTGCGGCATCCGACACCCTGTGGGGCAAATCTGCGAATGCTCCTGGAGAGCTCCGAATTCGGGTAAGTAATCGGTAATTTACTTTTACATGCTTGCTCTGCATATAGAATGCCTTACCCGCCGCTATCTTCTTCATTGCGTCGATCTCCTGGAGGGCCTTTTGGGCTTCGGCCTTGGCACTTTTTGCACTTTCACGGGCGGCGGCAAGCTCAGACTCTCGCGTCTTTGAGTCACGCTCCAACGCCTCATGCTTCGACACGAAAGCTTGGAGCTCTTGCTGCACCTCGCCCACCCGTGCTTCTTGCTTTTCTCGCTCGGTGCGCTCCTTGGCCGCTTTATCTTTGGCCTCGGACAATGCTTGCTTCAGGGTCACCACCTTGGTCGTGGCCCCTGGCAAATGTACGATGATCCTGTCATTTTGCAATCACGTCTTCTTTTATATATACATAAACATGGTATTACTTACCCTTGTTCTCCTCGAGCTGCCTCTTGGCAAGGCCGAGCTCGTCCCGGGACCTTTTAAGGTCCTTGTCGGTGTCAGAACCGGCGGATCTCGGGTAGGGGGTCCCGAACTGTGCGTCTAGGCCGGATGGTAACGGGAGGCAGGGGACACGATGTTTTACCCAGGTTTGGGCCCTCTTGATGGAGGTAAAACCCTACGTCCTGCTTCATTAATATTGATGATATGGGTAGTACAAGAGTAGATCTACCACGAGATCAGAGAGGCTAAACCATAGAAGCTAGCCTATGGTATGATTGTATGTTGTGATTGTTGTCCTATGGACTAAAACCCTTCGGTTTATATAGACATCGGAGAGGGTTAGGGTTACACAAGGTCGGTTACAAAGGAGGAGATATCCATATATGTATTGCCCAGCTTGCCTTCCACGCCAAGTAGAGTACCATCCGGACACGAGACGAAGTCTTCAATCTTGTATCTTCATAGTTCAACAGTCCGGCCAATAGAGATAGTCCGGCTGTCCGAAGACCCCTTAATCCAGGACTCCCTCAGTAGCCCCTGAACCAGGCTTCAATGACGATGAGTCTGGCGCGCAGTATTGTCTTTGGCATTGCAAGGCGGGTTCCTTCTCCGAATACATCACAGAAGAATCTGAATACGAGGATAGTGTCCGACCCTGCGAAATAAGTTCCACATTCCACCGTAGAGAGAATAATATCTTCGTAGATCTAATTTGCTGGCTTGTTTTGGTAGCATGACGTTATGTCATGGCCCAGTGATTATTCGAATCGTTTCTTTTAACCAACCCCGCACATAACGCGAGGTAGTTTTTCGACACGTCTTGTCAAAGCAGAGATCGTGTCCCCTTATTACGGGATTCTCATCAATACGGGCGTGGGTAACCCAACCGCGCCATCAATTGCGGCGCTTGGGGGATAAGCGAGTTTTACCAGGCAAGTGGGGACGCTTAGTTTCGTCCGCCCATATAAAGGGATAAGGATTCACCTTTCTATCCACGCCTTCTTCCTCCTTTGCTCATCCAATTTCGCACACTCGAGCTCTAGAACCCAAGTCCGCTCTTCCACCTCAACCTTCTCCAACCATGTCCGGAGCGGGAGGCAAGTGGATGGTCTCCTCCGTCATGGAGGGAGACATCAAGAAACTGAGGAGAGCTGGATACCTGCCCGACAACATCGCGCACCGTCTCCCCGATGAGGGGCAGCTCATCCCCACCCCCAGGCCCCATGAGAGGGTAGTATTCCTCACCCATTTCCTCCACGGACTGGGATTCCCTCTCCATCCCTTCGTCCGGGGGCTTATGTTTTATTACGGCCTGGATTTCCACGATTTGGCCCCGAACTTCATCCTCAACATCTCGGCGTTTATCGTCGTGTGTGAGGCCTTCCTCCGCATCAAGCCCCACTTAGGCTTATGGCTGAAGACCTTCATTGTCAAGCCAAAGGTGGTGGGCGGCCGCCAGGCGGAGTGCGGAGGCGCCATGGTGTGCAAGATGCCCAACATAACATGGCTCGAGGGCTCCTTTGTGGAAACCATAAAGGGGTGGCAATCGGGGTGGTTCTATATCACCGAGCCGCGCGACCCTGCATGGGAGCGGCCCCTGAGTTCCGATCTGGCATCCCCACGCGGCTCACCTCCTGGAAAGAGAAGGGCCTGTCCTGGGGTAATTCGAAAGAGCTGACCGGAATCCAAACATGTATTCAAAACATGGTGGACAAGAAGCTCAAGCTTGTCAACATAGTCCAAGTCATGCTCATCCGTCGGATACTCCCGTGCCAACAACGGGAGTTCAACTTGTGGGAGTTCAATCCGGCGTAGCACCGAACTCTGAACAGGCTCTTCAACACGACTCATGAAGATGCCTGGAGGGTGCTGTTCAAAAGTGCCGAGGTCCCCCCCCCCTATTACGGAGGATCGCGGATTCAGCGCGAAGCGCCAAGCCAGTGCGGTAAGCTGCTCTACCTTTCACAGGATACTTATCTTTTCATATAGATTGACTCTATGCAGGATCTAAACTCCCGTACCTTTGACAGGACTGGCAGAAGATGGCCGGACAGATTGACTGTCTGGCTCCTTTGCCCGAAGGCCCCGCAGACGCTCTTTTGGCGAAGATGCTGACTTCGGCCCCCTATAAGGTGTCGGAGAATACCAAGAAGGCCAAGGGAACCTGGAAGAGTTCCCGACGCCAGGCGTCGTCGGACTCACCGTCCGATGACTCTGCGACCCATTCTCCCCGTGAAGACGAGGAAGAGGAAGAAGAAGATGCTCCCCAACCGACTGGGGGAGACAAGAAAAGGAAGGCCGCCCCAACTGGGAAGGCCGGAGGGTCCAAGAAGGGAAGGACTCTCCTTCCGGACAACTCCACCGCCGATGACGAAAGCGAAGACGAGTGGTTGCCCAGGGCCAAGCCCCCGGGGAGATCGTAAGTATTCGGATACCAAAGTTACCCATAGGATTCCTTTGTCGCACAGCTTTCCCTAACGCCGAACACAATTATGCAGGCCGCCCCGAGCCAGTATCGACGTATCATCGGACGACTCCTTGGGCTTGTCGGACATGGATAGCGATCCAGTCCCGACCGCCACCACCCCTCATCCTGCCGACGACGCCGAGGTGTTGTCTCAAGAGGCACCAGATCGAGGGGAGACAGTCCCAGAGGCGCCTCAAGGCGACCTTCTGGACTCCGAGAGCCGAGGGGACGGAGCCCCCGAGAGCTCCGAGTTCGGCCCTCAGCCGAACACCGCGCCGGACCCTCCAGTGGTTCCGGTTTCGGGCAGGCGGTCTCCTTCTAAGAGGGGCAAGACACCTGTGCTAGTGACCTCTGTCCATCCAGAGGCGCCGGACAATCTGCTAGAAGCGCTTCATAGTGCTTCTATCGACGAGGAGCACCGCACTATCATGAGTGCGGTGATCCAAAAGGTTCAGTACGCCAAGAGCGGATTGACTGAAGCCTGTGCCAGCCTTCTAACTGGCTTCGAGGTAAGTGTTTTAAAATATAGTAGAAATATTACCGCATAGACAATAGCCCCTGATGCTTTGTTCGGTGTTCACAAAGAAAAGCCAAACAGAGGATCAAATAATATCACAGGAGTCTAATATAAGTATGTCAATATGTGTATGCAGGCTTCACTGCTGGCATCCGCCACACTGACTGCGGAGGTCGGCGTACTGAAGCAGGACCTCGAGGGGTCTAGGAAAGAGCTCGGCTTTGTCAAGAGGCAGCTCGAGGAGAACAAGGGTAAGTAATACCATGTCTATAGATATGTATATATATAAAAGAGGACGTGATTGCAAAATGACAGGATCATCGTATGTTTGCCAGGGGCCACGACCGAGGTGGCGACCCTGAAGCAAGCGCTAACCGAGGCCGAAGACAAAGCGGCCAAGGAGCGCACCGAGCGAAAGAAGCACGAGGCTCGGGTGGGCGAGGTGCAGCAAGAGCTCCAGGCTCTCGTGACGAAGCACGAGGCATTGGAGCTTGACTCGAAGACGCGGGAGTCTGAGCTTGCCGCGGCCCTTGAGAGCGTAAAGAGCGCCAAGGCCGAGGCCCAGAAGGCCCTCCAAGAGATTGACGCGATGAAGAAGATAGCGGCGGGTAAGGCTTTCTATATGCAAAGCAAGCATGTAAAAGTAAATTACCGATTACTTACCCGGATCCGGAGCTCTTCAGGAGCATTCGCAGATTTGCCTCGCAGTGTGTCCGATGCCGCACAATTTTACCAGGCTGAGGACGGAAGCTCGAGTGAGAAGCTGTTCTGGTCTCAGTATGCTGAGGCCGAACATCTGGTGCCGATGAGCGACCAGCTGAAGCAGATGGTCGAGCTACATAAGGCGGCCGATCAGGCCATGAAGGGCTTTATAGTCCGGCTGTGGCCTGGCGACGCCCTTCCGAATAGCTTCTTCGGCCTGGTGAGGCGGCTTGTGGATGCCTGCCCACGGCTGGAGGTCGTCAAGCGATCCGTCTGCATTGAAGGTCCATGTCGGGCTTTCGCCCGTGTGAAATTGCAGTGGGTCGAGCTAGACGCCGTGAAGCTGATCAAGGAGGGGCCGCCGGAGGGCAAGGAGCACCGCCACCCCGAGATGTACTACGAGGGTGTTCTGCCGGGTGCCCGTCTTATCGCGGATGAGTGTTCAAAAGATGTAATATTTGAGTAAACTTGCTCGTTTTATCCTGTATTTATGAAAACTTGTTTCATATGCGCTATGCAACGCTTGTTTGAATTTAAAATATTACATTCTGTTTGGCTGTTTATCCAATCTGAGAGATGGCTAGTCCTCGTCTTCTGCCCCCATGCCACGAGTGCTGGGGTGTTCAGGATAAACCTGAGCACTCTTGTTCCCATATTTGGGTCCTTCGAGGGAGGTGCTCAGCACAATGAACAAGGCAACCAGACTAATAATGCTTTATCACTCTCACTTAGCCATAGAATTCTATAATTTTAAATTTCGGTGAAGCCCCTGGTATTCGGAAGGCCGAATTCGGGGCGCGATACACGCCTTTAAGCCGGACAGGGCCGGCCCCTCGCCCTAAGCGGCATAAGTCTTTAGGGACTTGAAAAACCTCGCCGAACAGCGGCCAGTCTCTCGCCTTATCATGACAGTCAGTTTTAGCTTTCTCTATTGAGGTGCTCAGCCCGGCAAAACCGGGGCACAATCACAGTAGTTCTCCTAGCGCTACCTTAGCCGATAGAGCGGAACGTAAGGTACCAAAACATAGGAGCCGGGCAAACCCATCATTTGACCAAAGACATGATTCAGAGTTGATGCATATAATGCTATAAGTTCGGGGTGCCGCACTTGTGAAAGTGTTCGGACTTTTCACACCGCATAGTGGGGTACGTGAGCCCCTGGTGTATTGGTCGTACCAAAGTGTACGGTTGCAAGGCGTCGTTAATGAACAAACACACACAGACACACATATATAACAAAAATGCAATAATAGTCGTAATGTCGTGCATTGTTTATTAAAAAACTGCATTAAAGCAGAGTGATACAGATACTGCGATAAGCAAAAAGTAGGACTAAGTCCCTTCCAAGGGCAAGCTGAGCAATGATATTAAATTGAATATTTCACTTGTTACTGTAATCAACCTGGGAATTTCGTGGTATGACGTAGCTGTCTGCCTCCTTGGTTCCTGCATCATGTGTTTGGCAATAGTGCTGCCGCACAATGTTTCCAGAGATTAAGGTCCTGAAAGAAAAAGAAAAATAACTGAGCGAGAAGCCCCTAGTGCGGTTTAAGCCATGTTTTGGGGCGTGCTGCAGTTGTGCCCCCCCTCCCCACCTGTGCCCATGGTATTTTTAATGCGTAATTATGTACACGCGGCACGAATATCGCCGTTGGGCTGGGATTGGGGTGGCCGCCATGTTGCTACACGAGCTCAGATCGCGCCAGGCGGTCTATTTGCCGATTGCCCCGAGCGCGCTTGAAGGTGTCCGGGCTTTGAAATGCTGAACTGGTTGATTGCCTTGAGAGGCTGCTTTGCGCTTCTGCTGCAAGGGCCGCGGTGTGCTCCTTTGTTCGGAGAGAGTGCTCTGTGTTTCCATTGACCGTAATAACGCCGCGAGGTCCTGGCATCTTGAGCTTGAGGTATGCATAATGCGGTACTGCATTGAATCTAGCAAATGCGGTTTGCCCAAGCAGCGCGTGATAACCACTGCGGAACAGGACTATATCGAAGATTACCTCTTCGCTTCGGAAGTTATCCGGGGATCCGAAGACCACTTCCAGTGTAATTGAGCCTGTGCAATGGGCCTCTACGCCTGGAATGACGCCCTTAAAGGTCGTTTTTGTGGGTTTGATCCTTGATGGGTCTATACCCATTTTGCACACTATGTCCTGATAAAGCAGGTTCAGGTTGCTACCGCCATCCATAAGGACTAGAGTGAGGTGAAATCCGTCAAACATTGGGTCTAGGACCAGTGTGGCAAATCCGCCATGACGGATACTAGTGGGGTTGTCCCTGTGATTGAAGGTGATCGGACAGGAGGACCAAGGGTTGAACTTTGGGGCGACTGGCTCCAACGCATATACGTCCCTAAGCGCACGCTTCCGCTCCCTCTTGGGGATGTGGGTTGCGTATATCATGTTCATTGTCCGCACTTGCGAGGGAAACCTCTTCTGTCCTCCAGTGTGCGGCTGCCGGGGCTCCTCCTCCTCATCTCTATGCGGCCCCTTGTCCTTGTTTTCGGCAATTAACTTGCCGGTCTGCTTGAACACCCAACAATCCCTGTTGGTGTGATTGGCTGGCTTGTCTGGGGTGCCGTGTATTTGACACAAGCGATCGAGTATATGGTCCAAGCTGGACGGACCCGGCGTACTTTGTTTGAATGGCTTTTTCCGCTGACCGGGTTTAGAGCCTTTGAATCTGGCATTGACTGTTGTATCCTCAGTATTTTCGCTGTTAATGCGGCGCTTATGCTTGTTGTGACGTGACCTGCTATTGCCGTCCTTGGTATCTGAGGTACCATGGTTCTTTGATATGTTATTACTGTGAGCCAGACAGCAGTCTTCTCCCGCACAAAAGCGGGCCATGAGCGTCGTGAGAGCTGCCATAGATTTCGGCTTTTCCTGACCAAGGTGCCGGGCTAGCCACTCGTCTCAGATGTTGTGCTTGAAAGCCGCTAAGGCGTCCGCATCCGGACAGTTGACGATTTGATTTTTCTTTGTAAGGAACCGAGTCCAGAATTGCCTGGCCGATTCTTTTGGCTTCTGAATTATGTGGCTTAAATCATCGGCGTCTGGTGGTCGCACATAAGTTCCTTGAAAGTTGTCGAGGAATGCGGCCTCCAGATCTTCCCAACAGCTAATGGAGTCCGCTGGCAAGCTGTTAAGCCAATGTCGCGCTGGTCCTTTGAGCTTTAGTGGGAGGAATTTGATGGCGTGTAAGTCATCACCGCGGGCCATGTGGATGTGGAGGAGGAAATCCTCAATCCATACTACGGGATCTATTGTGCCGTCGTATGATTCGATATTTATAGGTTTGAAACCTTCTGGGAATTGATGTTCCATTACTTCATCTATGAACCATAAGGGGTGTGCGGCGCCTCTGTATTGGGCTATATCGCGACGCAGCTCGAATGGGTCTTGCACGCTGTGTTTGGCCCGGCCGGATTTGCTTTTAATGTATCCGGCATGACGTTTGTCGTATCACAGAGTGGTGCGCCCTCGTGATCCGTAGATCGATCTTGAATGCTTTGCCTTGTCCTCCAATATGTCTCACAGGTCTGGCATATCTCCCCATGCCTTTTTATTTGAATGGCGTTGGGGGAGACTGAGCTTTTGGCTGGAATGCCTCTCTATCGCGGCCACGAGGTGGCCGATCAGCCGTATCATACGCTTCTTCCTCCAATCGGGGTAGTAACATGTGCCTTGGGTAACTCTTGGAAGGACGCTCGAGTTTATATTCCTCGGTCGCGAGGACTTTAGTCCGTTTGTCAGCTAGCAGATCTTGATCAGCTTGAAGCTGCCGCTGCTTTTTCTTCAGGCTATTTGCCGTGGCCATAAGCCGGCGCTTGAAATGCTCTTGTTCGACGAGATCCTCTGGTACGGCGAATTTATCGTCACCGAGGCTTGCCTTGTCTTCGGAGGGGGGCATGTGATCATCCTCCTCCTCTCCATCTGCCGCTCTCTCAGGAGAGCTGGCTCCTTCATCCTCCTGCTCTAAATCTTGCTGGAGGGGATTGTTGTTGTCTTCAGCACTATCCGGAGTGTTATTATCTCCTGTGCCGGTATCACCACTTTTGCTTTGGCGGGACTTAGAGCGGCGCCGCTGACGTCGGCGCTTGGGTTGCTTCTTGGAGGGGTCATCCTCCGCTATCTCGTCGCCATTGCCTTCGTTGGGTGTATCCACCATGTATATGTCATATAACGAGGTGGCTTTCCAGTGCCATATAGGTGCTGATTCATCTTCGTCTCCTACATCGTCTTCCATACCGTCGATGTCTTCGGAGTCGAAGTCAAGCATGTCGGTTAAATCATCGATAGTGGCTACGAAGTGGGTGGTGGGTGGGCATCGAATTTCTTTGTCGTCCGCATCCCAATCCTATTGGCCATGATCCGGCTAGGGCTCTCCTGACAAAGAGAGAGACCTTAGTGAATTCAGAATGTCGCGAAGGGCGAGTGTTGAAAGATATCCACGGCGGTGAATTCCATGATCGGCGCCCAATCGGATTCGATTGGCAGGGGCGCGAATGGTTCGGAGTCCGGAAAAGAGCCCGACACCTTGGAGTCACAGGCAGCGCAGAGGATTATGCTGGTGTTTGGCTCGATCGCCGTTGAGACTACAGCCCCCGAGGCGGTGTCTAACCACCCGTCCTCGATTGGCGCAGTTGGCTCCGAACTAAGGGTCGAAGCTGATGCGGGCGCGGCCTCTGGGGTACTGTTCGGCGGCAGAGCTAGGTCATACCCATCGCGACAGTGCAGCGCACCCGGCTGTGGCTCGAATCCGTCGAAGATCAAGTCTCCGCGGATGTCTGCCGTGTAGTTCAAACTTCCAAATCTGACCTAATGGCCAGGGGCATAGCTTTCAATCTGCTCCAGATGGCCGAGCGAATTAGCCCGCAGTGCAAAGCCGCCGAATACGAAGATCTGTCCGGGGAGAAAAGTCTCACCCTGGACCGCATTGCTATCGATGATAGTAGGAGCCATCAAGCCTAACGACGACAACATAGAGGAACTCTCAATGAAAGCACCAATGTCGGTGTCAAAACCGGCGGATCACGGGTAGGGGGTCCCGAACTGTGCGTCTAGGCCGGATGGTAACAGGAGGCAAGGGACACGATGTTTTACCCAGGTTCGAGGCCTCTTGATGGAGGTAAAACCCTACGTCCTGCTTGATTAATATTGATGATATGGGTAGTACAAGAGTAGATCTACCACGAGATCAGAGAGGCTAAACCCTAGAAGCTAGCCTATGGTATGATTGTATATTGAGATTGTTGTCCTACGGACTAAAACCCTTCGGTTTATATAGACACCGGAGAGGGTTAGGGTTACACAAGGTCGGTTACAAAGGAGGTGATATCCATATACGTATTGCCTAGCTTGCCTTCCACGCCAAGTAGAGTCCCATCTGGACACGAGACGAAGTCTTCAATCTTGTATCTTCATAGTCTAACAGTCCGGCCAATGGAGATAGTCCGGCTGTCCGGAGACCCCCTAATCCAGGACTCCCTCAGTCCTGCTTCAGTACGGCGACCTCCGCAGTCAGTGCGGCGGACGCTAGCAGCGAAGCCCGCATATGCATATTGACATACTTATATTAGGCTCCAGCGATATTATTTGATCCTCTGTTCGGCTTTTCTTTGTGAACACCGAACAGAGCATCAGGGGCTACTGTCTATGCGGTAATATTTTTCCTATATTTTAACACTTACCTCAAAGCCAGTTAGAAGGCTGGCACATGCCTCAGTCAATCCGCTCTTGGCGGACTGAACCTTCTGGACCACCGCACTCATAATAGTACGATGCTCCTCGTCGATGGAAGCGCTGCGAAGCGCTTCCAGCAGATTGTCCGGCGCCTCTGGATGGACAGAGGTCACCCGCACAGGCGTCTTGCCCCTCTTGGAAGGAGGCCGCCAGCCCGAGTCCGGAACCGCTGGAGGTTCCGGCGTGGCGTTCGGCAGAGGGCCGAACTCAGAGCTCTCAGGAGCCTTGTCCCCACGGCTCCCGGAGTCCGGGAGGCCGCCTTGAGGCGCCTCCAAGACTGTCTCCCCTCGACCCGGTGCCTCGTGAGACAGCACCTCGACGTTGTCCGCTAGATGAGGGGAGGTGGCGGTTGGGACTGGATCGCTATCCATATCCGACGAGCCCAGGGAGCCGTCTGATGATACGTCAATACGGGCTCGTGGCGGCCTGCATAGTCATATTTTGGTGTTAGGTGAAGTAGTGCGACAAAGGAATACTATGAGTTACTCTGGTGTCCGAATACTTACGACCTCCCCAGGGGCTTGGCCCTGGTTAACCACTCATCTTCGCCGTCGGCAGCGGTGGTAGAGCTGTCCGGAAGGAGAGTCCTCCCCTTCTTGGACCCTTCGGCCTCCCCAGTTGGGGCGGCCTTCCTTTTCTTGTCTCCCCCGTCTGGAGGGGGAGCATCTTCTTCTGCCTCCTCGTCTTCGGGGGAGGATTGCGCAGTAGAGTCCTCGGACGGTGAGTCCGATGACGCCTGGTGTCGGGAACTCTTTCGGGTTCCCTTGGCCTTCTTGGTCTTCTCCGGCACCGTATAAGGAGCCGGAGTCAGCATTTTCGTCAGAAGAGCGTCTGCTGGGCCTTCGGGCAAAGGAGCCGGACAGTCGATCTGTCCAGCCGTCTCCTGCCAGTCCTGTCAAAGCTACGGGAGTTTAGATCCCGCATGGAGTCAATTTATGAAAAATAAGTATCCTGTAAGAGGTAAAATAGCTTACAGCACTGGCTTGGCGCTTCATGCTAAATCCGCGATCCTCAGGAATGGGAGGAGGGACCTCGACGCTCTTGAATAGCACCCTCCAGGCATCTTCGTGAGTTGTGTCGAAGAGCCTGTTCAGAGTTTGGTGCTGTGCCGGGTCGAACTCCCACAAGTTGAAGGCCCGTTGCTGGCACGGGAGGATCCGGCGATGGAGCATGACCTGGACTACGTTAATAAGTTTGAGCTTCTTGTTCACCATGTTTTGAATACATGTTTGGAGTCCGGCCAGCTCTCCCGAACTACCCCAGGATAGGCCCGTCTCCTTCCAGGAGGTAACCCGTGTGGGGAAGCCAGATCGGAACTCGGGGGCCGCTGCCCATGTAGGGTCACGCGGCTCGGTGATGTAGAACCACCCCGATTGCCACCCCTTTATGGTCTCCACGAAGGAGCCCTCAAGCCATGTGACGTTGGGCATCTTGCCCACCATGGCACCTCCGCGCACCGCCTGGCAGCCGCCCACTACCTTCGGCTTGACATTGAAATTCTTCAGCCATAAGCCGAAGTGGGTCTTGATGCGGAGGAAGGCCTCGCACACGATGATAAACGCCAATATGTTGAGGATGAAGTTCGGGGCCAGATCGTGGAAATCCAGGCCGTAGTAGAACATGAGCCCCCAGACAAATGGGTGGAGAGGAAATCCCAATCCGTGGAGGAAATGGGTGAGGAACACTACCCTCTCATGGGGCCTGAGGGTGGGGATGAGCTGCCCCTCATTTGGGAGCCGGTGCGCGAGGTCGTGGGACGGGTATCCGGCTCTCCTCAGCTTCTTGATATGTCCCTCCGTGACGGAGGAGACCATCCACCTGCCTCCCGCCCCGGACATGGTTGGAGAAGGTTTAGGTGGGAAGTGCGGACTTGGGCGCTGGAGCTCGAGTGTGCGAAAATGGATGAGCAAAGGAGGAAGAAGGCGTGGATGAAAAGGTGAATCCTTATCCCTTTATATGGGCCGACAAAACTATGTGTCCCCACTAGCCTGGTAAAACTCGCTTATCCCCCAAGCACCGTAATCGATGGCGCGGTTGGGTTACCCACGCCCGTATTGATGAGAATCCCGTAATAAGGGGACACGATCTCTGCTTTGATAAGACGTGTCAAAAAACGGCCTCGCGTTATGTGCGGGGCTAGTTAAAGGAAACGGTTCGAATAATCACCGGGCCATGACATAATGTCGTGTTGCCAAAACAAGTCAGCAAATTGGATTTGTAAAAATATTATTCTCTCTACGGTGGTATGTGGAACTTATTTTGCAGGGTCGAACACTATCCTTGTATTCAAATTCTTCTGTGGTGTATTCGGAGGAGGAACCCGGCTTGCAATGCCGAAGACAATACTGTGCGCCGGACTCATCGTCATTGAAGTCTGGTTCAGGGGCTACTGAGGGACTCCTGGATTAGGGGGTCTCTGGACAGCCGGACTATCTCCATTGGCCGGACTATTAGACTATGAAGATACAAGATTGAAGACTTCGTCTCGTGTCCGGATGGGACTCTACTTGGCGCGGAAGGCAAGCTAGGTAGTATGGAAATGGATATCTCCTCTTTTGTAACCGACCTTGTGTAACCCTAACCTTCTCCGGTGTCTATATAAACCGAAGGGTTTTAGTCCGTAGGACACAACAACTACAACATACAATCATACCATAGGCTAACTTCTAGGGTTTAGCCTCTCTGATCTCGTGGTAGATCTAATCTTGTACTACCCATATCATCAATATTAATCAAGCAGGACGTAGGGTTTTGCCTCCATCAAGAGGGCCCGAACCTGGGTAAAACATCGTGTTCCCTACCTCCTGTTACCATCCGCCTTAGACGCATAGTTCGGGACCCCCTACCCGAGATCCGCCGGTATTGACACCGACACCATCCACTTACCTCCCGCTCCGGACATGTTTGGAGTGTTTTTTCGGAGAAAGATGCGAACTTTGGCGCTGGAGCTCGAGTGCGCGAGAATGGATGGGCAGGGAGGAAGAAGGCATGGGTAAAGAAGGGGAGTCCTTATCCCTTTATAAGGGTGGTAGAAACTGCGTGCCTCCCCACTTGCCTGGTAAAACTCGCTTATTCCCCAAGCGTCATGATTGATGGCGCGGTTGGGTTACCCACACCCGTATTGATGAGAATCCCGTGATAAGGGGACACGATCTCTGCTTCGACAAGACGTGCCAAGAAAACCGTCTCGCAATATGTGCAGTAGCTGGTTCAGAAAAACAGTTCAAATAATAACCGGGGCCATGGCATGATGTCACGTTATGAAAATTTGTCAGTAGATTAGATTTGTGGAAATACTATACTCTCTACGATGGTATGTGGAATTTTTTTTGCAGAGCCGAACACTATCCTTGTGTTCAAAATCTTCTATGGAGTATTCGGAGGAGGAACCCGCCTTGCAATGCCGAAGACAATCTGCGCGCCGGACTTGTCGTCATTGAAGCCTGGTCCAGGGGCTACTGAGGAAGTCCGGATTAGGGGGTCCTCGGACAACTAGTCTATATACTTTGGCCGGACTGTTGGACTATGAAGATACAAGATTGAAGACTTCGTCCCGTGTCTGGATGGGACTCTCCTTTGCATGGAAGGCAAGCTTGGCGATTCGGATATGTAGATCTCCTCCCTTGTAACTGACTCTGTGTAACCCTAGCCCCTCCGGTGTCTATATAAACCGGAGGGTTTTAGTCCGTAGGACAACAACAATCATACCATAGGCTAGCTTCTAGGGTTTAGCCTCTCCGATCTCGTGGTATATCAACTCCTGAAATACTCATATCATCAAGATCAATCAACCAGAAAGTAGGGCATTACCTCCATCGAGAGGGCCCGAACCTGGGTAAACATTATGTCCCCCGCCTCCTGTTACCATCCGCCTTAGACACACAGTTCGGGACCCCCTACCCGAGATCCGCTGGTTTTGACACCGACAACGTACTTGAATCATCACACCCTCATGCGTTCTCTTATGCCGTGCACGAAGATGCGTCCATCAAAGCTTTCTTGGAGAGCACGACACTGTCGGAAACCTTTCATCTGCCCTTCTCCCCACAAGCCTTAAATGAGGTGCGTGACATTCAGTTGATCTCCTCGCACATGCACCCGACCACCTCCACAAATGATGTCTGGTACTACACCTAGGGCAAGGCAGAATACCGACCAGCCAATTACTACAGGTTCTACTTTAGAGATGCGAGCGCCCACCCAACCTTCACTTGGCTTCGTCGCTCTCATTGCATCATGCGGATCAAAGTATTTGGTTGGCTTCTCATGCATCATAGATTTAACACACGTAACATATTGAAATGACGCCACTATGACATTGGAGATGGACACAGTTGCTTGCTTTGTGGCACTCCGGTCGAGGAGATAGTCAATCACATGATTTTCACGTGCCCTTTTAGCCGATCCTGTTGGCAAAAACTTGGCATTGACTGGCCCTCATTCACCTGCCGTCTCCAGCTACTCGAACATGGAAAAGAAACTTGGGGGCACCTGCTCTTCTTTGATATATTCCTAGTGGCTGCTTGGATTTTGTGGAAGTAAAGAAACGACAAATATTTCAAAAGAATTACACCGAGCATCGACGACTGGATGAGAATATTGAAGGAGGATTTTGGCCTCCTCCAACATAGGACAAAGGGGACTCACCCTGCCTTTATTTCTTCATTTATTTCTGAACTACACTAAAATAGTTTCCTCTGTCGACCCCCCCCCCACCATAACCCAAACTTGTCTGGGTTGGGGAGGAGATTGTACATAAGATGTAATTGTGTAACACCCTTTATATATATATATATATATATGAAAACACAGTAGGAGCCTCTCCTACTGTTCATTCCTCAAAAAAACTTTTCAAACGACTTGAAATAAGAACTGTTTGGTATAACCCCTTGCATAGTCGAATATTTGCTTATTATGTAGTAGTGGTGCATCTATAAAGATATATATATATATACAGGAAGGATTAATCATCCTTTTTGAAGAAAATAAAGGCCAATGTGTCAATAATATTTGTTGCATAGGCCTCGTTAGGAAATGTACGTTACCCAAAGAGAAAAATAAAAAATAATCCTTGAATCCATAACGTCGGACGAAATCGAACATTGACCTCATGGTCCCTCAAATTAGAATCCTTTATTTCTTGATCTTGGTTCTGGACAACTTTCCAGTGAAAGCTCATTCGGGTCACGAGGTTGCTGATGTGGCATATGTTGGTTGTCGGGCGGTTACAAGCTGCGCTGGACAAGCTGTAGGCCCCATTCCAGATTCACTTCATTTAGGCCTAGGAAGAGAATGCCATTAGGTCTTTGGGTAGGATGGGAGTCGATTGGGGTAGGACGGGAGGACTTGAGGCGGTCAACGGAGGTGAATCAAGGACGAGAGGCAGCACGCGGGTTGCAAATTGAGGATTTCGTCATATTTTAGTGCATCTTATTCACACAAAGGGTGCGATCAGGGGATGCCACAATCATTATAATGTGTTCCTTGACGGGAGAACTGGACGGCTTACCATCTGTCGAAGGAGTGCCGCTACAGAAAGAAGCCCCCCCGTTGGATATTGTGGAGTGGAGACAAACCGAGAAGAATATATTAGCGATGTATGGATGAATAAGTAAGCTTCTATGGGGTTGGGCTAAACCTACTAGTGGTGAGTACAACAAAGAAAAAGATTGTCATATCTCAATTGTTAGTTCTTTGGACATTAAGGCGAAATATGTTCCCCTCTTTGCAGTAGATCTTGAGGTTAAGCAAGATGCAACGAATTCTTGCCCAAGCTTTTGTGCGAGGAAGAAATCAAATGGGCTCAGGGGCAATAGTAAGATTGTCCGGGGAGGTGATAATAATACAAAGTTCTTCATTTGATTGCAAATGGGAAACATTAAAAAAAAGGGTATTTCTAATTGTGTGCCACTTCTTCCTTAGTCCTGCTCAGTTTTGCCCCGTCCATCTAACATTGATCACTTTTCCCCCTCTACTCACCTCTGCCTCACAAAAGGCCAAATGTTGTCGGGTCAAAGCCATTGACCGTTACATCGCCCGGTACCGATGCATGAGACCACTGAAATGCTGACAGGTGGGACCGGCTAGTAGACAGCTGGGTCATTTGTCTAAAAAAGGGGGGCCGAAATATCTCTCTCTTGTTTCGCACCCCCCGCACACCGAGCAGCCCACCTCCACCTCCCCCTTCCCCACCCCCAATACCGCAGCCACCATCAACGATGACGATGTCGTTGGAGATGTTCTGCGCCGGTGATGTTGCCTTCCTGGAGAAGTGCAAGGAGATCTGCTCCTGGTTTCCAACCACCAAAGTTTAGGTGCAACATTAATAATTGTTGATAGATGCGAGGGTGGGTGAGATCCGGTGAATAATTCCAGATCGAGTCAAGGGGGTGACTTGTATTGGGGTTTTCGTCTTGGCGATGCGTGAAGCAATGGAGTCACCGGATCCTCAACAGCGAGTTCGTTGTATTCATACCAGTCTTGACACGGCTCACCCGGTCCAGAGGTCAAACAAGAGCTCATTGGTATTCCAGGGGTGATCTACATGCAACCTCCCCTGTATGTCTAGACATAATTATGGTTGATAATGTGGAGGGGTTTCTAGGGACCATCAAAAGGCCTACATCGACGACGAAAAAATGGTGGAGGAGGATGAGGATGAGGATTGGTTGTCAAAGCCTTCTCCGGCCACCGACGAGCAGATGGTGGAGAAGAATGAGTATGTAGAGGAGGATAGGTGGTCATTCATCATAAAGCCCATGACGGAAGCCGGCGATGTTTTAGGGGTTCTCACGTGCAAAACGAAGTCGGAGGATAGGTGGTCGTTCATAGTTGTGTAATTGCAGCTGTCATGTACTGAAATCTCTGTTGTTTACCGATGATTGTTGCAATGTTGTAGATCCGATATGTGGATGCTACATTCTGAAGTTTGTTTTTTTATCCTCGATTCTTCCAATGTTGTGGATCCGAGATGTGAAAGCTACCTCATGTATTGAAATTCATAACATGCACGCTAAAAATATAGCAAGAACATCTGAAATTTCTCGCACTTGGTTCACAAAAAAGCCATCGTGTGCCTAGGAAAAGGGAGAAATATTTTTTTAACCAAACCAGCAAAGTATTTTTGGAATTATTTATCACAAAGTAAAACCCTTATTGGTGCAAAACATGGTCATGTTATCAAGTACGATGCCATGAAGATGCCCATGGGCATGGTCATATGAGATGGACCATTTTGTGATATTTTTTTAAGTTTATGATATTGCCAGTTTATTATTTTCGCCACAAGCTAGTGCACATAAAACGCGCCCATGCAAAAGGATTTCAGATTGTTGTCAAAATTGCATGGATGCCTAGCTATTCATATGAAGTGGTTGGGAATTTGACCTTTCCTTGTGGCTACTACCTACACTCCTAATGTGCAAGCTAAAAAATTATTTCTAGAATTTATAGGACGAAACTAAAACACACTTGTAGTTCAAACTTGAATTACTTGATGTAAATCGCTAGAAATTCAATAAATCAATGAAATATAGCAAAAACACTCTTAAATTCATGAAAATTTGGCAGTTGGAATCCCATGTGGTATACTTTAGGTGCAAATTTAAAGGGCGCCATTTACAATCTTATTTCTCACACTTGCTTCACAAAAAAGTCATCTTGGGCATTAAAAAAAGAAAAATAACTTTTAGTTTTTGGTATTGTCGGTTTATCATTTTTCCACAAGATGGGCATGGTCATCTTGGTTGAAAACCATTGATCTTCATATGAGATAGGCCATTCTGTGAAATTAAGTTTATGGTATTGTCAGTCTATGATTTTTCACAGAAGCTAGTGCACATTGAAAGTCCCCCATGCAAAAGGGTTTCAATTTTTGAGGTCTTTTTTATTTTCTATAATTTCTTTCAGATTGTTGTCAAAATTGCATGATTTACTAATCATATAAAGTGCTTTGGAATTTAAACTTTCTTTGTGTCTACTGCCTACATTCCTAGTGTGCAAGCTAGAAATTATTTTACAGAATTTATATGACCATACTAGAACACACTTGTAGTTCAAATTTGAATTACTTGATGTAAATAGCTAAAGAATCAATAAATCAACGAAATATAGCAAACACATTCGAAAGTTCATGAAAATTTCGCAGTTGGAATCCCATGTGGTCTACTTCAGGTGTAAATTCAAAGGCCACAATGTACAGTCTTATTTTTGTTACTTGTAACGCCCTCGATGCGGCTATATCTCCCACGTGTCGAGGCACGACTTAGAGGCATAACCGCATTGAAAGCAATGTCGCAAGTTAGGCAATCATCACAACATCCAATGTAATACATAATAATGGGATGAGTAACATAGTTGGCTTACACTCGCCACGTCACACAAAGTACATAAATAGCATTACATCAACCAAACACTCATGGCCCGACTACGGCGCCAAAATAAAAGATAAACCCAACATACGACACGGTCCCGATCACCCCGACTGGGCACCACTACTGATCATCAGGGAAAGAAACATAGTAACGGTGTGAGTCCTCATCGAACTCCTACTTGAGCTCTAACGCGTCATCCGGAACGGAGTCGTCTGGCCCTGCATCTGGTTTGGAAGTAAACTGTGAGCCACAGGGACTCAGCAATCTCGCACCCTCGCGATCAAGACTATTTAAGCTTATAGGAAAGGCAAGGTAATATATGTGGAGCTGCAGCAAGCGACTAGCATATATGGTGGCTACCCTGTTCGCAAAGGAGAGCGGGAAGAGAAGGCAAAGCACGAACGAATAACTAGAGAACAACCTGCGACAAGCATTACTCCAACACGGTGTTCACTTCCCGGACTCTGACGAGAAGAGACCATCACGGTAATTCATGAGACGAGAAGAGACAATTAAGTTAAGGTTCAAGTTATCTACAACCGGATATTAGCAAATTCCCATCTTCCCATAACCGCGAGCACGGCTTTCGAAAGTTCAATCCCTGCAGGGGGTCCCAACTTAGCCCATGACAAGCTCTCACGGTCAACGAAGGAATAGACCTTCTCCCGAGACGTTCCGATCAGGCTCGGTATCCCGGTTCTACAAGACACTTCGACAAGTCAAAACAAATCCAGCAACACCGCCCGAATGTGCCGACAAATCCCGATAGGAGCTGCACATATCTCGTTCTCAGGGCACACTCAGATGAGACTAGCTACGGGTAAAACCAAACCTCAAGTTGCCCCGAGGTGGCCCCGCAGGCAGCTCAGTCGGACCAACACTCAGAGGAGCACTGGCCCAGGGGGGTTTAAATAAGATGACCCTCGGGCTCCGGAAACCCAAGGGAAAAAGAGGCTAGGTGGCAAATGGTAAAACCAAGGTTGGGCATTGCTGGAAAAGCTTTATTCAAGGCGAACTATCAAGGGGTTCCCATTACCACCCAACCGCGTAAGGAACGCAAAATCCGGGAACATAACACCGATATAACAAAAACTAGCGCGGCAAGAGTGGAACAAAACACTAGGCAAAATGCCGAGCCTTCCACCCTTTACCAAGTATATAGATGCATTAAGATAACATGTCAATATAATTATATCCCAACAAGTAAATAGTGTTCCAACAAGGAACGGTCTCCAATCTGCACCTGCAACTAGCAACGCTATAAGAGGGGCTGAGCAAAGCGGTAATATAGCCAAACAACGGTTTGCTAGGACATGGTGGGTTAGAGGTTTGACATGGCAATTTGGGAGGCATGATAAGCAAGTGGTAGGCATCGTAGCATAGGCTTAGCAAAAGAGCGAGCATCTAGCAAAGCAAAGATAGAAGTGATTTCGAGGGTATGATCATCTTGCCTGCAACGTTGTCAGAGTTGACTGGATCCTCGAAAGAAAACTCAACAGGCTCCTCGTTAGCGAACTCATCTCCCGGCTCTACCCAAACAGGACAAAACAAGCAACACGGACACAATCAACCACGTGCAAACTCAAACAACATGATGCAAAGATGGTATGCTATGCGGGATGCGATGCGGGATGCATATGCAAGATTTGACAAGAGATGCATGAACCTGGCCTCAACTTGGAAATCCAAGTGTGCCACTGGAAAGATGAGATGAAATCGCTTGAAAACGATATAAAGAACGCCGGAATCGGAGTTACGGTTTGGAAATGGCAAGCGATTCAAAAATGACACCGGTCTGCGATTTACAGCAAGTAGTCACCTAAATGCAATGATATGAACATGCTACAGCTCACAAACATGGCAACAAAATACATGGCAGGAATACATTCATGACGCTTAACAAAAGACTAGCACTGAGCTACGGCCAATTCATCCATTCACAGGTTCAAAGAAGCATGGCAAAAATGCATTTGGTAAACACATTTCAGACTTAGTGAAATTAACACTTGTCTGGAATTTCAGATCAGATAGCACTCTTTGGAGCATCAAAACTATATGCTACAGGACCTGAACATGGCAAAGTAAAGCATGGCATGGAGCTACTCAAAGATCTTAACAAAATTCCCTTAGTGACCTTGAGCCAAAAGGGATCAGAAAATACATTTGTAAGCATGTGAACATGGCAAAAACATAATCAGTTCTTAGACTTAGTGAAAACTGGAGCATGCTGAAACAGATATCAAGTAGGCATGTTTACGAGCTCGATGCACTCACTACAGAGCAAGTCATGATAATCTAAGCATACACCCATCAAGAATACACATTATGCAAGCTAGACATGGCAAGAACAATAACATGTCATGCACGGATCAACTACAACATCATCGGCAAAATCGCTAACTAGTACACAATCTGCCCGATTCACGAAATGACAAAAGTAGAGCTCGATTGACTCAAGCTAGGGTGCTCCATAATTGCAAAAAAAGACATGGATGGATAGAGCACTACAATATTAACAAATTATCCTTACTGATCATCCTCAAAAGAGGCACGGATCACTAGGAAACAACATGAACATATGGCATCATGAGATAAACAGACCAAGGACTTCGTGGAAATGCTAAGTCCCTGAAATCAGCATTAACAAGTGCACCACTTTGCAAGCTTGTGCTAGTCACCACACACATCACACAAATACATGGGTTGCACCTCTGGATAGATGGCAAAACATATAACAAAACTCATGTAGAGCTCAGGGGCATATCATGCACACAATAATCATGGCAAAAATGACAAATATCTAAATGGAGCAGCAGATCTGACAATTATCTCAACTAGCAGATTTCCAACAGCATTTTGGGCATCGAGATGAAATCAAATGAAAATGGTGCACTGAGATGAAATGATGTACTCTCTGAGGCGAACATTTTGATATGCTATATGCCCAAAACGGAGCTACGGATGCAAAGTTACGGCACGATGAACATGGCAATATGAACTAGGGTTTTGGGAGAAAGTCAACCGAGTTTTGGATCTCAGATCCAGATCGGGATCCGGGCGCGATTTACGAGGTTTGCCGGAGCTGTGGGAGACGGCGGCCGGACTTGACGCTTGGAGGATCCGGCGACGAGGGGAGAAGGAGGCCGGAGGCGACGGTGGCGGTGGCGGCGCCGGGAGTAGGCGGACGGCGGTGAGGCGGCGCGTCGGGCGGGCGCGCGGCAGCCGGCGACGAGTGGCGGGGCGGCTGGCGTCGGCGGCCACGGTCGGCGGCGGCTTGCGGCGCGCCGACCGACGAGGCGACCGGAGTGGCCGGGCGCGGGGAAGACGCGGGCGGCGCCGGCTGGGGCTGCTCGGCCCAGTCGGGCGACGGGAGGGCCGGCCACGGGCCTTGTGGGCCCGCGCGGCGCGACGATGTGGGCACGAGCGGTGGAGGACAGGGTGGCGACACATGGCGGCGGCGGGGCTAGGCGGACACGTCCGGCGCACGGAGGGAGAGGATCTGAGGTTTTTTTAGGGTTTCGAGGAGGGGATCCGAGATTTGAAATGAGGGGGGTCTATATATAGGCATAGAGGGAGCTAGGAGTGTCCAAATGAGGTGCGGTTTTCGGCCACGCGATCGTGATCGAACGCTCTAGATGATGGAGTGGTTTTTCTTGGGTTTTGGGCCAACTTGGAGGGGTGTTGGGCTGCAACACACACGAGGCCTTTTCGGTCCCTCGGTTAATCGTTGGAGCGTCAAACGAAGTCCAAATGGTACGAAACTTGACAGGCGGTCTACCGGTAGTAAACCAATGCCGCTTGGCAAGTCTCGGTACAATCCCGAAATGTTTAATCCCCACACACGAAAGAAAGGTAGAAATGACCACCGGAGGAGAACGAAGCGCCGGAATGCAAAACGGACAACAGGGAAAATGCCCGAATGCATGAGATGAACAAGTATGCAATTGCAATGCACATGATGACATGATATGAGATGCATGAAAACAACAACAACACACGGAGACAAAAACCCGAACCCGAGAAAAATAAAATAACTTAACGCTGGAAACGGCAAGAGTTGGAATACATAAAGGGTAAATCATATCCGGGGTGTTACATACTTGCTTCACAAAAAAGTCATCTTGGGCACTAGAAAAAATAAAAATAACTTTTAATTTATGGAATTATCAGTTTATCATTTTCCCCACAAACTAGTGGACATAAAAGGCCCCCATGCAAAATGATTTCAATTTTCTAGGTTGACTATTTTTTATAGTTTCTTTTCGATTGTTGTCAAAGCTGCATGGCTAATCATATCAAGTGGTTAGGAATTTGACCTTCCTTTGTGGCTACTACATACATTCCTAATATGCAAGCTACAAATTATTTTCTGGAATTTATATGATGAAGCTAGAACACATTTGTAGTTCAAATTTGAATTACTTGATGTAAATCCCTAGAAATTCAATAAATAAATGAAATATAGCAAAAGCACACTGAAATTCATTAAAATTTGCCAGTCAGAATCACATGTGGTCTACTTTAGGTGAAAATTGAAAGGGAACAATTTCAAGCTTATTTGTGGCACTTTCTTCACAATAAAAGTCATCTTGGGCACTAGAAAAAAAAGGAAAAGTAACTTTTAATTTGTGCTATTGCTAGTTTACCATTTTCCCCACAAGCTAGTGCACATAAAAGGCCCCCCATGCAAAAGGATTTCAATTTTTGAGGCTTTTTTATTTTAAAATTTATTTTATATTGTTGTGAAAATTGTATAGATGACTAACCATATAAAGTGGTTGGGAATTTGACCTTTCTTTGTGGCTACTGCCTACATTCCTAATGTCCAAGCTAGAGTTATTTTTCCAGAATTTATAGGACCAAACTAGAGCATACTTGTAGTTCAAATTTGAAATACTTGTTGTGAATCGCTAGAAATTAAATAAACCAATGAAGTATAGAAAAAGCAATCTAAAATTCATAAAAAATGGTAGTTGAAATCTCATGTCATCTCCTTTAGGTGAAAATTAAAAGGGCACAATTTACAATCTTATTTCTGACACTTGATGGACAAAAAAGTCATCTTGGGCACCCATTTTCTGATTTATACACATTCAAACGAAATTTACACAAATCATGGTTCATTCCAAGTGCATACAAACTAATCGGAATACACTGCAATTTTAGCATACAAAATTCACACAAATCATAATTTATGCAAATAACACGACAAATTCACAACCCTATTCCCAAATTTGAATCGAATCTTTTTTGTCAACCTATGAGTGGCATGCGGCAATGACGTCCTCGAAGCTAAGGCCATCCTAGAAGGCACATTGCCCCGATATGTTTTTGCATGACAGCGGGTTGGGGCCGCCAAGTGTTGGATCCGAGCGGTGTGGTACTGTTCGAGGATCTGCTGCTATAATGGGTTGTTTGGCTTGAAGTTCGGATGAAGCCTCTCCTCCAGCATCATACCTGCCCAAATCCTATGGACGATGCACACAAAGTCGACCGAGCTGGTGGCAGGGACTAGCGCCACTAGAAGACCGCCTGACTCACAATCCATCCCACTAGCAGGTGTGTATCCGGCGGCACCGGGATGTCGCAGCTAGCAAGAAGGTCATCTTCATGGATAGTGATATTGCACGGCCACGCCATGGATGAAGAAGGGGAGGTGGGAAAGAGGGCTATGGTTTGTACTATAGTGGAACCGGCGGCGCATACATTTGTGGAGGCAAGCAATGAAATGGGATGGGGGCTGAATACATGGTACGGGATGGTAGGGGTGGGTTGCGGTGTTAAGCCACCATTAATGTGCACTAGTGACGTGACTCCCCATGTGTGAAAACACGAGCATTCGCCATGTGGAAACAACAGGCGACGCTAATTCATTTTTGCATACCCAGTAGTGCGAAAAAGTCTAGCTATGGCATGGAAAAAATGGCCTTGCTCGCGTGGACACATGGAGCCAACAATATGGCACCATTGTTAAAAAATAGTGGTGGCGTTGGAGCCCACATCAGCAGTATTTCACATACTCATGGCGTGTCACATTTCCAACACCAGCTAGGTGATTTTTTTTCTAATAAAAATGCATTTAAACCATCAACTAATTTAAGATGTAATGCTGCATCAACTTGTTCAACTCCACAAAACTACATATAGGTACTCCGCAACTTAGCTAGTTCAACTCAATAAAACTACATAGGTACTCATGTACTAGCTAGTTCAACTTCACAAAAGTTACTAGTTAAAAGAACTAAATAATTATTCAACTTCACAAACTACATCGTCATTCCATATCGAGCCTGGTAGTTGGTCGATCATATTTCTTGATCTAAGGTTAACTTCAACTGATGAATCTTGTGTCTACCGTTCTCTCCATCTTTTTTGAAATGAGCTACCTCCATCCGAAGCTCATTCCACTTCGCCCTAAGGAGCTTTCTCTCATTCTTCAGCTTATCCATCTCCTCGATCAAGTGATCTCTCTCGTCCCTCATCCTAAGAGTCTTCCTTAGGACATCAGCCCCCTCGTTCAGCAGCTGACCGCTCTCTGCCTTCAGTGAGGCATTCGCCTCCTGCAGGGCCTTAATGGTATATTGATGAGACTCTAAGAGCTCACAGTTAATCATATCCTCATATACCTCCTCCTGGTTGCCTCCAGCATTGGCCATGACAATTCAGCACCAACTAAAAAATAATGACAAGTCTCAATGCCAACTACAAAACACATATAACAATTGAACTATATGAAGTTTAGTATCTATTCATGTCATTAGCATGCATTTGACAATTGAACTATATATATGGCAACGATTTGCACAACTTTGGCAAACAAAAGAAACCATGTCAACTAGTGCAATGTTTAATTGTCCATCATACTAAAAAAAATCTACCCTAAGTACAAAAACGATTTATACAGAGAAACCATGTCAACAATATACAAGTATATTTACCATAGGTGGATATTTTACAAGTATACGAGTATAATTACCAGAGAAACTTGGTAAATTGAGAAGTTATGCTAACTTTAGTTTCTATTAATAATTGTTCGTCATGTTTCTGAAAACCTTGGAGTAATTTATGGGAGTTCATCGGGCTTGTGAATTAACACTCTTAAGTCATCAGGCTTTCGTTCTTTCTTTGCTAATTGCCATCTCAAGTAGAAGCGACATAACAAACTAATTTGTGTCCACACTACACTAATAAATCTATTCCTACCCTAAGTAGAAAACTCTCATTGGTTTCTAGATGATGAACTAATCAATTTCTAGATGACAAACTAATTGGTTTCTACACTACACTACAAAATCTAATTCTGCACAACTAATTTTATACACAAATAAACCAAATCCATGGATTACATGGGATCCATGGCATTTGTGGACGGGGAAGATGCTAGGGGAGTGAAAGAAGATGCACTGGGGAGGGAGGGAGGGATCTCACCTGCTGACCTGGATGTGGCAGCACTGGCGCTGGTACAACGACGAAGAGTGGCGTGGTTGGGAGGTGGTGGCGGCGACGGCGCTCGTCAAGAGGAGGATGACATAGTGAAACAGATGGGGTGAATCGGACTTGGGTTTCTTTGATTGGATTCTGTAGCTAGAAGATGCACTAGTGCTCGCATGGACCTAATGGTCTACGCCATAATAAATTGTTACAAACAGAAAAAGTACCTATGACGTGACAAAAAAACCTACGCCAGGACTAAGGTCATACCAATGTCATACCAAAGTTATGGATAATGCTGAAACTAGCACTATTTGAAAAAAATATTGCTGGCATTGATGGAAAATGGCGCTCCGCCAACCGAAGTTATGGATAGCCATTTTTCCACCAGTAACTGATGGGTCCCACGCATTAGTCGCAGACTATGTCGGAAACAACTGGCGACGCGAAAGCTGTAACACATGCGGTGAAATGGTGGGTCCCATGCGACTGTTTGCAGAAACAGTTGGCGATGCGAATGCATGCGGCCGTTCAGCTCGGTCGCATGCGTCAGTACCGACGTAGTAACGGTCAACGACTTTGACCCGACAACAAGGCATGGTTTGGTCTTTTGTGAGGTGGAGGTGAGTAGGGGAGGGCTGAAAGTGCAACTATACCTGGGTGGTTTAGGTAATTCCTAACAACATATAGCTCATTGAGCTAATGCTATTTTAAGATAAATAATTCAGGAAAGCTCAATGATTGGCATGACATGGATTAGAAAGTGGACCCCTCAAAATGCTAATGACAAAAGATTGGATCAATCTCAAAGCACAAGACTCTACATTTTACTTTTAATGATCCAAGATCACATTGAGTCCATAGGAAAAGCCAATACTATTAAAAGCGGGTGAGGTGTTGCTTAATGAGTTACTTGCTCAAAATGCTTAGTGATGTGCTCCAAAAACCCTCAACTACTTTCTCATATCCACATATGTCCCAAACCAAAATTCAAACTCGGCCCCACTGAAATCTTCTATCCGGCGCCACCGAGTTCACTTGACATAGCCACTGCCACAAACCCTAGTCACTTCGGTCTCACCGATAGGGATCTCGGTCTCACCGAGATGGGATTTCAACCTCTTTGTTTCCCTTCGTAACATTTTGGTCCAACTAAGATGAGTGATCGGTCCCACCGAGATTGCAATCCAAACTCTTTGTTTCCCCTTCGTAACGTTTCGGTCTAACCGAGATGAGCGAATCGGTCCCACCGAGTTTGCCTGACCAACTCTCTGTTTGTCTATTACCAAAATCAGTCCCACCGAGTTTGTGTAATCGGTCTCATCGAGATTACGTTATGCCCTAACCCTAATGGAATCTGTCCCACCAAGTTGACATGTCGGTCCCACCAAAAATCCTAACGTTCACATTTTGAACTAAATCGGTCTGACCGAGTTTTATAATTCGGTCCCACCAAGTTTGGTGATTTGTGTGTAACGGTTAGATTTTGTGTGGAGGCTATATATACCCCTCCACCCACTCTTCATTTGTGGAGAGAGCCATCAGAATATGCCTACATTTCCAACATACATTTTCTGAGAGAAAACCACCTACACATGTGTTGAGGTCAAGATATTCCATTCAAACCACATAAATCTTGATCTCTTGCCTTCCCCAAGTTGCTTTCCACTCAAACCATCTTTCTACCAAATCCAATCCTATGAGAGAGAGTTGAGTGTTGGGGAGACTATCATTTGAAGCACAAGAGCAAGGAGTTCATCATCAACACACCATTTATTACCTTTTGGAGAGTGGTGTCTCCTAGATTGGTTAGGTGTCACTTGGGAGCCTCCGTCAAGATCGTCGAGTTGAACCAAGGAGTTTGTACGGGCAAGGATATCGCCTACTTCATGAAGATATACCCTAGTGAGGCAAGTCCTTCGTGGGCGATGGCCATGGTGGGATAGACAAGGTTGCTTCTTCGTGGACCCTTCATGGGTGGAGCCCTCTGTGGACTCGCGCAACCGTTAGCCTTCGTGGGTTGAAGTCTCCATCAACATTGCGTTTGGTCCCTCCAAACTCCTCCCTTTACCTTCATATGCAATTGTTTTACATTCTGCTGCTATACTCTTAGAATTGCATGTGTAGGTTGATTACTTGAATTGTGCTAAGTTGCTAAAATCTGCCAAGACTTAAAATTGGGAAAAGGCTAGATTTTATTTGGTCAAGTAGTCTAATCACCCCCTCTAGACATACTTTCGATCCTACAAGTGGTATCAGAGCTTTGGTCTCCATTTTCTTTGATTTCTATAGCTTTTGGTGATCATGGCCTTGGTTTCACAACCTAGGAGAGTATGGCGTCTAGTGAGGGAAATTACCACCGTAGAGGTCCTTAATTTGATGGTACTAATTTTGCTAGTTGGAAGCATAAGATGAAAATGCATATTCTTGGACATAACCCCGTTGTGAGAGTCCTGGATTAGGGGGTCTCCAGGCAGCCGGACTATATCCTTCGGCCGGACTGTTAGACTATGAAGATACAAGATTGAAGACTTCGTCTCATGTCCAGATGGGACTCTACTTGGCGTGGAAGGCAAGCTAGGCAATACGGATATGTATATCTCCTCCTTTGTAACCGACCATGTGTAACCCTAGCACCCTCCGGTGTCTATATAAACCGGAGGGTTTTAGTCCATAGGACACAACAACTACAACATACAATCATACCGTAGGCTAGCTTCCAGGGTTTAGCCTCTCTGATCTCGTGGTAGATCTACTCTTGTACTACCCATATCATCAATATTAATCAAGCAGGACGTAGAGTTTTACCTCCATCAAGAGGGCCCGAACCTGGGTAAAACATTGTGTCCCCTGCCTCCTGTTACCATCCGGCCTAGACGCACAGTTCGGGACCCCCTACCCGAGATCCGCCGGTTTTGACACCGACATTGGTCCTTTCATTGAGAGTTCCTCTGTGTCGTCGCCGTTAGGCTCGATGGCTCCTACTATCATCGATAGCGATGCAGTCCAGGGTGAGACTTTTCTCCCCAGACAAATCTTTGTGTTCGGCGGCTTTGCACTGTGGGCCAAATCGCTTGGCCATCTAGAGCAGATCGAAAGTTACGCCCCTGGCCATCAGGTCAGGTTTGGAAGCTTAAACTACACGGCCGATGTCCGCGAAGACTTGATCTTCGACGGATTCGGGCCTCTGCCTTGTGCATCACGCGGTCACGATGAGTACGATTTAGCTCTACCGTCGGACAGTGTTCAGGAAATCGCACCGGCAGCCGCTTCGACCCGCAATTCGGAGCCAGTTGCACCATCCGCGGACGGGTGGATGGACCCCACCATGGAGGCCCTACCCTAAGCGGCGATCGAGTCGAATATCGACCTTACCTTGCACGAGAGCCGTGTTGATAAACTACCGGATCCTTCCCCGGCCACGGACTCCGAACCGCCTGCGCCCATTCCTATCGAATCTGATTGGGTGCCGATCATGGAGTTTACCTCCACGGATATTTTTCAGCAATCGCCCTTTGGCGACATACTGAACTCGTTAAGGTCTCTCTCCTTGTCAGAAGGATCCTGGTCGAACTATGTCCGGCAGGACTGTGATGCGGACGATGAAAAAATTCGTGACCCACCCATCACCCACTTAGTAGCCACTGTCGATGACTTAACCGACATGCTCGACTTCGACTCCGAAGACATCGACGGTATGGACGACGATGCGGGAGACGAAGAGGAACCACTGCCCACAGGGCACTGGACAACCACCTCATCATACGATATATACATGGTGGATACACCCAAAGAAGGAAATGGCGACGAAATAGCGAAGGATGATCCCTCCAAGAAGCAACCCAAGAGCCGACGTCAGTGGCGCCGCTCTAAGTCCCGCCAAAGCAAAAGTGGTGATACCGGCACATGAGATAATAACACTCCGGATAGTGCCGAAGACGACACCAATCCCCTCCAGCAAGATTTAGAGCAGGAGGATGGAGGAGCCAGCCCTCCTGAGAGAGCGGCAGACGGAGAGGAGGAGGATGATAATTACATGCCCCCCTCTGAAAATGAGGCAAGCCTCCGAGACGACGAATTCACTGTGCCAGAGGATCCCGTCGAACAAGAGCGCTTCAAGCGCCGGCTTATGGCCACGGCAAATAGCCTGAAGAAAAAGCAGCAGGAGCTTCAAGCTGATAAGATCTGCTAGCGGACAGATGGACTGAAGTCCTCGCTGCCGAGGAATATAAACTCGAGCGCCCCTCCAAGAGTTACCCAAAGTACAGGTTGCTACCCCGACTGGAGGAAGAAGCATATGACACGGCTCATCGGTCACCTCGTGGCCGCGATAGAGAGGCATTCCAGCCAAAAACTCAGCCCGCACCCCGACGCCATTCAAATAAAAGGCATGGGGAGATACGCCAGACCTGCGAGACATATTGGAGGACAAAGCAAAGCATGCAAGATCGATCTATGGATCACGAGGGCGCGCCACCATGCAAGACGATAAACGTCACGCTGGATACAGTAAAAGTAAATCCGGCCGGGCCGAACACAGCGGGCAAGACCCATTCGAGCTGCGTCGCGATATAGCCCAATACAGAGGCGCCACACACCCTTTATGCTTCACAGATGAAGTAATGGATCATCAAATCCCAGAAGGTTTCAAACCTGTAAATATTGAATCATACGATGACACTACAGATCCTGTGGTATGGACCGAGGATTTCCTCCACCACATCCACATGGCCCGCGGTGATGACTTGCACGCCATCAAATACCTCCCACTAAAGCTCAAAGGACTAGCGCGGCATTGGCTTAACAGCTTGCCAGCAGATGCCATTAGCTGTTGGGAAGATCTGGAAGCCGCATTCCTCGACAACTTTCAGGGCACTTATGTGTGACTACCAGATGCCGATGACTTGAGCCACATAATTCAGCAGCCAGAAGAGTCAGCCAGACAATTCTGGACTCGGTTCCTTACAAAGAAAAATCAAATTGTTGACTGTCCGGATGCAGAGGCCTTAGCGGCTTTCAAACACAACATCCGTGACGAGTGGCTAGCCCGGCTCCTTGGTCAGGAAAAGCCGAAATCTATGGCAGCCCTCACGACACTCATGACCCGCTTTTGTGCGGGATAAGACAGTTGGCTGGCTCGCAACAATAACATGTCAAAGAACCATGGTACTTTGGATACCAAGGATGGCAATAGCAGGTCACATCACAACAAACATAAGCACCGCATTAACAGCGATAATACCGAAGATACGGCAGTCAATGCCGGATTCAAAGGCTCTAAACCCGGTCAGCGGAGAAAGCCAATTAAATAATCTACACCGGGCCCATCTAGTTTGGACCGCATACTCGATCGCTCGTGTCAAATACACGGCACCCCGACAAGCCAGCCAACCACACCAATAGGGATTGTTGGGTATTCAAGCGGGCCGTCAAGTTAATTGCCGAAAACAAAGATAAGGGGCCACATAGCGATGACGAGGAGGAGACCCAGCAGCCGAACACCGGAGGACAGAAGAGGTTCCCCCCACAAGTGCGGACGGTGAACATGATATAAGCAACGCACATCCCCAAACGGGAACGGAAGCGTGCGCTCATGGACGTATATGCTTTGGAACCAGTCGCCCCAAAGTTCAACCCATGGTCTTCCTGTCCGATCACCTTCGATCGCAGGGACCACCCCACCAGTATTCGTCATGGCGGATTCGCCGCACTGGTCCTAGACCCAATCATTGACGGATTTCACCTCACTCGAGTCCTTATAGATGGCGGCAGCAGCCTGAACCTGCTTTATCAGGACACAGTGCGCAAAATGGGTATAGACCCCTCAAGGATTAAACCCACAAAAACGACCTTTAAAGGCGTAATTCCAGGTGTAGATGCCCATTGCACAGGCTCAATTACACTGGAAGTGGTCTTCGGATCCCTGGATAACTTCCGAAGTGAAGAATTAATCTTCGATATAGTCCCGTTCTGCAGTGGTTATCATGCACTGCTCGGGCGAACCGCATTTGCTAGATTCAATGCGGTACCGCATTATGCATACCTCAAGCTCAAGATGCCAGGACCTCGCGGAGTTATTACTGTTAATGGAAACACAGAGCGCTCTCTCCAAACAGAGGAGCACACTGCAGCCCTCGCAGCAGAAGCGCAAAACAGCCTCTCAAGGAAATCTACCAATTCGGCGTTCCAAAACCCGGTCACCGTAAAGCGCGCTCGGAGCAATCGGCAAACAGACTGTCTGGCGTGATCTGAGCTCGCGTAGCAATGCGGCCCCCACCCCAGTCCCAGCCATATGGCGAAACTCGTGCCACGCGTACATAATTACACATTAAAAATACAATGGGCGCAGGTGGGGAGGGGGGCACAACTACGTCACGCCCCAAGACGCGGCTTAAACCGCACTAGGGGCTCCCCGCTTTGTTATTTTTTCTCTTTTTCAAGACTTTAATCTCTGGAAACCGTGTCCGACAGCACTATTGTCGAACACATGATGCAGCAACCAAGGAGGTAGAAAGCTACGATCCCAGGTGGATTACAGTAACAAGCGAAATATTTGATTTAATATCATTCCTCAGCTTCCCTTGGAAGGGACATAGTCCCACTCTTTGCTTATCGCACTATCTGTATCATTCTTCTTTAACGCAATTTTTTGAATAAACAATGCATGACATTACGACTATTATTGCATTCTTGTTATATATATATATATATATATATATATGTGTGTGTGTGTGTGTGTGTGTGTGTGTGTGTGTGTGTTCACTAATGACGCCTTGCAACCGCACACTTTGGTACGACCAATACACCAGGGGCTTACGTACCCCACAACACGGTGTGAAAAGTCCAAACACTTTCACAAGTGCGGCACCCCGAACTTATAGCATTATATGCATCAGCTCCGAATCATGTCTTTGGTCAAATGTTGGGTTTGCCCGGCTCCTATGTTTTGGTACCTTACGTTCTGCTCTATCGGCTAAGGTAGCGCTAGGAGAACTACTGCGATTGTGCCCCGGTTCTGCTGGGTTCAGCACCTCAGTAGAGAAAGCTAAAACTGACTGTCATGATAAGGCGAGAGACTGGTCGCTGTTCGGCGCGGTTTTCGAGTCCCTAAAGACTTATGCCGCTTAGGGCGAGGGGCCGACCCTATCGGATTTCGGGTTCCGGTAGACCCTTGAGGTTCAAACACTGGGGTGCGCGTGGAGATTTCGCCTCCTACCTACCTGCACCCCTCCGCCACGCTAGGATCAAAGCTATGAAAAGAACAACACAAGGGACACAGGGTTTATACTGGTTCAGGCCACCGTTGTGGTGTAATACCCTACTCCAGTGTGTGGTGTGTGGATTGCCTCTTGGGCTGACGATGATGAACAATACAAGGAAGAACAGCCTCACGAGGGTCTGTTCCTGGCTGGGGCGATGAACTGATGGGGGGAGTTCAGCCACCTTTCTCTCTCTCTTTCTCTCGGCTTCTCACCTCTCTAACGAGCCTCCTTCTTCCTACCACCCAACCCCCTTTTGCTCTGTGAGTGGCTGGTCCTATTTATAGAGGCCCTGGTCCTCTTCCCAAATATTGAGCGGGAAGGGAGCCAACAATGGCGGGCTAATTTGAAAGGGGACAGCAAGTATCAGCTATCCTGACAAAAGTAGTCTTCGCCTGCGCAAAGCTCTGGTGATGACGCCTTCTTGGGCTCCATGGTGACCTCCGTCTCGTAGTCCTCCTGGTCTTGGTCTCATTGCACCAAAATGGCAACCTTTGCCTGATGCCTCGGTACTCCGCGGCTGCGCTTGCCCCCTTTGCACCAAATAGGAAAGGAGGACGATGCGCGGGCTGGCACCCGCCTCGCGCCCTGAGTCGTCATGGCTTGCGTTACAGGCACCTCGTGAGGTACCCCACCTTGATCTCTCCGCCTCCTTGTGAGCCAGCCTGACGAGGCCGTGCCTGAGGAAGCTCCATGTCGTCCGCCCCGCGAGGCTTGGCCCCTCGCGAGGGTCTTGAGTTTATGTTGGTGAAGATGGGCCGTGCTGGGCCCCCCTTTGAGCCACGCCGCAGGCCGCAGGCAGGCAAGTCTGGGGACCCCCGTTCCCAGAACGCCGACATTAGCCCCTGGGCCCAAGGCGTGCCCGGACTTGGCCGTGCAGGGAGGCAGAAGGGCAAGAGCGAAGCGCCGCGGGCCCTAACAGCCTGCGGCCTTGGGCGCCGCGTGGCGGTTGACTGGACGCGAGCGCCTCAGCAGTCGCGCGAGTTGATAAGGGAGTGGCGTCCGCCCAGGCCCTTCTTCTTGCTTTCCCCGGTTGCTGTTCAGATCCCCTTTCCTGCGCTTCTCCTTCCTTCCTCTGAAATCTCCAGATCTGCTCTGACCATGCGACCCAAGAGGCCATGGCGCCTCGCCATCCCCCGGCCGCAGCTTGGTACTTGTCTGCCCTGGACCCGCCGAACGTGTCGGAGGCGGACCTTGACCGGTTGCGCCGGATAGCGATGGCGCGAGGCATCGACGGGGTTAAGGCCGGCTCCGTCACCCCTGAGGGTCAGAGGAGCACCTTCTATCCACTCTTCGTAAGTGCCATTGTTGCTGGCCTGGTGCCTCCCTTCTCCAAGTTCTTCTTCTCTGTCCTCCGCCATTACAAGCTGCAGGCTCTGCATCTCTATCCCAACTCCGTCCTTCTCCTCGTGATCTTTGCTTATTATTGCGAGGCCCACGTCGGGGTGCAGCCCTCAGTGGCCTTGCTGCGCCACTACTTCTCCCTCCGGACCTCTCGCGGTCCTGCTTCCGCGTGCGTGAGCTTCGTCACGTACGGTGGCGCCATTGCCATCTCGAACTCTGGGAAGAGGATTGAGGGCTTCAGGAGCAAGTGGGTCTTGGTGGATGCTGAGCGCATCCACCCTCGGCTGATCTTGCCCACCGAGCATCCCATGAGCTCCAGCAACTGGGGGCGAGCAGAGCTCATGGATCCCTGCGCGAAGCTGGTGTTGGAGAAGATGGACGCGGATCTGAGGCCGGCCGACATGGCGGCGGAGAAGCTGACCGGCGCGTCGTTGCTGAGGGAGTTCCTGGAGCACCAGCTGGTTCCGCTTCGGTAGTACTCGCTTCCAATGTAGAGGCCCCGTCCGAGCCCCGCGGCCTGGGCCGATGGAGACTTGGCTGCGGTTCTCCAATCTCTGGTCGGGGGCAATGTGGCGAGGTTGGAGGGCGCTCCTACGCCCTTGTTTCTCCGCGATGACTGGGAGCGGGTAGTGAAGTCCATGCCCGTCTTCAACGGGGAAGGGCCCATTCCCCTGGAGTCTCCCGAGGGTCCGATGGACGTGCCCTCCGGCGACTCCAGTGAGAGGAAGAAGGAGGGGATCACAGAAAAGGGCCTGACTTCGAGGCGACTGACGGAGAGTCTAGGGCTCCCCTCCCCCGGCGCAGGTCCCGCGTTCTCCGCCTCTCTCCGAGCGATGACGATGAAGACGACGACGTGTAGGACGGCGGGAGCTCGCCCCCGATCCCGAAGAAGGACAGGACTGGGCTGATCTCCCGCGGGTCTCCCCCGGCCCCGGGGCGAACCGCGGACGCACCTTCCGCCTCCAAGCTTCCCGAGGTTGACCCTTCCAGCCGGCTTTCAGGCTTCAAATTTGGCCGGAGGCCGCTTGAGCTCACTGGCGACGACCCGTAAGCATTCGATTCTTGTCTTTATCTCTCACTCTGCTTCTGAGGCTTGACGTCCGCATCTTTGGATAGGTTGGCGCCCGCAGGAAAGAAGTCAAAGGGGGCTCCTGAGGTTCCGTTCATGACAGCATCCCTGAAGGAAGGTGACCGCGACGCACAAGCTTCTCCCGCCCGGTCGTCCTCGCGGGGCCTGACTAAGCCGGCTGGGGCGAGCTCAGCCCCCACGGCCCAAGTGGCTCTCGAGGTGCTCCCGTCTGCCGCCGATGCTACAGCTGTCGGGGCGCGGCAGACTCCGCCTCAGGATGCTGCGGCCGTGCTGCCGCCTTCTCCTCCTACTCCACCGGCTGCTATCTCCCCGACTCCTTCCGCCGTTCTGGACCGCGCTGTTGCTGAGCTGGACCGGCTGCGGCAGGATCTTCTTGGCGCCGACCCTCGCCTGGTGGCCGGGCGCTTGGAGCTGGTTTCTAGATGGGTTCGCTCCGATGCTTCGATTCTGGCGGCGCTGGTCCAGGTCTCGACGGCATGCGACGAGGAGAAGCAGTCCGTCCTTGAGGCGAAGGCTGCTCGCGATGCAGCCCTGGGAGAGGTGGTCGACGTCCGTGGTCGCTGCAAGGTGCTGGAGGACGAGCTGCAGGGCCTGCGGGATCAGCTCGCGAAAGAGGTTCGCCTTCGCCAAGAGCAGGAAGAAGGCATGAAGGCTCGCGAGGCGTCCGTCGAGGGCCGGGAGGCCAAGCTCAAGAAATGCCGCGACCGCCTAGGCGCGCTGGAGCAGGAATTGGGGGCGAGGGAGGCCGAGCTGGACGGCAAGGCCTTGGTCCTTGCCGAAGACCGCGCGGCCTTCACGGAGCTGGAGGCGAAGGCTCGCTCCTTGCTGAGGACGCTTTACGACAGCAGCCTGGAGAGCCCGCTGGTCGGCGCCGAGGACGCCCCCGCCAAGCTTCTTCCCTTCTTGGTCCACGCTCTTGAAGATGTCGCTCTTGGCCTCGGCCCACGGCCGAGGCCAAGGCGCATGTCCTGTCTTCTACAGCACTGACGCGGGTTCTCACCCACATCCACCTTCGTGATCCTGGGTTGGACCTCAACATCCTGCTGGAGCCCGTGAGCGGCAAGCGTGCGGCGGCTGCTGCCAAGGCCGTGAAGGGTCGCGCAGAGGCTCTGCTGGGGAAGTTCCGGGCCTTCAGCACCAAGCCGGAGCAAGGCGCTGCCGACCCCGCTGCTCCGTGAGGCGAACCAACGCCGCGCTGCTCCCTCGCCGCCAAGTGACTCCATCGTGGCTCATGTCCTGCTTTTAATTCCTCCACATGTATCATGCCTCGGGGAGGCGTTTAAACTTGCGCCTGATATTGGGATAATAGTGTGGACTGTAATATTTGCTTTCGAATTCCTTTGAAACTTGTGCTTTTCCTTCCTACTTGCTTACGTTCTATGCCGGCAGAGCCCAGCCCCGCGCGTACCTCGCCCAGCAATAGCCCTGACCGGAAACCAGGACGGGACCAAGGAGTGAGGGGCTACGTGACAAGTTAGGCTCCTGAGTCGCGATGCTTAGGAGTCCCCCTTGGCGCATGAATAGCAAGTAGGGAGGTGTGATGTGGGTGGATCCAACGTTCTACGTCTGCAGAGCCCGGCCCCGCACGTGCCTCAACCAGCAATAGCCCCGACCAGAAACCAGGACGGGACCAAAGGAGTGAGGGGCTACGTGACCAGTTAGGCTCCTGAGTCGCGATGCTCAAGAGTCCCTCTTGACGCTCAAATGGCCTTCATACCTTGGCTCCTATCGGGGAGAGGCCCGCGACGAACCAGGCCCGTGGGGACCTGGCTGGGCGGCGTGCGTCTGGGCGTGACCCTGGCGCAGCCCCCGTGCCCAGCCCCCTCGTGCGGCACTCCTGAGGGGAGGCATTGCGATGAGGCTAGACACTGAGCACTGGGCTCCCTGAGGTTGATGCGGCCCGGAGGCCACCCTCAGTTGTTTATCACCAGCGCGGAGCATAGAGCTTCCGTATGAGTACGGGCATAGCCGCTCCTCGGCAGTGTCGTCAGCCAGCGCGGAGCATGGTGCTTCCACTGGTGCGTGGGAGGGGGGCCCCCTCCGGGAGGAGCCCCGGGGCATGTACATCCCCGCCCTGACACGTGGCTGGCACGGTAGGGCCTGGCGAGGTGTATCTGGGCACCCGTGAGCCAGCGCGGGACTCACGGGGCCCTACCTCTAGGCGGGTTGCGCCTGGCACTGGGCCTTATCTTGTGTTGTGTCCCTGCAAGTTCGGTTAGATGCCTGCACTCTACGTCCTCGGGTCCCGGCCCTCGAGCTGGTCTCAGCCGTCGCTGGTATGCCAGGTCGTGATGCCGTGGTCAAGGCCAGAGGGTGAGGGCTGGAGAGCCAGTAAGAGCCCTAAGTCGCGATGCTCAGGTACCCCCCCCCCTTTAACGTGCAAGTGGTCAACATGGAGAAGAAGAGGCGCCGCGGACCGGCATCAAATAATCAAGCATGGCGGTTCTAATGCATAACCAGGGATGAACGCAAATGGGGTACATGCCGCTGAGCCTGGCCCGAGCGGCTTGGGGATTATGCAGCCCGAGGGGGGCCCCCAACAAGGTAAGCCAACGACGCGAGATAAAAGGGATACACGCCACAGGGACGGACCCACGCGGCCTAGGAATAATGCAGCCGTGGGGGCGCTCCCAGCTGGAAGTGAAACTTGAAATATGTCACGTGATGACGCTGGAGACGAAGGGGTGTTGGTGTAGCCGGCTCGGTGGGCTGCAGAAGCCGATCCTCATGAGCCCCCAGGCCCAGGGGCCTCGGGGGGCTCCGGAGGCGCTGGCGGTTCCTCGCGGGCCATCTTCATCTCCGCCAGGGCTGCGGAGCACCTGGCCTATTGTGCCTCCGTGATGCCCCTCATGAGGCGCGGGTACGCGTCAGCCGCGCTCGGCAAGCCGTAAGGCATGCGAACATAGCTGTGGGGTGGACCTCTGCAGCACCCCACTCGCGAGGGCCAGAGGCGCTCCAGGGAGGCGACTTGGTTGAGCCCTGGTACGTCGACGCAGACGCGCAGCCGCCATCCTCGCCCGGATGGGGAGCCACTGTTGGTAGGCGGCGGGCGCTTCTCATGACCCTGGACTCCTGCAGCTCCTGAATGGCCTTGCTGACAAACTCCTGTGGGTCTGGATCTCCTTGCCTTGCTCCTCCTTGAGGGAAATGTGCTTCAAAACACACCTCCATGTGGTGCCCCAACGCCTCCCTCGTGACCCTTGCTAGGTCGGCGGCCCTCCAGGGGAGAGCCCCCGAGCCCTGCCTGAGGAGGGCGCTGGGCGCGCTTTCCTATGCGATGGAAGGAGGTTCCCCCTGGGTAGGCACGGGCCCAGAGGGGCCTACCTCCTGAGGGGCCAGGCCGGACGATGTCTTCTTCTTCTAGGGGGCGGCCTCGGGAAGCCTCCTGCTTCCGCGATCCGGGTCTTCCAGTGATGCGGCCTGAAAGGCTCGCTCCAGGGAGCACACCGCGTCCTTCTCTTCATAGGGCACCGTGATGACTCCGCCACTTCCTGGCATCTTGAGGACGTTGTAGCCGTGGTGAGTCACGGCCATGAACTTGGCCAGCACCGGGTACCCGAGGATGGCGTTGTACGGCAGGCGGATGTGAGCGACGTCGAAGTTGATGAGCTCGGTGCGGTAGTTGTCGCGTGCCCCGATGGTGACGGGGAGGCGGACCTGCCCGATCGGGACCGTGGAGTCGTCGGTGATACCGGAGAAGGGCTTGGTTGGCTGAAGCTGGCTGTAGGGCACTTGGAGGTTGTTGAATGTCTCTACGGACAGGATGTTGAGCCCTGCCCCGCCATCGATGAGGGTCTTGGTGACCACCACGTTGCTGATGATTGGGGAACAAAGCACCGGGAGGACTCCGGCTGTAGCCGCACACTTGAGTTGATCTGCTGAGCTGAATGTGATGGCGCACACCGACCACCTGAGAGGGCACGTGGCTTCGAGCCTGGGGAGGGTTGCATTCACTTCGCGGGTGAACTGCTTGAAGATGCGCTGAGAGGCTGGGGCCTGAGCTCCACCCAGGATGCAGGCAATCGCGCGCGGCTCCTGGAAGCCCCCAGCCTCCTCATCCTGGTGGCGGTCCTCGTTTCTCCTTGGCTGCGGCGGCTGCGGTGGGAGGCCTGCGTTGCCTTGCGGGCGATCCCCGTGAGGCTGATCCCTCCAGCCTCTCTCGCGAGGTGGGTCATGCCAGCGATCCTCACGAGGTTGGTCGCGCCACCCCTGGCGCGGGCCACGGTCTTTCGAGCGCCCAGCGTTCCTTCCTCCTCCTCGGCCGTATCCTCGGTCACCACGGTCAGGGCGACGGCCGATCCTTCCTTCACGCACGGCTCGGAGTTCTTGGCATTCGCTGGTGCTGTGGGTGTGGAGGTCGTGGTACACGCAGTACCGGCTGCCCTTGGGAGGTTCGGGCTGATCTCTGCCCCGCTTGGTGTCTGGTTCTGCCGCGAGCACAGCAGCCCCCTTGCGCTTCACTTCCTTGGCCTTGAGCTTCTTCTCTTCTGGGTCTGCGGCAGGCAGCTCAAGGAGGGAGAGACGCCCTTCCTTAGCCCTGGCGCACTTGTTCGCCAAGTTGAACAGCTCCAAAGAAGTGCACAGGTCTTCATGCATCGCCAGCTCCTCCTTCATCTTGACGTCTCGCACGCCGTCAGAGAAGGCTGAGATGATGGCCTCTTCAGTCACCTTGGGAATCTTGAGGCGTGCATTGTTGAAGCGCTGGATGTACTTCTGTAGGGTCTCCCCGGGTTGTTGCTTGATGCGGCGCATGTCGCTCACGGCGGGTGGCCGGTCACGAGTACCTTGGAAGTTGGCGATGAAGCGGGTGCGCATCTCTTCCCAGGAGGAGATTGTGCCTGGAGCCAGGTTCAGGAGCCAGGTGCGGGCCCCGTCCTTGAGCGCCATGGGAAACCAGTTCGCCATGACCTTCTCGTCTCCGTTAGCAGCTTCGATGCCCAGCTCGTAGAGCTGGAGGAACTCTGCAGAGTCGGCCATGCCGTCGTGGCGAGGAGGCATGTCCGACTTGAACTTGCCTGGCCACGCGATGCTGCGCAGCTCGGTGGTGTAGGCGCGGCAGCCTGCTGTGGCCACGGGAGGCCTTGGGTGATGGAGAGCCTGGTATTGCGTGTCCCCACGCGCCAGAGCAGGAGGATGGTCGCGGCGTGCTGGAGCAGGGAGCGCCCGGGCAGCTTCTGGCCGGCGAGGGACTTCTTGGCAGCTCTGCTTTTGCCGCGCTGGCACCTGACGAAGCGGGTTCCGCCCAGGGGCCACGCGCCTTGGAGCCATGGCGTCTTCTTGGGGAGGAGGCGGCCGGGGCGCCGCCGGAACCTCGTCGCCCGCGTGGGGCGGTGTGCGGTGCAGCAGATCGGACGGCGCGGAAGAACCCCCTACAGCGCGGACGAGCTCGGCGACGCAGCCGAGCCATTCTTCGTAGACGTCGTCGACGGGACGGTAGCCCAGGAGCTCGTTCGCCGCGATGAGTGCAGCTCGAGCCTCCATGGGCGCGCGGAGCGCGCGGGACGAAGATCCAGCTGGGGCGAGCGAGGGAGTCACGGTGCGGCCGTCTTGGCGCACGGATGGATGCTGAGACGATGCTTGCTGCTCGTCCCCCGCCGGGCCGGTGGCGGCGTTGACGGCAGGTGACGGGGAACGGCGAGGACGCCCGCCGACAGGGGCTGTCTGGGCGACGCGGGAAGCGAGGGCGGCCCGCCGCTCCGCGCGGGCCCGATGTGCGTCAGACATGAGCGTGATGGTCGGAGGAGAGCGGGGCGGTGGAAGACGAATTCCGGCGCACCCCTACCTGGCGTGCCAAATGTCGGATTTCGGGTTCCGGCAGACCCTTGAGGTTCGAACACTGGGGTGCGCGCGGAGATTTCGCCTCCTACCTACCTGCACCCCTCCGCCACGCTAGGATCAAAGCTGTGAAAAGAACAACACAAGGGACACAGGGTTTATACTGGTTCGGGCCACCGTTGTGGTGTAATACCCTACTCCAGTGTGTGGTGTGTGGATTGCCTCTTGGGCTGATGATGATGAACAATACAAGGAAGAACAACCTCGCGAGGGTCTGTTCTTGGCTGGGGCGATGAACTGATGGGGGGGAGTTCAGCCACCTTTCTCTCTCTCTTTCTCTCGGCTTCTCACCTCTCTAACGAGCCTCCTTCTTCCTACCACCCAACCCCCTTTTGCTCTGTGGATGGCTGGTCCTATTTATAGAGGCCTTGGTCCTCTTCCCAAATATTGAGCGGGAAGGGAGCCAACAATGGCGGGCTAATTTGAAAGGGGACAGCAAGTATCAGCTATCCTGACAAAAGTAGTCTTCGCCTGCGCAAAGCTCTGGTGATGACGCCGTCTTGGGCTCCATGGTGACCTCCATCTCGTAGTCCTCCTGGTCTTGGTCTCGTTGCATCAAAATGGCAACCTTTGCCTGATGCCTCGGTACTCCGCGGCTGCGCTTGCCCCCTTTGCACCAAAGAGGAAAGGAGGACGCTACGCGGGCTGGCACCCGCCTGGCGCCCTGATTCGTCATGCCTTGCGTCACAGGCACCTCGTGAGGTACCCCGCCTTGATCTCTCCACCTCCTTGTGAGCCAGCCTGACGACGCCGTGCCTGAGGAAGCTCCGTGTCGTCCGCCCCACGAGGCTTGGCCCCTCACGAGGGTCTTGAGTTTGTGTTGGTGAAGATGGGCCGTGCTGGGCCCCCCTTTGAGCCACGCCGCAGGCCGCAGGCAGGCAAGTCTGGGGACCCCCGTTCCCAGAACGCCGACAGACCCTGTCCGGCTTAAAGGCGTGTATCGCGCCCCGAATTCGGCCTTCCGGATACCAGGGGCTTCGCCGAAATTTAAAATTATAGAATTCTATGGCTAAGTGAGAGTGATAAAGCATTATTAGTCCGGTTGCCTTGTTCGTTGTGCTGAGCACCTCCCTCGAAGGAGCCAAATATGGGAACAAGAGTGCTCAGGTTTATCCCGAACACCCCAGCACTTGGGGCATGGGGGCAGAAGCCGAGGACTAGCCATCTCTCAGATTGGATAAACGGCCAAATAGAAGGTAATATTTTAAATTCAAACAAGCATTGCATAGCGCATATGAAACAAGTTTTCATAAATACAGGATCACACGAGCAAGTCTTACTCAAATATTACATCTTTTGTACACTCATCCGCTATGAGACGGGCACCCGGCAGAACACCCAAGTAGTACATCTCGGGGTGGGGTGCTCCTTGCACTCCGGCGGCCCTTCCTTGATCAGCTTCACGGCGTCTATCTTGACCCACTGCAATTTTGCATGGGGCAAAAGCCCAGCGTGCACCTTCAATGCAGACGGATCGCTTAACGACTTCCAGCCGCGGGCAGGCATCGACAAGCCGCCTCACCAGGCCGAAGAAGCTGTTCGGAAGGGCATCGCCAGGCCACAGCCGGACTATGAAGCCCTTCATGGCCTGTTCGGCGCCTTATGTAGCTCGACCATCTGCTTCAGCTGGTCGCACATTGGCACCGGGTGTTCGGCCTCAGTATACTGAGACCAGAACAGCTTCTCCGTTGAGCTTCCATCCTCAGCCTGGTAAAATTGTGCGGCATCGGACACGCTGCGGGGCAAATCTGTGAATGCTCCTGGAGAGCTCCGGATTCGGGTAAGTAATCGGTAATTTACTTTTACATGCTTGCTTTGCATATAGAAAGCCTTACCCGCCGCTATCTTCTTCATTGCGTCGATCTCCTGGAGGGCCTTTTGGGCTTTGGCCTTGGCACTTTCTGCACTCTCGAGGGCCGCGGCAAGGTCAGACTCTCCCGTCTTTGAGTCAAGCTCCAACGCCTCGTGCTTCGCCACGAGAGCCTGGAACTCTTGCTGCACCTCGCCCACCCGAGCCTCATGCTTCTCTCGCTCGGTGCGCTCCTTGGCCGCTTTATCTGCGGCCTCGGATAGCGCTTGCTTTAGGGTCGCCACTTCGGTCGTGGCCCCTGGCAAATTCATGATAATCCTGTCATTTTGCAATCGCATTATTTTTATACATATACATAGACTAGGTACTAGTTACCTTTATTCTCCTTGAGCTGCCTCTTGGTAAGGTCGAGCTCATCCTGGGACCCTTTAAGGTCCTGCTTCAGTATGGAAACCTCCACAGTCAGTGCGGCGGACGCTAGCAGCAAAGCCTGCATATGCATATTGACATACTTCTATTAGACTCCTGCGATATTGTTTGATCCTCTATTCATCTTTTATTTGTGAACACCGAACAGAGCATCAGGAGCTATTGTCTATGCGGTAATATTTTTCCCATACTTTAAACACTTACCTCAAAGCCTGTTAGAAGGATGGCACAGGCTTCAGTCAATCCGCTCTTAGCGGACTGAACCTTCTAGATCACCTCACTCATAAGTGCGGTGCTCCTCGTCGATGGAAGCGCTGCGAAGCGCTTCCAGCAGATTGTCCGGCGCCTCTGGATGGACAGAGGTCATCGGTGCAGGTGTCTTGCCCCTCTTAGAAGGAGGCCACCTGCCCGAGTCCGGAACCACTGGAGGTTCCGGCGCGGTGTCTGGCTAAGGGCCGAGCTTGGAGCCCTCAGGGGATTTGTCCCCTCTGCTCCCAGAGTCCGGGAGGCCGCCTTGAGGTGCCTCCGGGACTGTCTCCCCTCAACCCAGTGCTTCGTGAGACAGCACCTCGGCGTCGTCCGCAGGATAAGGGAAGGTGGCGGTCGGAATTGGATCGCTATCCATATCCGACGAGCCCAGGAGCCGACCGATGATACATCGATACTGGCTCGTGGCGGCCTGCATAATCATGTTCGGCGTTAGGGAAAGCAGTGCGGCAAAGGAATACTATGACTTACTCCGGTATCCAAATACTTACGACTTCCCCAGGGGCTTGGCCCTAGGCAGCCACTCGTCTTCGCCATCGGCGGCGGTGGTAGAGTAGTCCGTAAGGAGAGTTCTCCCCTTCTTGGACCCTTCGGCCTCCCCAGTTGGGGCGGCCTTCCTTTTCTTGTCTCCCCCGTCTGGAGGGGGAGCATCCTCTTCTGCCTCCTCGTCTTCGGGGGAGGATGGCACCGTGGAGTCCTCGGACGGTGAGTCCGATGACATCTGGCGTCGGGAACTCTTTCGGGTTCCCTTGGCCTTCTTGGTCTTCTTCGGCACCGTATAAGGAGTCAGAGTCAGCATCTTCGTCAGAAGAGCGTTTGCTGGGCCTTCGGGCAAAGCAGCCGGACAGTCGATCTGCCCGGCCGTCTCCTGCCAATCCTGTCAAAGGTACAGGAGTTTAGATCCCGCATGAAGTCAAGCTATGAAAAAACATCTATCCTGTAAGATGTAAAGCAGCTTACCACGCTGGCTTGGCGCTTCGCGCTGAATCCGTGATCCTCAGTAGTAGGAGGGGGGACCTCGACGCTCTTGAACAGCACCCTCCAGGCATCTTCGTGAGTTGTGTCTAAGATCCTATTCAGAGTTTGGTGTTGCGCTGGGTTGAACTCCCACAAGTTGAAGGCCCGTTGTTGGCACGGGAGGATCCGCCGGATGAGCATAACCTGGAATGCATGTTTGGAGTCTGGTCAGCTCTCCCGAACTACCCCAGGACATGCCCTTCTCTTGCCAGGAGGTGAGCCGTGTGGGGAAGCTAGATCGAAACTCGGGGGCCGCTACCCATGTTGGGTCACACGGCTCGGTGATGTAGAACCACCCCGACTGCCACCCCTTTATTGTATCCACGAAGGAGCCCTCGAGCCATGTGACGTTGGGCATCCTGCCCACCATGGCGCCTCCGTACTCCGCCTGGCGGCCGCTCACTACCTTCGGCTTGACATTAAAAGTCTTCAGCCATAAGCCGAAGTGGGGCTTGATGCGGAGGAAGGCCTCGCACACGACGATAAACGTTGAGATGTTGAGGATGAAGTTTGGGGCCAGATCGTGGAAATCCAGGCCGTAGTAGAACATGAGCCCCCGGACAAATGGGTGGAGACGAAATCCCAGTCCGCGGAGGAAATGGGTGAGGAACACTACCCTCTCATGGGGCTTGGGGGTGGGGATGAGCTGCCCCTCATCTGGGAGCCGGTGCGCGATGTCGTCGGGCAGGTATCCGGCTCTCCTCAGCTTCTTGATGTCTCCCTATGTGACGGAGGAGACCATCCACCTGCCTCCCGCTCCGGACATGGTTGGAGAAGGTCGAGGTGGGAAATGCGAACTTGGGCGCTGGAGCTCGAGTGTGCGAAGGTGGATGAGCAAAGGAGGAATAGGGTGTGGATGAAAAGGTAAATCCTTATCCCTTTATATGGGCGAACGAAACTATGCGTCCCCACTAGCCTAGTAAAACTCGCTTATCCCTCAAGCGCCGTAATCGATGGCGCGGTTGGGTTACCCACACCCGTATTGATGAGAATCCCGTAATAAGGGGACACGATCTCTGCTTTGACAAGACGTGTCAAAAAACTGCCTCGCGTTATGTGCGGGGCTAGTTAAAGCAAACGGTTCAAATAATTACCGGGCCGTGACGTAATGTCATGTTGCCAAAATAAGTCAGCAAATTGGATTTGTGAAATATTATTCTCTCTACGGTGGTATGTGGAACTTATTTTGCAGGCTCGGACACTATCCTTATATTCAAAATTCTTCTGTGGTGTATTCGGAGGAGGAACCTGCCTTGCAATGCCGAAGACAATACTGCGCACCGGACTCATCGTCATTGAAAGCCTGGTTCAGGGGCTACTGTGGAAGTCCTGGATTAGGGGGTCTCCGGACAGCCAAACTATATCCTTCGGCCGGACTGTTAGACTATCAAGATACAAGATTGAAGACTTCGTCTCGTGTCCGGGTGGGACTCTACTTGGCATGGAAGGCAAGCTAGGCAATACGGATATGTATATCTCTTCCTTTGTAACCGACCTTGTGTAACCCTAGCCCCCTCCGGTGTCTATATAATTCGGAGGGTTTTAGTCCGTAGGACACAACAACTACAACAAACAATCATACCGTAGGCTAGCTTCTAGGGTTTAGCCTCTCTGATCTCGTGGTAGATCTACTCTTGTACTACCCATATCATCAATATTAATCAAGCAGGACGTAGGGTTTTACCTCCATCAAGAGGGCCCGAGCATGGGTAAAACATTGTGTTCCCCGCCTCCTGTTACCATCCGGCCTAGACGCACAGTTTGGGACCCCCTACCCGAGATCCGCCAGTTTTGACACCGACACCCGCCGTTTGGGCTATTGTGTGTATTGGATTGCAAGGTAAATTCTTTGATGGGATAAAACTGAACCGTGAAGCTACCGCGGAAGAGTTGAAGATGTTGCAATACAATTGTCCGTGTCAAAACCGGCAGATCTCGGGTAGGGGGTCCCGAACTGTGCGTCTAAGGTGGATGGTAATAGGATGCAGGGGACACGATGTTTACCCAGGTTCAGGCCCTCTCGATGGAGGTAATACCCTACGTCCTGCTTGATTGATCTTGATGATATGAGTATTACAAGAGTTGATCTACCACGAGATCGTAGAGGCTAAACCCTAGAAGCTAGCCAATGGTATGATTCTATGTTGTCCTACAGACTAAACCCTCTGGTTTATATAGACACCGAAGGGGGCTAGGGTTACACAGAGTCGGTTACAAGGGAGGAGATCTACATATCTGTATTGCCAAGCTTGCCTTCCACGCCAAGGAAAGTCCCATCCGGACATGGGACGAAGTCTTCAATCTTGTATCTTCATAGTCCAACAGTTCGGCCAAAGGATATAGTTCGGCTGTCCGGAGACCCCCTAATCCAGGACTCCCTCAGTAGCCCCTGAACGAGGCTTCAATGACGATGAGTCCGGCGCACAGATTTGTCTTCGGCATTGCAAGACGGGTTCTTCCTCCGAATACTCCATAGAAGATTTTGAACACCAGGATAGTGTCCAGCTCTGCAAAACAAGTTCCATATACCACCGTAGAGAGAATAATATTTCCACAAATCTAATCTGCTGACACGTTTGACAACATGACATCATACCACGGCCCAGTCATTATTCGAACCGTTTGTCTCAACCAGCACTTTAGATATCGCGAGGCGGTTTTCTTGACACGTCTTGTCGAAGCAGAGATCGTGTCCCCTTATCACGGGATTCTCATCAATACGGGTATGGGTAACCCAACCGCGCCATCAATTATGGCATTCGAGGAATAAGCGAATTTACCAGGTAAGTGGGGAGGCGCATCGCCTCCTCCGCCCTTATAAAGGGACAAAGATTCACCCTTTTTACCCATGCCTTCTTCCTCCTTGCTTATCCATTCTCGCACACTCGAGCTCTAGCGCCCAAGTTCGCGTCTTTCTCCTCAAACCACTCCAAGCATGTCCGGAGCGGGAGGCAAGTGGATGGTCTCCTCCGTCACGGAGGAGAATATCACAAAGCTACGGGAAGCCGAATATCTGGCCGCGGACATCGCGCAGCGGCTGGCAGATGCGGGGCAGATCATCCCTACGCCTGAACCCCATGAGAGGGTAGTTTTCCTTACCCACTTTGTCCGCAGACTGGGATTTCCCCTTCACCCATTTTTCCGTGCGGTCATGTTCTACTACGGGCTGGATTTTTATGATCTGGCCTCCAATTTCATCCTCAACATCTCGGCGTTTATCGTCGTGTGCGAGGCCTTCCTCCGCATCAGGCCCCACTTTGGCCTGTGGCTGAAGACCTTCAATGTTAAACCGAAGGTGGTGGTCGTCCAGCAAACAGAGTGCAGAGGCGCCATGGTTGGCAACATGACATTATGTCATGGCCCGGTGATTATTCGAACCGTTTCCTTTAACTAGCCCCGCACATAACGTGAGGCCGTTTTTTGACACGTCTTGTCAAAGCAGAGATCGTGTCCCCTTATTACGGGATTCTCATCAATACGGGTGTGGGTAACCCAACCGCGCCATCGATTACGGCGCTTGGGGGATAAGCGAGTTTTACCAGGCTAGTGGGGACACATAGTTTTGTCCGCCCATATAAAGGGATAAGGATTCACCTTTTCATCCACACCTTCTTCCTCCTTTGCTCATCCATTTTCGCACACTCGAGCTCCAGCGCCCAAGTCCGCACTTCCCACCTCAACCTTCTCCAACCATGTCCGGAGCGGGAGGCAGGTGGATGGTCTCCTCCGTCACGGAGGGACATATCAAGAAGCTGAGGAGAGTCGGATACCTGTTCGACGACATCGCGCACCGGCTCCCAGATGAGGGGCAGCTCATCCCCACCCTAGGCTCCATGAGAGGGTAGTGTTCCTCACCCATTTCCTCCACGGACTGGGATTTCCTCTCCACCCATTTGCCCGGGGGCTCATGTTCTACTACGGCCTGGATTTCCACGATCTGGCCCCGAACTTCATCCTCAACATCTTGGCGTTCATCGTCGTGTGCGAGGCCTTCCTCCGCATCAAGCCCCACTTCGGCTTATGGCTCAAGACTTTCAATGTCAAGCCGAAGGTGGTGGGCGGCCGCCAGGCGGTGTGCGGAGGCGCCATGGTGGGCAAGATGCCCAATGTCACATGGCTCGAGGGCTCCTTCGTGGAGACCATAAAGGGGTGGCAATCGGGGTGGTTCTACATCACTGAGCCGCGTGACACCAACTGGGTGGCAGCCCCCGAATTTCGATCCGGAATCCCCACGCGGCTCACTTCTTAGAAAGAGAAGGGCCTGTCCTGGGGTTCCCCGGTAGAGCTGACCGGACTCCAGACCTACATCAAGAACATGTTGAGCAAGAAAATCAAGCTCGTGAACGTGGTCCAGGTCATGCTCTTCCGCCGGATCCTCCCGTGTCAACGACGGGTATTCAATTTGTGGGAGTTCGACCCGGCCAAGCACCAGACACTGCGAGAGCTCTTCGACACGATGCACAAGGACGTATGGAAGGTGCTATTCAACGGCACCGAGGTACCTCCTCCCCTTACCGAGGACCGCGGACTCAGCGAAAAGCGCCATGCCAATCCGGTAAGTTTTTCTATCTCACAGGATAATTATTTGCCCCAGTTTAATCATGTGTGGGATCTATGCTTCCATGCCCTTAACATGACTGGGTAGAGACAGCGGAGCAGATCGATTCCCCAGCCCCCCTGCCTGAAGATCCTGCAGATGTTCTCCTAGCGGAGATGCTGGTTCCGGCGCTTTTACAAGGTGCCGGTGAAGAAGGCCACGGGGACCCGAAAGGGTCTCCGGCGCAAGGTTATATCGCACTCATCGTCTGATAACTCCAAGGCACACTCCTCCCATGAAAACAAGGAGGAGGAAGAGGAAAGTTCTCCCCCCCCCCAGCTGGGGGAGACAAGAAAAGGAAGGCCGCCCCAACCGGGGAGGCCGAAGGGTCCAAGAAGGGAAGGACCCTCCTTTCGGACTGCTCCATGACGGCCGCCTACAGCGGCGACGAGTGGTTACCCAGGGACAAGCCCCTGGCGAAGTCGTAAGTATCCGGATACCATAGTAATTCATGGTATGTTTTATTGCACTACTTCTTCTTATGCCGAATATGATTATGTAGTCCGTCCCGAGCCCGTCTCGACGTATCTTTGTCGGACGGTTCTTTGGACTCGTCGGATATGAATAGCGATTCACTTCCGACTGCCTCCACCCCTTGCCCTATGGACAACGTCGAGGTGTTGTCTCAAAAGGCACCGAGCCGAGGGGAGGTAGTCCTGGGGGTGCCTCGAGGCGACCCTCCGGACCCTTGGCGCAAAGGGAGCAAGACTCCCACGGGCTCCAAGTTCGGCCCCCAGCCGAACTCTGCACCGGAACCTTCGGTGGTTCCGAACTCCGGCAGGCGATCCCCCGTTAAGAGGGGCAAGCCGCCCGTGCTGGTGGCCTCTGTCCATCTAGAGGCACCGGACAACTTGCTAGAAGCACTTTGCGGCGCTTCCATCGAGAAGAGCACCGCACTATCATGAGTGTGGTGATCAAGAAAGTTCAGCCCGCCAAAAACGGACTAACCGAAGCTTGTGCCAGCCTCCTAACAGGCTTTGAGGTAAGCAATCAAAATATAGGAAAATATTACCGCATAGACAGTAGCCCCTGATGCTCTGTTTGGTGTTCGTGAAGAAATGCCGAATAGAGGATCAAATAATGACTGAGGAGTCTAATCAGAATATGTCTATGTGCATATGCAGGCTTCACTGTTGGTCGCTGCCGCACGTACTGCGGAGGTCGCTGCACTGAAGCAGGACCTTGAGCGGTCCGAGGAAGAGCTCGGTCTAACCAAGAGGAAGCTCGAGGAGAGCAAAGGTAAGCAATACCTTGTCTATATATTAAAAATAAATTCGGTTGTAAAGTAATAGGATCATCATGAATTTTCAAGGGGCCACGACCGAGGCGGCGACCCTGAAGAAGGCGTTGTCCGAGGCCGAAGACAAAGCGGCCAAGGAGCGCTTTGAGCGGGAAAAGGAAGAAGCCTGGGTAGGCGAGGTGCAGCAAGAGCTCGAGGCTCTTGCCAAAGAACACAAGTCCTTGGAGCTTGACTCTCAAACGCGAGAGTCCGATCTTCCCCACACTCGAAAGTGCACGGAGCGCCAAGGCTGAAGCCCACAAGGCCCTCCTGGAGATTGACGCGGTGAAGAAGATAGCAGCGGGTAAGGCATTCATTATGCAAAGCAAGCATGTGAAGGAAACTTTCCTTGTACTTACCCGAGTTCGGAGCTCTCCAGGAGCGTTCGCAGATCTTCCCCACAGTGTACTGGATGTCGTGGAGTTTTACCGAGCTGAGGAGGGGAGCTCGACAGAAAAGTTGTTCTGGTCTCAGTATACCGGGACCGAACACCCAATGCCCTTGAGCGACCAGCAGAAGAAACTGGTCGAGCTTCATAAGGCGGCCGAACAGGCCATGAAGGGTCTTATAGTCTGGATGTGGCCTGGCGATCCCCTGCCTAGCAGCTACTTCAGTCTGGTGAGGCAGCTTGTGGATGCCTGCCCACGACTTGAAGTCATAAAGCGGTCCGTCTGCATCGAGGGTGCGCGCAGGGCTTTTGCCCGGGCGAAGGTGCACTGGGCGAAGCTGGACACCGTAAAGCTGGTGAAGGAGGGGCCGCTGGAGGGCAAGGAGCATCGCTACCCCGAAATGTATTATGACAATGTCCTGAAGGGTTCCCGCCTTGTGGCGGAGGAATGTGCTACAGATGTAATTTTTGAATGAACATGCTCATGTGATCCTGTAATGTGAAACGAGTTCATTTGCAGTATGCAATGCTTTTTGAATTTAAAATATTACCTTCTGTGCACCCCTTTATAAAATCTGAGAGTTGGCCGGTCGTCGGCTTCTGCCCCCGTGTAACTAGTATTGGGGTGTTCGGGATAAACCTGAGCACTCTTTATCCCAATTTTGGGTCCTTCGAGGGAGGTGTTCAGCACAACGAACCAGGCAATCGAACTATAATGCTTTATCACTCTCACTTAGCCATAGAAGTCTAGAATTTTAAATTTTGGCGAAGCCCCAAGTATTCGGAAGGCCGAATTTGGGGCGCTATATACGCCTAAGTCGGGCAAGGCCGACTCCTCGCCTGAAGCGGAAAAAGTCTTTAAGTACTTGAGACCTCTCGAACAGCGACCAACTCTCGCCTTATCATGACAGTCAGTTTTCGGCTTTCTCTACTGAGGTGCTCGTCCGGAAGAACCGGGACCGAATCGCAGTAGTTCTCCAAGCGCTACCTTAGCCGATATAGCAGAACGTAAGGTGCCAAAACATGGGAGCCTGGCAAACCCAACTATTAACCCAAGACATGATTCAGAGCTGATGCATATAATGCTATAAGTTCGGGGTGCCGCATTGTCAAAAGTGTTCGGACTTTTCACGCCGTATTATGGGTAAATGAAAGCCCCTGGCGTACTGACCGTACCAGAATGTACGGGTGCAAGTTGTCGTAAATGAACATATAAGAAAAAAGGGATGGGTAATGCAATAAGAGGCTAATGCTATGCATTGTTATTTAAATAATACGTCGAAGCGTATTGATACAAGTAGTGCAATAAGCAAAAAATAGGACTATTTGACATGTCCTATCCAAGGGAAAGCTGCGTATGGGTAGTAAAAAGCGGGTATATCGATTGATATTAGAGACCACCTGGGGGTTCCCTTGTACGTCTTATCTTCTTGCCTACTTGGTTGTTCCTTCCCGTAATGTGTCCGGCAGTCATACTGCCGGAAAGGGCTTCCGGAGAGTAAGGTCCTGAAAGAGAAAAAATGATAAAGGTATGGAGCCCCTAGGGCGGTTAAGCCGCATTGCGGGACATGCCCTGATCGTGCGCCCACCTATGCCCATGGTATTTTCAGTGCGTAATTATGTGCGCGCGGCATGAATTTCGTCGCTTGACTGGGACTGGGACGGGGGCCGAATTGCTAGGCGAGCTCTGAACACGCCAGGCGATCCTGTTGGAGGTTACTCCGGACTCGCTTAACGGTGTCCGGAGGCTGTATCGCCAAATTGGCGGTTTGCCTTAAAAGGCTACTTTGTGCTTCTGCTGCGAGGGCCACAGTGTGCTCTTCCATGTAGAGCGAGCGTTCTGTGTTTCCATTGACTGTTATGACCCCCTAGGTCCTGGCATCTTGAGCTTGAGGTATGCATAATGCAGTACCGCATTGAATTTTGCAAATGCGGTTTGCCCGAGCAGTGTGTGATAGCCACTTCGGAATGGGACGATATCGAAGATTAACTCCTCGCTTCGGAAGTTGTCCGGAGATCCGAAGACCACTTCCAGTGTGATTGAGCCCGTGCAATGGGCCTCTACACTTGGGATGACACCCTTAAAGGTGGTTTTGGTGGGTTTGATCCTCGAGGTATCTATACCTATTTTGCGCACTGTATCCTGATAGAGCAGGTTCAGGCTGCTACCGCCGTCCATAAGGACTCGACTGAGGTGAAATCCGTCGATGATGGGTTCTAGGACCAATGCGGCGGATCCGCCATGACGGATACTAGTGGGGTGGTCCCTACGATCGAAGGTGATCGGACAAGAGGACCATGGGTTGAACTTTGGGGCGACGGGCTCTATCACATAGACGTCCCTTAGTGCACGCTTCCGTTCCCTCTTGGGAATGTGGGTTGTGTATATCATGTTCATCATCTTCACTTGTGGGGGGGACATCTTCTATCCTCCCGTGTTCGGCGGCTGGGACTCCTTCTCGTCATCACTATGCAGCCCCTTGTCCTTGTTTTCGGCATTCAACTTGCCGGCCTGCTTGAACACCCAGCATTCTCTGTTGGTGTGATTGGCTGGATTATCGGGGGTGCCGTGGATTTGACACGAGCAATCAAGTATGCGACCCAAACTGGACGGGCCCGGAGTACTTCTCTTGAATGGCTTTTTCCGCTGACCGGATCTAGAGCCTCTGAATCCAGCATTGACTGCCGTATCATCGGCGTTATCGCCGTTGTTGCGGCGCTTGTGTCTGTTACGACGTGGTCTGCTGTTGGTATCTTTAGTATCTGAAGTGCTCGGATTCCTCGATGTGTTGTTTCTGCGAGCCAGCCAGATATCCTCGCCCACGCAAAAGCGGGTCATGAGTGTCGTGAGGGCTGCCATAGACTTCGGCTTCTCCTGGCCGAGGTACCGGGCGAGCCACTCGTCAAGGATGTTATGCTTGAATGCCGCTAAGGCCTCTGCGTCCGGATAGTCGACAATTTGGTTTTTCTTAGTTAGGAACCATGTCCAGAATTGCCTGGCCAATTCCCCTGGCTACTGAGTTATATGGCTCAAGTCATCAGCATCCGGTGGTCGAACATAAGTGCCCTGGAAGTTGTCAAGGAATGCGTCTTCCAAATCCTCCCAACTGCCGACGGAGTCTGCTAGCAAGCTATTCAGCTAATGCTGAGCTGGTCCTTTTAGTTTTAGTGGGAGGTACTTGATGGCATGCAGATAATCACCGCGAGCCATGTGGATGTGGAGGAGGAAATCCTCAATCCATACATAGGGATCTGTTGTACCATCATACGATTCGATATTTACGGGTTTGAAACCCTTCAGGAATACGTGATCCATAACTTCATCGGTGAATCATAGGGGGTGTGCGGCGCCTCTGTGTCGGGCTATATCACGACTCAGTTCATATGAGTCTTATCTGCTGTATTTGGCCTGGTCGGATTTACTTTTAGTGTATCTGGCGTGACGGTCATTGTTCTGCGTTGGCGCGCGCCCCCATGATCCATATATCGATCTTGCATGTTTTGCCCTGCTTTCTAATATGTCTCGTAGGTCCCGCGTGTTGCCCCAGGCCTTGGTATTTTTCTTTGAGTGGCGGCGGGGTGCAGGATGAACTTCAGGCTGAAAGGCCTCTCTGGCTTGGTCACGAGGTGGCCGGTCAGCCGCATCGTACACTGGTGATGTAGGTTTCAGTGCTTCCTCCTCGAGTCGGGGTAGCGACCTGCGCTTTTGGTAACTCTTGGAGGGGCGCTCGAGTTCGTATTGCTTGGCCACAAGGACTTCGGTCCATCTGTCTGCTAGCAGATCTTGACCAGCTCGAAGCTGTTGTTGCTTTTTCTTCAAGCTATTTGTTGTGGCCATAAGCCGGCGCTTGAAGCGCTCCTGTTCGATGGGATCCTCAGGCACAATAAATTCTTCATCGCCGAGGCTCACCTCGTCTTCGGAGAGAGGCATGTAATTGACCTCCTCCGATTCTGCATCTGTTGCCCGCTCTGGAGGGCTAGTTTGTTCACCCTCCCGCTCTAAATCATGCTGGAGGGGATTGTTGTCATCTTTGGCACTATCCGGAGTGTTATTGTCTCTTGTGTCGGTATCACTACTTTTGCTATGGTGGGACTTATAGCGGCGCCACTGACGTCGGTGCTTGGGTTGCTTCTTGGAGGGGTCATCCCCCGCTGTCTCGTCGCCATTGCCTTCTTTGGGGGTGTCCACCATGTATATATCATATGATGAGGTCGCGGTCCAGCGCCCTGTGGGCGGTGGTTCCTGCTCATCTCCTGCATCGTCGTCCATACCGTCGATGTCTTCGGAGTCGAAGTCAAGCATATCGGTTAAATCATCGACAGTGGCTACTAAGTGGGTGGTGGATGGGGAGCGAATTTCGCCATTGTCCGCATCCCATTCTAGCCTGACATAGTTCGGCCAAGGTTCTCCTGACAAGGAGAGAGACCTTAATGAATTTAGCACGTCACCGAAACATTTGTGCTGAAAGATGTCCATGGAGGTGAACTCGATGATCGGCGCCCAATCGGATTCGATAGGCACGGACGCAGGCGGCTCGGAGTCTGTGGCCGGAGACGAATCAATGGTTCGGCAACACGGCTCTCGTAAGGGGTGAAGTTAGTATCCAGCTCTATCGCCACTGAGAGTGCGGCCTCCGTGCCAGGGTCTATCCACCCGTCCTCGAATGGCGCAATTTACTCCGGATTGAAGGCCGGAGTAGTTGCAGGTGTGATCTCCCGAACATTGTCCGACAGCAGAGCTAAATCATGCTCGTCGTGATCATGCGGCGCACCTGACATGGGCTCGAATCCGTCGAAGATCAAGTCTCTGCGGATGTCCGTAGTGTAGTTTGAGTTTCTGGACATGACCTGATGGCCAGGGGCGTAGCTCTCGATCTGCTCCAGATGGTCAAGGGAGTTGGCCCGTAGTGCGAAGCCGCCGAATACGAAGATTTGCCCAGGGAGGAAAACCTCACCCTGGACCGCATCGTTACCGATGATCGAAGGAGCCATCAAGCCTTATGGTGACGGCACAGTGGAACTCTCAATGAACGCACCAATGTCGGTGTCGGTGTCAAAACCGGCGGATCTCGGGTAGGGGGTCCCGAACTGTGCATCTAGGCCGGATGGTAACAGGAGGCAGGGGACACAATGTTTTACCCAGGTTCGGGCCCTCTTGATGGAGGTAAAACCCTACGTCCTGCTTGATTAATATTTATGATATGGTAAGTACAAGAGTAGATCTACCACGAGATCAGAGAGGCTAAACCCTAGAAGCTAGCTTATGGTATGATTGTACGTTATCCTACGGACTAAAACCCTCCGGTTTATATAGACACCGGAGAAGTTAGGGTTACACAAGGTCAGTTACAAAGGAGAAGATATACATATCCGTATTGCCTAGCTTGCCTTCCACGCCAAGTAGAATCCCATCTGGACACGAGACGAAGTATTCAATCTTGTATCTTCATAGTCTACCAGTCCGGCCAAAGGATATAGTCCGGCTGTCCAGAGACCCCCTAATCCAGGACTCCCTCAGTATCCCCCGAACCAGGATTACAATGACGATGAGTCCGGTGCGCAGTATTGTCTTCGGCATTGCAAGGCGGGTTCTTCTCCGATCTTCAAGTGTGCGTAAGCAGTGTCCGGCTCCATAAATGTTGAACCTCTTGGCTTCTGTGCCTAGTAAGGGCTATCTCCACGCGTCGAATGAATACAAGGCGCCAGGGTGTTTTTTACATTCACCCCCCTAGCCAAATAAATAAATTGTCTATTAAAGGGATAGGGATTCTTAGATCCGATCCACACCTTCCTCCCCCCTAGCGAGAATCCATCAGAGCACATTTCGGAAGATCCATTCCAGCATGGCCGACGTCTGCAGCTCCTCCTCCCGCCCCCGTAGCCCTAAGCTTGGTGATTGGGAGAGGTGTTCAGTCTCACACAGCCGATTGGTCAAACTGCAGACCAAGGGATTTCTCCCTCCAACGTATATGGTGCCCGTTCGAGCCGGGCTTGCCACCTACAATGGAGGGGAGCAAGCGGAGAACTTTCCCTGCCCCTACATGGGGGAACGGGTCTGCTTTTTTCCTCATTTACTAAGGGGACTCGGATTCCCAATTCATCCGTTCCTCCGCGGGCTCCTGGAGTTCTACGGCCTCCAACTACACAATTTCACCCCTGCCTCCATCCTACACATCGCTGGCTATGTTGCCGTCTGCGAGTTGTTCCTGGGCTGCGAGGCTCACTTCGAGCTGTGGAAAAGGCTATTTTGCCTCGTTCCTCGCACACAAAGGGAATCACTTTATAAAGTGGGCAGAGCCGAAGTATGGCGCATCGCCGATACCGGATATATGTCCGGTACCCCGAAGAAGCCGTCCGAAGACTGGCCTTCAAAATGGTTTTATATGGAGGACGTTCCCCTTCCGGACCCTGTTCGGCAGGGTCTTCCTGAGTTCAGGAATGCTCCTCTGAAGAAGCGCCGAAGTTGGAGCCCACGGAGCCCCTAGGTGGAAGACGATAGAGAAGTCCTCTATCTGATGAACCGGATTAAGGCACTGGCTCAGTCAGGATTGACAATAACCGAAGTTATGTCGATTTGCATAATGCGGGGAGTGCAACCACTTCAATATCGTGGGCACCCCTTTGTGGTGTTTCAACGGGGAGGATGACGCCACCCGCTACGGGCATAAGGGTCCGGGCGATGCTACCGCATTAGCCAAAATTCTATCCGAACTGTTCAAGGGAGAGGAGGAGGAGTTCACCCGCATCAAGCCACGGGACAGATTCTAAATGTACAATCCTCCAAGCTGGGTAAGCTATATCCCCTTATTTCCATCTTCCCGCATTTGTCATTGTAGGTATTCACCTTGCCAATTTACGGCAGGAACTGCGAAAGGCCATAAAGGAGTTCAGCAGCCCTTCTCCACAACCGGAGGTCCCTGACCGGGCCCTCGACTCCGGACTCGAAGAAGATCTGGTTATCTCCGTGGAACTGATAAACTGGCAGTTCTATCAGTTGAGCTGCGGCGATGCCATGGTGGCCATTACGGCCGACTATCCCGGACTGCTCCCTGCATCGCAGGTAAGAAAAATCGAAACATCCCAACTCCAAAACTAGGATCCCCTTTTAGGCTCTTCACCCACCATATATACATGGCATCTTTTACAGGGAAGGCATTCGGGACGCCCTGCCGAACCCGCGGCAACTCATCAACAAGAGGTGCCGAGGCCCGGTAGGCCAAAAAGGAAGGCGGTCAGGACAGAGATGCCGGCGGAAAGGTATAGGAAAAACCCTGCTCCGTGGTTTTCGTATTTCTCAAAATGTAATGACGCCCGCGTCTCTTTAATAGAAAAAATGCTCGCCGGAATATATCCGGTGATGTTGCCGATCATGCTTCCACCAGTCAGGCGCCAGGACCGGACATGGAGGCAGAAGCCGATATGGGGCAGGCGCCGAATAATCCCCCTATAGAGGATGCAGACAAATTATCCGCTACAAATTCAGAAGTGGAAAGCGCCATGAATCATAGGCGCCGCCGGGCCGTACTCTGTGACGCTTGTTTCTCACCAGAGGCGTTTGATGCCTTCAATTTTGCAGAGGCGTACCTCTGTGCCGCTCAAGATGGTCTAGCCAGAGCCACGGATCAGTATGTAAAGGATGTACGGGTGAGTGAATCTGAGGATTTATATATATCCGTAGCCCCTGAGACTTGAAACAGTTAGCAGAACTGATCGAAGGATCATCATTCTTGTGCAGGTTCTTAAAGAGAAGAATACTAGACTATCCCAGGAGCTGTTGGAATGCAAGACCCAATTGTGGGCCACTGTTGCTGCATTGCAGGAACAGAAAAACCCTCCTGCTGGTAACATTTTAAAGAATGATGGTTTCCGTATAGTGTGCGGCATGGCTGCAGATCTAACAATAGATTTTGCAGATGAATCCAGAGAAAATCCGGAGGAACAGCATGTTATGCGGTAGCTAGAGGCTGGCAAACGCGTGCTGACTGAGGTTAGGCGGGAGAAAAACAATATCCAAGACACCAATATAAAGCTGAACGTGGAACTAAAAGACATGCGGGGCCAGCTTGCAGACTCCGAGAAGGAGAATAAGAGGCTTCGGTGTGGCATTTTCAGTAAGTGCTTGAACGAATCCTTGTAAAGGTGTTCGGCGGAGAAGCCAACTAACAGCATTATGTCTGTAGGTATGCTGACGGGTCGTCCCACGAAGGAAATGCCCGGGTCCGCGGGTGATCTTCTGTCCGAGCTGTCACATCTACACGAACAAGTTCGGCAGGCCTTGTGGCCGTCCGTCTTCCTACCAGAGGGCGTTGCAGAGCTTGCGGAGAAGCTCAAAGGAGCACGGCGGCGCTTCCGATTATGGAAGGTATCAGCCTGCCGACAGGGTGCCAGAGAAGCCTGGGCTATGGTGAAGACACGGTATACCAAGGCAGACCCAAATCACATGGCCGAGGTCGGACCTGTGGGGCCTGACGGGAAAGAGATCCCCGTTAGCTTAGTTTATGGGCAAGTAGAATTAGCCACAAAGTATTCCCAACAGGATTGTAAGCTAGACCGCCTGTTGGATGGTATAGAAGAAGAATTTAGTAAGTCTGCATGACTATGTAATTAAAATGACATGTATAATGCCTTCTAGCCGGATTGTAGATCATTTGTCGCTGCGGACCTTTTCGCTTCAGCCTCCGGGCCCAATAGTCTGGAGTGTATCCGAATACCCGCTCAATTATATAAGAACCGGGGTATGCGTGGAGACCAGGCGTAGGGGTCATTAGTGCTTTATCAGACAAGTGCCCAACTAGTTATGTTATATTACATGGGTAGTAAGAAACATCTTCCAGGGAGAATAGTTCCATTAGGGGTTCCTTTCCTTGGGTAAGCATGCCCTAAAGTTCATGTCCGGACTGCGATAGAAAATGCAGGAAAAACATCTCGGGGCAGATATGGAAAAATAAAAATCATCTTTTGTTCACCGACTGAATATTCCCTTAAGAACGCTAGCTTTCGGCTTCACCCAGTCTGAGGTACACATCCGGCTGACCCGGTAGTAACAATCGTAGAGGTGCTCCCCTTATGCCCTAGCCGAATTAACGGGAACATAGGGCGTAAATACAAGAGCTAGGCAAGCCAGCTTGGCCAAAACTTAAGTCACATCGATGCATATAATGGTGAAAAAAGGTACATGCGGAAGTATAACACATGTGTTGGGCCTGAAGCCCGGATAAATAATTTAAGCTTCTGTGAAAGAAGCCCCCGGGTATGAAGAGTGCGGCTAGCGCATCTGTAATTTGCAAACAGGGCACAAGGTGACCCTTGAAGGCCTAGAGAAATAAGACAAGAAAGAAAGAAAGGAAAACAAGACAGATAATGTATTTTTGAAAAAATGGACAAAGGGAGGGGACTAACATAGAGTCCGGTGGTAGGCGTAGAATCGTCGGAGCCTGGCCGCGTTCCATGGGTTCGGCTCGAGTCGACTAGTCGATGCATCCTGCAGTCAGTACGCTCCACCGGTCAGAACTTGGTCAATAATCAAGGGACCTTCCCATTTGGGCTCGAGCTTGTTCTTTTTCTTATCCGGCAGGCGTAGAATTAGTTCGCCAACATTATAAGTTTTGGCCCGTACTTCTCTGCTTTGGGATCTGCGAGTCTGTTGCTGGTAAAATGTGGAACGGGCTTTGGCTACGTCGCGCTCCTCCTCCAAGGTGTCCAGACTGTCCTGCCAATCGAGCTCGGCTTCTCTTTCTTCGTACATGCGCACTCTAGGTGAGTCATGAATTATGTCACAGGGCAAGATTGCCTCTGCACCGTACACCATAAAGAAGGGTGTATATCCGGTACTATGATTCGGCGTGGTCCGCGGCCCCCAGAGTACGGAGTCGAGCTCCTCTACCCAGTGCGTGTTAGACTCCGTTAAGGAACGCACTAATCTAGGTTTAATGCCGCTCATTATAAGACCATTTGCTCGCTCGACCTGACTGTTGGTTTGTGGGTGATAGACTGAGGCATAATCGAGCTTGATGCCCATTTTGCTGCACCAGAGTTTTACCTCATCGGTCGTGAAGTTCGTGCCATTATCAGTGATGATGCTGTGGGGGACGCCATAACGGTGTACAACCCCGGATATGAAATCTATTACCAGTCCGGATTCAGCTCTTTTAACCGGTTTGGCCTCTATCCATTTGGTGAATTTATCCACCATGACCAATAAGTATTTTTTCTTGTGGCTTCCCCCTTTAAGGGGTCCAACCATGTCAAGCCCCAGACTACAAAGGTCCATGTAATGGGGATTGTTCGGAGGGCGGTGGGTGGCATGTGGCTTTGATTTGCGAAGAGCTGGCAACCGGCGCAACGTTGGACCAAGTCCTGTGTATATGCCCAGGCCGTTGGCCAATAGAATCCTGTACGGAAGGCCTTGCTTACAAGAGCCTGGGCTGCGTGATGACCGCCGAGTCCGGCATGAATTTCTGCCAAAAGATTCTGCCCTTCCTCTTCGGAGATGCACCTTTGAAGCACTCCGGTAGTGCTTTTCTTGTACAATTCTCCCTCATGGACCCTGTAGGCCTTGGATTGCCGCACTATGCAGCGTGCCTCATTTTGGTCCTCCGGAAGTTCCTATCTAGTTAGGCAGGCCAGGAATGGTTCTGTCCACGGGGCAATAATGGCCATTATTTCGTGGGCTGAAGGTGTTATTTCGGTGGCTGAGCCTCCGATTGTGTCAGAGAGTTCGATATTGGGTATTTTGGCCGAGTCCGGACTGTTGTTACCGGTGTCCCCTTCCCATGCTACGGATGGCTTGAAGAGCCTTTCTAGAAATATGTTGGGGGGGACCGCGTCGCGTTTTGCGCCGATGCGGGCGAGGATATCCACCTCCTGATTGTTTTCCCGAGCCACAAGGTGAAATTCGAGTCCCTCGAACCGAGCTGACATTTTTGGGATGGCATTTCGATAGGCCACCATTTTCGGATCCTTGGCATCGAAATCTCCGTTTATTTGGGATATTGTGAGGTCTGAATCCCCACGCACCTCCAGGCGTTGCATGTCCATGGAGATTGCCATCCGAAGACCATGCAACAGAGCTTCGTATTCGGCTGCATTGTTGGAATCTGTATACAATATTTGCAGTATGTACTGAACGGTATCTCTGGTTGGGGACGTCAGGACGACGCCAGCCCCTAGACCGGTCAGCATTTTAGAACCGTCGAAGTGCATGATCCAATTGGAGTATGCGCCGTACTCTATAGGGAGTTCGGCCTCCGTCCATTCGGCGACGAAGTTGGCCAGTACTTGCGATTTAATGGCTCGGCAAGGTTTGTATGTTATGTCGAATGGGAGGAGCTCAATGGCCCATTTGGCAATCCAGCCCGTAGCGTCGCGGTTGTTGATAATATCATTAAGTGGCACTTCCGAGGCTATTGTAATCGAACACTCTTGAAAGTAGTGTCGCAGTTTCCGCGAGGCCATGAATACCGCATATGCTATTTTTTGGTAATGCGGGTACCGTGATTTGCATGGAGTGAGGACAGTGGATACATAGTATACCGGCTTTTGAAGAGGGAATTTGTGTCCGCCCGCTTCCCGTTCGACAACGAGCACCGCGCTTACAACTTGATGAGTTGTCGCAATGTACAACATCATTGGTTCACCGATGTTTGGTGTGGCCAACATCGGATTGGTTGCCAGAATGGTCTTTATGTCTTCCAATCCGGCTGTGGCCGCGTCCGTCCACTCGAAGTGTTCGGTGCGCCGAAGGAGGCGATAAAGGGGTAAAGCCTTTTCTCCCAAGAGGGAGATGAAGCAGCTTAGAGCCGCCATGCATCCAGTTAGCTTCTGGATTTGTTTGAGGTCTGTTGGGGTAGCCAACTGTGACAACGCTCGGATTTTGGCCGGATTAGCTTCAATACCTCTACTGGAGACAATGTATCCCAGGAGCTTTCCGGCTGGTACGCCAAAAACGCATTTTTCCGGATTGAGCTTGATGTCATATGTTCGGAGGTTGTCGAATGTGAGCCTCAAGTCGTCTATCCAAGAGTCTACGTGTTTGGTTTTGACGACCACAGCGTCTACGTATGCCTCTACTATTTTGCCGATTTGTTTCTCCAGACATGTCTGAATCATGCACTGATATGTTGCGCCGGCGTTTTTAAGCCCAAAAGGCATTGTGTTAAAACAGAAGGGACCGTATCGTGTGATGAATGTCGTTATGGCTTGGTCGGACTCCGCCATCTTGATTTGGTGGTAACTGGAGTATGCGTCGAGGAAACACAATGACTCGTGTCCTGGAGTAGCATCAATGATTTGATAGATGCGTGGGATGGGGAAGGGATCCTTTGGGCAAGCTTTATTGAGGTCTTTGAAGTCGACACAAAGGCGCCAGTATTTGTCCTTCTTTGGTACCATCACCAGGTTTGCTAGCCAGTCCGGGTGTTTTATTTCTTTGATGAATCCGGCCTCCAATAACTTGGCTAGTTCCTCTCCCATGGCCTGTCTCTTAGGTTCAGAGAAATGCCGAAGAGCTTGCTTGACCGGCTTGAATCCCTTTAGGATATTGAGGCTATGCTCGGCCAGCCTGCGTGGGATTCCTGGCATGTCTAAGGGATGCCAGGCGAATATGTCCCAGTTCTCACACAGGAACTCTCGTAGTGCGGCGTCCACAGCGGGGCTTAGTTGTGCCCCGATGGAGGCTGTTTTTGTAGGGTCCGTTGGGTGGACTTGGAATTTGAATATTTCATCTGCTGGTTTAAAAGAGGTGGACTTGAATCTCTTGTCGAGTATCACATCGTCCTTGTCCACTGTGGAGCGTAGCGTAGTTAATTCCTCGGCCGAGAGGGCTTCGGATAGTGCCTCGAGGGCCAATGCGGCTGTTTTGTTTTCGGCGCGGAGTGTTGTGCCCATATCGGTGGCGAGACTGATGATTCCGTTGGGCCCGGGCATTTTGAGCTTCATGTACCCATAATGGGGTATGGCTTGGAAGATTGTGAATGCCCCCCGTCCTAAAAGAGCGTGATAACCACTGCTGAACAGGGCCACTTGGAATGTAATTTCTTCGGACCTGTAATTATCCGCGTGCCGAATACCATATCTAGTGTGATTTTACTAGCACAGCATGCTTCCCGACTGGGGATAATTCCTCTAAAGGTTGTGCTACTTTGCTCGATGCGGTTCTAGTCTATTTCCATCTTTTAAAGGGTTTCCTCATAGATGAGGTTTAATCCGCTGCCGCCGTCCATGAGTACTTTGGTGAGTCGAAAGCCGTCCACGATTGGAATGAGGACCAGTGCGGCTGGTGCTCGAGCTGTTCGGAATTTGGGTTCATCACTGGCATTGAAGGTAATAGCCGTGTCACTCCATGGATTTGTTGCTGCTATGTGGCAGATTTCGGCCATGCTGCGGAGTGTTCGCTTGCGCCTGTTATTTGACGCAAAGGTCTCGAAAACTGTTAACACCGTATTGTTATCCTCTAGATGGTGCTCCGTGGTATGTGGGGTAAGAAGATCCTCACCACTTTTGGCCACATGTCGGAGTATCCAACATGCTCTAAGGCTGTTTGTTGGTATTGTATCCGCTGTACTATGAATTTTGCAGGGTCCGTTGAGCCATCCTTCCAGTACGGTTCCATACCCTGTAGAGGGTTTTTGCTTTTTGGTAGTTGACCCGGGTGTATTGTTATAATGCACCCTTTTGTTTCGAACTAGGTTTGTATTCAGGGCCGGATTATCCCAAAAGTTTACTTCGGTTTTCCAGGCACTTTCCATCGCACAGTACTTTCGTATTATGGACGCCAAGTCAGCGAAGCATATTATCTCACGGCGATTTATGGTGTTAAGGATTCCCTTGTCCGTGCAATTATTGCAGAAAAATAGGATTGTGTCTTCCTCGCGATAGTCCTTAACCTTGTTCATCGCAAGGAGGGATCTGGCCCAATAGTGATGTACTGTTTCCTGGGGCTCTTGCCTGATGTGGGAAAGATCGCTTATGTTTGGGTGGGTGGGTGGAATTGAATCCAAACCCTCACCTGATTTGGGATCCAGGGGCCGAGGAATTTCCAATTTTGAAAGTTCCGGTTCCGGGGTGTGACCCGATAATCCTGGCCTGCTGCCTAACTCTAAGTTCAGGGATTGGGTGTTGTCCTCCCGCTAACGAGCGTCCGGCTCGGAGAGCTCAGGAATCCAGACATATTTGGTCCTCAGGATAGAGGAAAGGTCACTGCATTGTTCCTCCACCACTGCAATATGATGGGTGACCGGTGGAGAGTTAGTCTCCCTTTGATCGGGTTTAAGCCCAATCCGATCATAGTCCGTAGCGACTCCCAAGGCGGCGATGCGATCCAAGAGCTCGTTTAAGGAGGAGAGCTCCATTGGATCCATCTGTTCAGCGAGTGCCGATTTGACGTGGAGGCTGTTTTCGATGACCCAAGTATTCATCGTCGGCGCGGCGGCCGAACAGGCGGTCATGATGAACCCGCCTAGCTGGAGAGTTTGGCCGACAGCCAAAGCTCCCCCAACAGTAGTACCATCTTTAAAGACGAGACGAGACATCCTTCCTTCTGGTGACGACACAGAGGAACTCTCAATGAAAGCACCAATGTCGGTGTCAAAACCGGCGGATCTCGGGTAGGGGGTCCCGAACTGTGCGTCTATGCCGGATGGTAACAGGAGGCAGGGGACATAATTATTTACCCAGGTTCGGGCCCTCTTGATGGAGGTAAAAGCCTACGTCCTGCTTGATTAATATTGATGGTATGGGTAGTACAAGAGTAGATCTACCACGAGATCAGAGAGGCTAAACCCTAGAAGCTAGCCTATGGTATGATTGTATATTGTCCTACGGACTAAAACCCTCCGGTTTATATAGACACCGGAAAAGTTAGGGTTACACAAGGTCGGTTACAAAGGAGAAGATATACATATCCGTATTGCCTAGCTTTCCTTCCACGCCAAGTAGAGTCCCATCCGGACACGAGACGAAGTCTTCAATCTTGTATCTTCATAGTCTACCAGTCCGGCCAAAGGATATAGTCCGGCTGTCCGGAGGCCCCCTAATACAGGACTCCCTTAGTCGGTGTCAAAACCGGGGGATCTCGGGTAGGGGGTCCCGAACTGTGCGTCTAAGGCGGATGGTAACAGGAGGCAGGGGACACGATGTTTACCCAGGTTCAGGCCCACTCGATGGAGGTAATACCCTACGTCCTGCTTGATTGATCTTGATGATATGAGTATTACAAGAGTTGATCTACCACGAGATCGTAGAGGCTAAACCCTAGAAGCTAGCCTATGGTATGATTGTATGTTGTCCTACGGACTAAACCCTCCGGTTTATATAGACATCGGAGGGGGCTAGGGTTACACAGAGTCGGTTACAAGGGAGGAGATCTACATATCCATATTGCCAAGCTTGCCTTCCACGCCAAGGAACGTCCCATCCGGACACGGGACAAAGTCTTCAATCTTGTATCTTCATAGTCCAACAGTCCGGCCAAAGGATATAGTCCGGCTGTCCGGAGACCCCCTAATCCAGCACTCCCTCAACAATGCTCAAGCTTGTGATATTCTTTTCAACGGATTGTGCCCCGAAGAATTCAACAAAAACAGCCATCTTGAGAATGCAAAGGAAATTTTGGATACTTTGATTGATATGCACGAAGGTACTGACTCCGTCAAGGAATCCAAATTGGATGTGTTTCAAAGTCAACTTGACAAGTTCAAAATGAAGGATGGCGAAGGTGTCGCTGAAATGTACTCTAGGCTTGCTCTCATCACAAATGAGATTGCCGACTTAGGAAGTGAAGAGATGACCGATAGATTCATCATCAAGAAGATCCTAAGAGCCTTGGATGGAAATTATGATACCGTGCGCACATTGATCTAAATGATACCCAATTACAAAGATCTCAAGCCAACAGAAGTCATTGGAAGAATTGTTGCTCATGAGATGTCACTCAAGGATAAGGAAGAGCTTCACAACAAGTCAAGTGGTGCTTAAAAAGCGGCATGTGATGCTCCTAGATTATCAAGTGAGAAACATACCTTCAACGAAGAATTGAGCCTAATTGTGAAGAACTTCAACAAGTTTTACAAGAGTAGAAGCAAGGAAAGAAGTTCCAAGTCAAGGTCCTACAATGACAAAAGATCTTCTACTCGTTAGCGCAATTGCTACAATTGTGGAAGACCCGGACACTATTCCAAGGCGTGTACGGCTCCCTACAAAAGAAGAGAATATTCTCCCAAAAGAAGAAGTAGAAGAGAAGAATCACCACCAAGAGAGAGAAGGAGTAGAGATGACCGTTATGAACGAAGAACATCACAGCGAAGCAAGGATTCAGAAAGGAAGGACAAGTCATCAAAGAGCTACACAAAACGAAGATATCAAGCTGATACGTCCATTTTGCATCATGCTATTATATTGATATTTATTGTATTATGGGTTGTTATTACCCATTATGTCACAATACTTATGCCTATTCTCTCTTATTGTACAAGGTTTACATGAGGAGGGGAATGCCGGCAGCTGGGATTCTGGGCTGGAAAAGGAGCAAATATTAGAGACCTATTCTGCACAGCTCCAAAAGTCCTGCAACTTCACGGAAGTTATTTCGAGAATATATAAAAAATACTGAGTGCAAGACGTACCATAGGGGGGCCACCCACCAGCCATGAGGGTGGGGGGAGCCCCCCATGCCTCATGGGCCCCCTGGTGGTCCTCTGATGCCCATCTTTGGCTATATGGAGTCTTTTGTCCGAGAAAAATCATAAGCAAGCTTACGGGACGAAACTCCACCACCACGAGGCGGAACGTTGGCGGAACCAATCTAGGGCTCCGGCGGAGCTGTTCTGCCGGGGAAACTTCCCTCCGGGAGGGGGAAATCATCACCATCGTCATCGCCAACGATACTCTCATCGGGAGGGGGTCAATCTCCATCAACATCTTCACCAGCACCATTTCATCTCAAACCCAAGTTTATCTCTTGTATCCAATCTTTGTATCCAAACCTCAGATTGGTACCTGTGGGTTGCTAGTAGTGTTGATTACTCCTTGTAGTTGATGCTAGTTGTTCACTTGGTGGAAGATTATATGTTCAGATCCAATATGCATATTAATACCCCTCTGATTATGAACATGAATATGCTTTGTGAGTAGTTACGTTTGTTCCTGAGGACATGGGAGAAGTCTTGCTATTAGTAGTCATGTGAATTTGGTATTCGTTCGATATTTTGATGAGATGTATGTTGTCATCCCTCTAGTGGTGTCATGTGAACGTCGACTACATGACACTTCACCATTGTTTGCGCCTAGAGGGAGGCATTGGGAAGTAATAAGTAGATGATGGGTTGCTAGAGTGACAGAAGCTTAAACCCTAGTTTATGCGTTGCTTCATAAGGGGCTGATTTGGATCCATATGTTTCATGCTATGGTTAGGTTTACCTTAATACTTCTGTTGTAGTTGCGGATGCTTGCAATAGTGGTTAATCATAAGTGGGATGCTTGTCCAAGTAAGGACAGTACCCAAGCACCGGTCCACCCACATATCAAATAATCAAAGTACCAAATGTGAATCATATGAACGTGATGAAAACTAGCTTGATGATAATTCCCATGTGTCCTCGGGAGCGCTTTCCTGCATATAAGAGTTTGTCCAGGCTTGTCCTTTGCTACAAAAAGGATTGGGACATCTTGCTGCACCTTATTTACTTTTATTACTTGCTACTCGTTACCAATTACATTATCACAAAACTATCTATTACCGATAATTTCAGTGCTTACAGAGAATACCTTGCTGAAAACCGCTTATCATTTCCTTCTGCTCCTCGTTGGGTTCGACACTCTTACTTATTGAAAGGACTACGATAGATCCCCTATACTTGTGGGTCATCACAAGCTCATGTTGGTGAATGGGTATCCGGCTCCGACTCCGACAATCACTCCGAAAGAAGTTATCACTCCAACTCCGAATATACTCAAGATGAAGGTGTTGCCGGTCTAGCACTTGTGTCAACCAACTCCTATGACATATTTGACTTACCAAATTAAGGAACTGGAAGATGCTTCATGGCTAAAGGTCCTCTGATGCCCATCTTTGGCTATATGGAGTCTTTCGTCCGAGAGAAAATCATAAGCAAGCTTACGGGATGGAACTCCGCCGCCACGAGGCTAAACTTTGGCGGAACCAATCTAGGGCTCCAGTGAAGCTGTTCTGCGGGGGAAACTTCCCTCCGGGAGGGGGAAATCATCACCATCATCATCACCAACGATCCTCTCATCGGGAGGGGGTCAATCTCCATCAACGTCTTCACCAGCACCATCTCATCTCAAACCCGAGTTCATCTCTTGTATCCAATCTTTGTATCCAAACCTCAGATTGGTACCTCTGGGTTGCTACTAGTGTTGATTACTCCTTGTAGTTGATGCTAGTTGGTTCACTTGGTGGAAGATTATATGTTCAGATCCAATATGCATATTAATACCCCTCTGATTATGAACATGAATATGCTTTGTGAGTAGTTACGTTTGTTCCTGAGGACATGGGAGAAGTCTTGCTATTAGTAGTCATGTGAATTTGGTATTCGTTCGATATTTTGATGAGATGTATGTTGTCATCCCTCTAGTAGTGTTAGGTGAACGTCGACTACATTACACTTCACCATTGTTTGGGCCTAGAGGGAGGCATTGGTAAGTAATAAGTAGATGATGGGTTGCTAGAGTGACAGAAGCATAAACCCTAGTTTATGCGTTGCTTCATAAGGGGCTGATTTAGATGCATATGTTTCATGATATGGTTAGGTTTACCTTAATACTTCTGTTGTAGTTGCGATGCTTGCAATAGGGGTTAATCATAAGTGGGATGCTTGTCCAAGTAAGGACAGTACCCAAGCACCGGTCCACCCACATATCAAATTATCAAAGTACCGAACGTGAATCATATGAACGTGATGAAAACTAGCTTGACGATAATTCCCATGTGTCCTCGGGAGCGCTTTCCTTCATATAAGAGTTTGTCCAGGCTTGTCCTTTGCTACAAAAAGTATTGGGCCATCTTGCTGCACCTTATTTACTTTTATTACTTGCTACTCGTTACCAATTACCTTATCACAAAACTATCTGTTATCGATAATTTCAGTGCTTATAGAGAATACCTTGCTGAAAACCGCTTATCATTTCCTTCTGCTCCTCATTGGGTTCGACACTCTTACTTATCGAAAGGACTACGATAGATCCCCTATACTTGTGGGTCATCAAGACTCTTTTCTGGAGCCGTTGCCGGGGAGTGAGGCGCCTTTGGTAGGTGGAATTTGGTAAGGAAAAACTTATATAGTGTGCTGAAATTTACTGTCACTTGTTACTATGGAACATAATCCTTTGAGGGGTTTGTTCGGGGTATCTTCACCTCGTCCGAAACCACAATTAGTTACCCCTCAACCTATTGAACCTACTGAAAATGTATACTTTGAAATTCCTTCGGGTATGATAGAGAAACTGTTAGCTAATCCTTTTGCAGGAGATGGAACATTGCGTCCCGATTTGCACTTAAACTTTGTAGATGAAGTTTGTGGATTATTTAAGCTTGCAGTTACGCCCGATGATGTTATCAAGAAGAAGGTCTTCCCTTTGTATGTGAAGGTATATGCATTGACATGGTATAGGCTATGTGATTATTGTTGGGGAACGTAGCAGAAATTCAAAATTTTCCTACGAATCACCAAGATCTATCTATGGAGAGACCAGCAACGAGTAGAAGGAGAGTGCATCTACATACCCTTGTAGATAGCTAAGTGGAAGCGTTCAAGTGAACGGGGTTGATGGAGTCGTACTCGTCGTGATTCAAATCACCGATGATCAAGTGCCGAACGGACGGCACCTCCGCGTTCAACACACGTACAGCCCGGTGATGTCTCCCACGCCTTGATCCAGCAAGGAGAGAGGGAGAGGTTGAGGAAGACTCCATCCAACAGCAGCACAACGGCGTGGTGGTGATGGAGGAGCGTGGCAATCCCGCAGGGCTTCGCCAAGCACCATGGGAGAAGAGGAGGAGAACTTGGGAGAGAGGGAGGGGCTGCACCAAAGGCATAAGGTGTATTTGGGAGGCCCTCCTACGCCACTATATATAGGGATCCCAAGGGGGGGGGGGTGCGCCAGCCCCTAGGAGATCCAATCTCCAAGGGGGCGGCGGCCAGGGGAGGAGTCCTCCCCCCCAAGGCATGTAGGAGGTGCCTTCCCCTGCTGGGACTCTTCCTTTAGGGTTTCCCCAGGCGCATGGGCCTCTTGGGGCTGGTGCCCTTGGCCCATGTAGGCCAAGGCGCACCCCCTACAGCCCATGTGGCCCCCCGGGGCAGGTGGCCCCACCCGGTGGGCCCCCGGGACCCTTCCGGTGGTCCCGGTACAATACCGATGACCCCAAAACTTGTCCCGATGGCCGAAACAGGACTTCCTATATATAAATCTTTACCTCCGGACCATTCCGGAACTCCTCGTGACGTCCGGGATCTCATCCGGGACTCCGAACAACATTCGGTAACCACATACAAGCTTCCTTTATAACCCTAGCGTCATCGAACCTTAAGTGTGTAGACCCTACGGGTTTGGGAGACATGCAGACATGACCGAGACGTTCTCCGGTCAATAACCAACAGCGGGATCTGGATACCCATGTTGGCTCCCACATGTTCCACGATGATCTCATCGGATGAACCACGATGTCAAGGACTCAATCGATCCCGAATACAATTCCCTTTGTCTAGCGGTATTTTACTTGCCCGAGATTCGATCGTCGGTATACCGATACCTTGTTCAATCTCGTTACCGGCAAGTCACTTTACTCATTCCGTAACACATCATCCCGTGATCAACTCCTTGGTCACATTGCGCATATGATGATGTCCTACCGAGTGGGCCCAGAGATACCTCTCCGTTTACACGGAGTGACAAATCCCAGTCTCGATCCGCATAAAACAATAGATACTTTCGGAGATACCTGTAGTGCACCTTTATAGTCACCCAGTTACGTTGTGACGTTTGATACACCCAAAGCACTCCTACGGTATCCAGGAGTTACACGATCTCATGGTCAAAGGAAGAGATACTTGACATTGGCAAAGCTCTAGCAAACGAACTACACGATCTTTGTGCTATGTTAGGATTGGGTCTTGTCCATCACATCATTCTCCTAATGATGTGATCCCATTATCAACGACATCTAATGTCCATAGCGAAACCATGACTATCTGTTGATCACAACGAGCTAGTCAACTAGAGGCTCACTAGGGACATATTGTGGTCTATGTATTCACACGTGTATTACGATTTCCGGATAATACAGTTATAGCATGAATAAAAGACAATTATCATGAACAAGGAAATATAATAATAATACTTTTATTATTGCCTCTAGGGCATATTTCCAACAGTCTCCCACTTGCACTAGAGTCAATAATCTAGTTCACATCGCCATGTGATTAACACTCACGGGTCACATCGCCATGTGACTAATACCCAAGAGTTTACTAGAATCAGTAGTCTAGTTCACATCACTATGTGATTAATACTCAATGAGTTTTAGGTTTGATCATGTTGCTTGTGAGAGAGGTTTTAGTCAACGGGTCTGAACCTTTCAGATCCGTGTGTGCTTTACAAATCTCTATGTCATCTCCTAGATGCAGCTACCACGCTCTATTTGGAGCTATTCAAAATAACTGTTCTACTTGGAGCTATTCTAAATTGTTGCTCCATTATATGTATCCGGTCTCTCTACTCAGAGCTATCCGGATAGGTGTCAAGCTTGCATCGTCGTAACCTTTACGACGAACTCTTTTACCACCTCCATAATCAAGAAAATTCCTTAGTCCACTAGTTACTAAGGATAACTTTGACTGCTGTCCTGTGAGCCATTCTTGGATCACTCTTGTACCCCTTGACTGACTCATGGCAAGGCACACTTCAGGTGCGGTACACAGCATAGCATACTGAAGAGCCTACGTCTTAAGCATAGGGGACGACCTTCGTCCTTTCTCTCTATTCTGCCGTGGTCGAGCTTTAAGTCTTAACTTCGTACCTTACAACTCAGGCAAGAACTCCTTCTTTGACTGGTTCATCTTGAACACCTTCAAGATCATGTCAAGGTATGTGCTCATTTGAAAGTACCATTAAGCGTTTTGATCTATCCTTATAGATCTTGATGCTTAATGCTCAAGTAGCTTAATCCAGGTTTTCTATTGAAAAATGCTTTCAAAATAACCCTATATGCTTTCTAGAAATTCTACATCATTTCTGATCATCAATATGTCAACAACATATACTCATCAGAAATTCTATAGTGCTCCCACTCACTTCTTTGGAAATACAAGTTTCTCATAAACTTTGTACAAACCCAAAATCTTTGATCATCATCAAAGCATACATTCCAACTCCGAGATGCTCACTCCAGTCCTTAGAAGGATCGCTGGAGCTAGCATACCTTTTAGCATCCTTAGGATCGACAAAAACTTTCTGATTGTATTACATACAACCTTTCCTCACGAAAACTGGTAAGGAAACTCGTTTTGATATCCATCTGCCAGATTTCATAAATGCAGCTAATGCTAACATGAATCCGACGGACTTAAGCATCGCTACTTATGAGAAAATCTCATCGTAGTCAACTCCTTGAACTTGTGAAAAACTTTTCGCCACAAGTCGAGCTTCCTTAATGGTGATATTTACCATCATCGTCCGTCTTCCTTTAAAATCCATCTGTACTCAACAGCCTTATGACCATCAAGTAGTTCTTCCAAAGTCTATACTTTGTTTTTATACATGGATCCTATCTCGGATTTCATGGCTTCTAACCATTTGTCGGAATTTGGGCCCACCATCGCTTCTCCATAGCTCGTAGGTTTATTGTTGTCTAGCAACATGACCTTCAAGACAGGATTACGTACCACTCTGAAGTAGTACGCATCCTTGTCATCCTACGAGGTTTGGGAGTGACTTGATCCGAAGTTTCATGATCAATATCATAAGCTTCCACTTCAATTGGTGTAGGTGCCACAGGAACAACTCCCTGTGCCCTGTCACACACTAGTTGAAGAGACGGTTCAATAACCTCATCAAGTCTCCACCATCCTCCCACTCAATTCTTTCGAGAGAAACCTTTCCTCGAGAAAGGACCCGATTGAAGAAACAATTCATATTGCTTTCGGATCTGAATTAGGAGGTATACCCAACTGTTTTGGGTTTCCTATGAAGATGCATTTTATCCGCTTTGGGTTCGAGCTTATCAACCTGAAACTTTTTCATATAAGCGTCGCAGCCCCAAACTTTTAAGAAACGACAACTTAGGTTTCTCTAAACGGTGTCGTCTCAACGGAATTACGTGGTGCCCTATTTAAAGTGAATGTGGTTGTCTCTAATGCCTAACCCATGAACGATAGTGGTAATTCGATAAGAGACATCATGGTATGCATCATATCCAATAGGGTGCAACTATGATGTTCGGACACACCATCACACTATGGTGTTCCAGGCGGTATTAATTGTGAAAACAATTTCCACAATGTCTTAATTGTGTGCCAAAACTCGTAACTCAGATATTCATCTCTATGATCATATCATAGACATTTTATCCTCTTGTCACAATGATCTTCTACTTCACTCTGAAATTACTTGAACCATTCAATAATTCAGACTTGTGTTTCATCAAGTAAATATTCTCAACATCTACTCGAATCATCTGTGAAGTAAGAACATAACGATATTCACTGCATGCCTCAGCACTCATTCGACTGCACACATCAAAATGTGTTACTTCCAACAAGTTGCTATCTTGTTCCATCTTAATGAAAACGAGGCTTTTCAGTCATCTTGCCCATGTGATATGATTTGCATATCTCAAGTGATTCAAAATCAAGTGAGTTCAAACGGTCCATTTGCATGGAGCTTCTTCATGCATATATACCAATAGACATGGTTCGCATGTCTCAAACTTTTCAAAAATGAGTGAGTCCAAAGATCCATCAACATGGAGCTTCTTCATGTGTTTTATACCATTATGACTTACATGGCAGTGCCATAAGTAAGTGGTACTATCATTACTATCTTATATCTTTTGGCATGAAAATGTGTATCCCTACGATCAAGATTCAATAAACCATTCCTTTAGGTGCAAGAGCACTTATTCAGGTTTAATACTAATCTTGATGGTAGAGGGAGCGTGCGATGTTAGATCACATCAAACTTGGAAACACTTCCAACACATATCGTCAGCTCACCTTTAGCTAGTCTCCGTTTCATTCCGTAGCTTTTATTTCGAGTTACTAACACTTAGCAACCGAACCGGTATCTAATACCCTGGTGCTACTAGGAGTACTAGTAAAGTACACATTTAACATAATGTATATCCAATATACTTCTATCGACCTTGCCAGCCTTCTCATCTACCAAATATCTAGGGTAATCCTGCTCTAGTGGTTGTTCCCCTTATTACAGAAGCACTTAGTCTCGGGTTTGGGTTCAACCTCGGGTTTCTTCACTGGTGCAGCAGCTGATTTGCCGTTTCATGAAGTATCCCTTCTTGCCCTTGCCCATCTTGAAACTAGTGGTTTCACCAACCATCAACAATTGATGCTTCTTCTTGATTTCTACTTTTGCGGTGTCAAACATCGCGAATACCTCAAGGATCATATCACCTCTATCCTTGATATGTTATAGTTCATCACGAAGCTCTAGCAGCTTGGTGGTAATGACTTTGGGGAAACATCACTATCTCATCTGGAAGATCAACTCCCACTCGATTCAAGTGATTGTAGCACTCAGACAATCTGAGCACAAGCTCAACGATTGAGCTTTTCTCCCTTAGTTTGCAGGCTAAGAAAATCGTCGGAGGTCTCATACCTCTTGACGTGGGCACGAGCCTGAAATCCCAATTTCAGCCCTCGAAACATCTCATATGTTCCGCGACGTTTCGAAAACGTCTTTGGTGCCTCTACTTAAACCATTTAACTGAACTATCACGTAGTTATCAAAACGTGTATGTTTGATGTTCGAAACATCCACAAACGACATTTGGGGTTCAGCACACTAAGCAGTGCATTAAGGACATAAGCGTTCTAGTGTCCGCATAATCGCTACTGTCAACTTTCAACTATATTTTCTCTAGGAACATAACTAAAACAGTAGAACTATAGCGTGAACTACGACATAATTTGCAAAAGGTCTTTTGACTATGTTCAGGATAATTAAGTTCATCTTATGAACTCCCACTCAGATAGACATCCCTCTAGTCATCTAAGTGATCACATGATCCGAGTCAACTAGGCCGTGTCCGATCATCACGTGAGACGGACTAGTCATCATCGGTGAACATCTTCATGTTGATCGTATCTACTATACGACTCATGCTCGACCTTTCGGTCTCCGTGTTCCGAGGCCATGTCTGCACATGCTAGGCTCGTCAAGTTAACCCTAAGTGTTTTCGCTGTGTAAAACTGTCTTACACCCGTTGTATGTGAACGTAAGAATCCATCACACCCGATCATCACGTGGTGCTTAGAAGCGACGAACTGTAGCAACGGTGCACAGTTAGGGGAGAACACTTCTTGAAATTTTGTAAGGGATCATCTTATTTACTACCGTCGTCCTAAGTAAACAAGATGCATAAACATGATAAACATCACATGCAATCAAATAGAGTAGTGACATGATATGGCCAATATCATATAGCTCCTTTGATCTTCATCTTCGGGGCTCCATGATCATCTTGTCACCGGCATGACACCATGATCTTCATCATCATGATCTCCATCATCGTGTCTTCATGAAGTTGTCACGCCAACGACTACTTCTACTTCTATGGCTAACGCGTTTAGCAATAAAGTAAAGTAAGTTACATGGCGTTCTTCAATGACACGCAGGTCATACAAAAAATAAAGACAACTCCTATGGCTCCTGCCGGTTGTCATACTCATCGACATGCAAGTCGTGAATCCTATTACAAGAACATGATCAATCTCATACATCACATATCATTCATCACATTCTTCTGGCCATATCACATCACAAAGCATACCCTGCAAAAACAAGTTAGACGTCCTCTAATTGTTGTTTGCATGTTTTACGTGGCTGCTATGGGTTTCTAGCAAGAACGTTTCTTACCTACGCAAAACCACAACGTGATATGTCAATTGCTATTTACCCTTCATAAGGACCCTTTTCATCGAATCCGTTCCGACTAAAGTGGGAGAGACTGGCACCCGCTAGCCACCTTATGCACCAAGTGCATGTCAATCGGTGGAACCTGTCTCACGTAAGAGTACGTGTAAGGTCGGTCCGGGCCGCTTCATCCCACAATACCGTCGAAACAAGATTGGACTAGTAACGGTAAGCATATTGAACAACATCAACGCCCACAACTACTTTGTGTTCTACTCGTGCAAAGAATCTACGCAATAGACCTAGCTCATGATGCCACTGTTGGGGAACGTAGCAGAAATTCAAAATTTTCCTACGAATCACCAAGATCTATCTATGGAGAGACCAGCAACGAGTAGAAGGAGAGTGCATCTACATACCCTTGTAGATCGCTAAGCGGAAGCGTTCAAGTGAACGGGGTTGATGGAGTCGTACTCGTCATGATTCAAATCACCGATGATCAAGTGCCAAACGGACGGCACCTCCGCGTTCAACACACGTACAGCCCGGTGACGTCTCCCACGCCTTGATCCAGCAAGGAGAGAGGGAGAGGTTGAGGAAGACTCCATCCAACAGCAGCACAACGGCGTGGTGGTGATGGAGGAGCGTGGCAATCCCGCAGGGCTTCGCCAAGCACCATGGGAGAAGAGGAGGAGAACTTGGGAGAGAGGGAGGGGCTGCACCAAAGGCATAAGGTGTATTTGGGAGGCCCTCCTACCCCACTATATATAGGGATCCCAAGGGGGGGTGCGCCAGCCCCTAGGAGATCCAATCTCCAAGGGGGCGGCGGCCAGGGGAGGAGTCCTCCCCCCCCCCCCCCCAAGGCACCTAGGAGGTGCCTTCCCCTGCTGGGACTCTTCCTTTAGGGTTTCCCCAGGCGCATGGGCCTCTTGGGGCTGGTGCCCTTGGCCCATGTAGGCCAAGGTGCACCCCCTACAGCCCATGTGGCCCCCCGGGGCAGGTGGCCCCACCCGGTGGGCCCCCGGGACCCTTCCGGTGGTCCCGGTACAATACCGATGACCCCGAAACTTGTCCCGATGGCCGAAACAGGACTTCCTATATATAAATCTTTACCTCCGGGCCATTCCGGAACTCCTCGTGACGTCCGGGATCTCATCCGGGACTCCGAACAACATTCGGTAACCACATACAAGCTTCCTTTATAACCCTAGCGTCATCGAACCTTAAGTGTGTAGACCCTACGGGTTCGGGAGACATGCAGACATGACCGAGACGTTCTCCGGTCAATAACCAACAGCGGGATCTGGATACCCATGTTGGCTCCCACATGTTCCACGATGATCTCATCGGATGAACCACGATGTCAAGGACTCAATCGATCCCGAATACAATTCCCTTTGTCTAGCGGTATTTTACTTGCCCGAGATTCGATCGTCGGTATACCGATACCTTGTTCAATCTCGTTACCGGCAAGTCACTTTACTCGTTCCGTAACACATCATCCCGTGATCAACTCCTTGGTCACATTGCGCATATGATGATGTCCTACCGAGTGGGCCCAGAGATACCTCTCCGTTTACACGGAGTGACAAATCCCAGTCTCGATCCGCATAAAACAATAGATACTTTCGGATATACCTGTAGTGCACCTTTATAGTCACCCAGTTACGTTGTGACGTTTGATACACCCAAAGCACTCCTACGGTATCCAGGAGTTACACGATCTCATGGTCAAAGGAAGAGATACTTGACATTGGCAAAGCTCTAGCAAACGAACTACACGATCTTTGTGCTATGCTTAGGATTGGGTCTTGTCCATCACATCATTCTCCTAATGATGTGATCCCGTTATCAACGACATCTAATGTCCATAGCCAGGAAACCATGACTATCTGTTGATCACAACGAGCTAGTCAACTAGAGGCTCACTAGGGACATATTGTGGTCTATGTATTCACACGTTTATTACGATTTCTGGATAATACAGTTATAGCATGAATAAAAGACAATTATCATGAACAAGGAAATATAATAATAATACTTTTATTATTGCCTCTAGGGCATATTTCCAACAATTATATGGGATCATGGGACAATAAGCGATTGAAATTGGAATTTCACCAGAAGTTTTATCCTATGCATCTTGTTCGTCATGATTGTAATTATATATATAATTTTTGGCCTCGCAAAGGAGAAAACATCGCTCAAGCTTGGCGGAGGCTTAAGTCAATGTTATATTCATGCCCCAATCATGAGCTCTCAAGAGAAATGATTATTCAAAAAATTTATGCTCGGCTTTCTGACAACAATCACTCCATGCTCGATACTTCTTGTACTGGTTTTTTTATGATGAAGACCATTGAATTCAGATGGGATTTATTGGAGAGGATTAAACACAACTCTGAAGATTGGGATCTTGACGAAGGTAAGGAGTCAGGTATGACACCTAAGTTTGATCGTGTTAAAAATCTTTTATGGATACTGATGTTTTCCGTAAGTTTAGCACTAAATATGGACTTGACTCTGAGATAGTAGCTTCTTTCTATGAATCTTTTGCTACTAATGTTGATCTCCCTAAGGAGAAATGGTTTAAATACAATCCTCCCATTGAAACAAAAGTAGTTGCACCTATTAAAGTTGAAGAAAAAACTATCACTTATGATGATCCTGTTCTTCCCACTGCTTATGTTGAGAAACCACCTTTCCTTGTTAGAATTAAGGATCATGCTAAAGCTTCAACTGTAGTCAACAAGAGTAATATTAGGACACACAAACCCCTGAGCAAATTAAAGTTGAACCTAATATTGATATGGTTAAAGATCTCTTGGCCGATAATATTGATGGGCATGTTATTTTTTTCTGTGAAGAAACTCCTAGAATTGCTAAGCCTGGTGCTAAGGATAAACATAGACCTGTTATAGGCATGCCTGCTATTTCTATTAAAATAGGAGATCATTGTTATCATGGCTTATGTGATATGGGTGCTAGTGCTAGTGCAATACCTCATACCTTATACAAAGAAATTATGCATGATATTGCACCTGCTGAGATAGAAGATATTGATGTTACCATTAAGCTTGCCAATAGAGATACTATTTCACCGATTGGGATTGTTAGAGATGTTGAAGTCTTGTGTGGGAAGGTTAAATATCCTGCTGATTTTCTTGTTCTTGGTTCCCCACAAGATAGCTTTTGTCCCATTATATTTGGAAGACCCTTCTTAAATGTTGTTAATGCTAGGATAGACTGCGAAAAGGATCTTGTTACTATTGGTTTGGGTGATATGTATCATGAGTTTAACTTCTCTAAATTTCATAGACAACCCCGTCATGAGGAATTACCTACTAAGGATGAAATTATTGGTCTTGCTTCTATTGATGTGCCCCCTAATGATCCTTTAGAACAATATTTGCTCGACCATGAAAATTATATGTTCATGAATGAAAGAAGGGAAATAGATGAAGTATTCTTTAAACAAGGATCTATTCTGAAACACAACTTGCATGTTGAAATCCTAGGGGATCCTCCTCCACCCAAGGGTGACCCCGTGTTCGAGCTTAAACTATTACCTGATACTCTTAAATATGCTTATCTTGATGAAAAGAAGATATATCCTATTATTATTAGTGTTAACCTTTCAGAGCATGAAGAAAAGAAATTGTTGGAAACTCTGAAGAAGCACAGTGCTGCTATTGGATATACTCTTGATGATCTTAAGGGCATTATTCCCACTCTATGTCAACACAAAATAAATTTGGAAAAAGATGCCAAACCAGTTATTGATCACCAACGACGGCTAAATCCTAAGATGAAAGAAGTGGTAAGAAAGGAAATATTAAAACTCCTTGAGGCAGGTATAATTTATCCCGTTGCTGATAGTCAGTGGGTATGTCATGTCCATTGTGTCCCTAAGAAGGGAGGTATTACCGTTGTTCCTAATGATAAAGATGAATTGATCCCAGAAAGAATTATTACAGGTTATAGGTTGGTAATTGATTTCCGCAAATTAAATAAAGCTACTAAAAAAGATCATTACCCTTTGCCTTTTATTGATCAAATGCTAGAAATATTATCCAAACATACACATTTTTGCTTTCTAGATGGTTACTTTGGTTTCTCTCAAATACCTGTGTCAGCTGATGATCAAGCAAAGACCACTTTTACTTGCCCTTTCGGTACCTTTGCTTATAGACGTAAGCCTTTTGGTTTATGTAATGCACCTTCTACCTTTCAAAGATGCATGATGGCTATATTCTCTGACTTTTGTGAGAAGATTTGCGAGGTTTTCATGGATGATTTCTCAGTTTATGGATCCTCTTTTGAGGATTGTTTGAGCAACCTTGATCGAGTTTTGCAGAGATGTGAAGAAACTAATCTTGTCTTGAATTGGGAGAAGTTCCACTTTATGGTTAATGAAGGTATTGTCTTGGGGCATAAAATTTCTGAAAGAGGTATTGAAGTTGATAAAGCTAAAGTTGATGCTATTGAAAAGATGTCGTGTCCCAAGGACATCAAAGGTATAAGAAGTTTCCTTGGTCATGCTGGTTTTTATAGGAGGTTCATTAAGGACTTCTCAAAAATTTCTCGACCTCTGACTAATCTATTACAAAAGATATTCCTTTTGTCTTTGATGATAATTGTGTAGACGCATTTGAAATACTTAAGAAAGCATTAATTTCTGCACCTATTATTCAGCCACCTGATTGGAATTTACCCTTTTAAATTATGTGTGATACTAGTGATTATGCTATAGGGTCTATTCTAGGACAAAGAGTTGATAAGAAATTGAATGTTATACAGTTTGCTAGTAAAACTCTCGACAATGCCCAAAGGAACTATGCTACTACTGAAAATGAATTCTTAGCAGTTGTATTTGCTTGTGATAAGTTCAGACCTTATATTGTCGATTCTAAAGTAACTATTCACACTGATCATGCTGCTATTAAATACCTTATGGAAAAGAAAGATGTTAAACCTATACTTATTAGATGGGTTCTCTTGCTACAAGAATTTGATTTGCATATCATTGATAGAAAGGGAGTTGAGAACCCTGTTGCAGACAACTTGTCTAGGTTAGAGAATGTTCTTGATGACCCACTACCTATTGATGATAGCTTTCCTGATGAACAATTAAATGTCATAAATGCTTCTCGCACTGCTCCGTGGTATTATGATTATGCTAATTACATTGTTGCTAAATTTATACCACCTAGTTTCACATACCAGCAAAAGAAAAAGTTCTTCTACGATTTAAGGCATTACTTCTGGGATGACCCACATCTATATAAAGAAGGAGTAGATGGTGTTATTAGAAGTTGTGTACCTGAGCATGAATAGGAATAGATCCTACGCAAGTGTCACTCCGAAGCCTATGGAGGACACCATGTTGGAGATAGAACTACACATAAGGTATTGCAATCCGGTTTTTATTGGCCTACTCTCTTCAAGGATGCCCGTAAGTTTGTCTTGTCTTGTGATGAATGTCAAAGAATTGGTAATATTAGTAGACGTCAAGAAGTGCCTATGAATTATTCACTTGTTATTGAACCATTTGATGTTTGGGGCTTTGATTATATGGGACCTTTTCCTAACGGGTATACACATATTTTAGTTGCTCTGGATTACATTACTAAGTGGGTAGAGGCTATTCCAACTAGTAGTGCTGATCATAACACCTCTAAATGCATAAAGAAGTCATTTTTCCAAGGTTTGGAGTCCCTAGATATTTAATGACTGATGGTGGTTCACATTTTATTCATGGTGCCTTTCGTAAAATGCTTGCTAAGTACGATGTTAATCATAGAATTGCATCTCCATATCACCCACAGTCTAGTGGTCAAGTAGAATTAAGTAATAGAGTGCTCAAATTAATTTTGCAAAAGACTGTTAATATATCTAGAAAGAATTGGTCCAAGAAACTTGATGATGCATTATGGGCTTATATAACTGCATATAAAAATCCTATGGGTATGTCTTCATATAAAATGGTTTATGGAAAAGCATGTCACTTATCTCTTGAGCTAGAACATAAGGCATATTGGGCCATTAAAGAGCTCAATTATGATTTCAATCTTGCCAGTGAGAAGAGGTTATTTGACATTAGCTCACTTGATGAATGGAGAACCCAGGCCTATGAGAATGCCAAACTGTTTGAAGAAAAGGTTAAAAGATGGCATGACAAAAGGATACAAAAATGTGATTTCAATGTAGGTGATTATGTATTGCTATACAACTCTCGTTTAAGATTTTTTGCAGGGAAACTTCTCTCTAAATGGGAAGGTCCTTACATTATCGTGGAGGTCTATCATTCCGGTGCTATAAAAATCAACAACTTCGAAGACACAAATCTGAGGGTGGTAAACGGTCAAAGAATCAAACATTATATCTCACGTAATCCCATAAATGTTGAAACTAATGTTATTGAAACCGTAACCCCAGAGGAATACATAAGGGACACTTTCCGGAACATTTCAGACTCCAAAAAGGAATAGGTATGTGGTACGGTAAGTAAACCGACTCCAAAATAGTAATGGCAATATTTCTTCGTTTTGGAATATTTAAGAAAATAGGAAAATAAGAAGCAGACCGGAAAGGACACGAGGCTTCCACGAGGGTGGAGGGCGCGCCCCCTGCCTTGTGGGCACCTCGTGCGCTCTCTAGACTCCGTTTCCTTGCACGATACTTCTTTTGGTCGGTAAAAATTCATTATATAATCTCCCGAATGTTTTGACCACCGTATCACGCAAATATCCTCTGTCTTTGTTTCGAGCTGTTCCTGCTGCAGATTAGAGCAATATGTCGTCCCAGCATTCGGAAGGAGAAAGCTATGTGGCTGATTATCTTGTAGATCCTAAGGTCTATGGGTATGTGGAGCATTGTGGTTGGACTATAGAAGAAGAAGAGGACTATGCACCCAAGGGAAAGGAGGAGACGAGATCAGATGAAGATGAAGTCCCATTACCTCAACCTAGGGACATGCATGTGGAGTTCAAAAGGTCAAGCCTCCTTGATAGAGCAAACAAACCTAAGATCGAGTTTATCCCTTTTCGCCTCTTGCAGGAAAACAAACAGGAATTATGCAAGAACATATTAAGCCTTGAGCAGGAGATCGACGACCTAAGGGATCAAAATTGTGTCCTCAAGTGCAAATTAAGGAAGAAGCCTACGCCATCAACAACTCCACCTTCTTCACCAACAAAGAAGAACTGAGTATCTGGTATGGGCACTCCCCTTAGCGACCGCCAAGCTTGGGGGAGTGCCCCGGTATCGTATCACCATCACCTTTTATCTTTACCGTGTTTCTTAGTTTGATCCTTTTGATAATATCTTGATCCAAATAAAGCTTTAGTATGATCTAGTTGTGAGTTTTGCTTTATGATCTTCCTATGTAATCGAGTCCATGAGCTATATATAATAAAGATTAGTGTTGAGTCAAGGGCTTGATTATTTTCTATGATCTTGAGGGAATAAAATAAAAGAGAAGAAATAAAAAGAAACAAAGAGATCATATGGATCTTATGGAGAGTAATGAGCTCACATATAAAGAGTATGATGAATAAAAGTTGTTGAGAGTTGACAAACATAGTTTTCGTCATTGTTGCAATTAATAGGAAGTAATAAAGAAATAGAGGTTCACATATAAATATACTATCTTGGAGATCTTTTATGACTGTGAGCACTCATTAAAGTATGACATGCTAAGAGTTGACGTTGGACAAGGAAGACAACATAATGGGTTATGTTTTCTTACATCTGAGATAAATTATATTGTCATGGATCATCCAACATGTTGAGCTTGCCTTTCCTGCTCATGCTAGCCAATTTGTTTGCACCAAGTAGAAATACTACTTGTGCTTCCAAGTATCCCTAAACCCAGTTTTGCCATGAGAGTCCACCATATCTACCTATGGATTGAGTAAGATCCTTCAAGTAAGTTGTCATCGGTGCAAGAAATAAAAATTACTCTCTAAATATGTATGACTTATTAGTGTGGAGAAAATAAGCTTTATACGATCTTGTGATATGGAAGAAATAAAAGTGACGGACTGCATAATAAAGGTCCATATTACAAGTGGCAATATAAAGTGACGTTGTTTTGCATTAAGATTTCGTGCATCCAACCATAAAAGTGCATGACAACCTCTGCTTCCCTCTGCGAAGTGCCTATCTTTTATTCTTGTCTTATACTTCATGCAAAGAGTCATGGTGATATCCACCTTTCGTTTTTACATTTTATCCATTGGCAAGCACAATTTGTTGGAAAGATCCTGATATATATAGCTAATTGGATGTGAGTTTTCATGAACTATTATTGTTGACATTACCCTTGAGGTAAAACGTTGGGAGGCAAAACTATAAGCCCCTATCTTTCTCTGTGTCCGATTAAGACTTCATACTCATAAATATTGCGTGAGTGTTAGCAATTGTGAAAGACTAAAAGATGATTGAGTATGTGGACTTGCTGAAAAGCTCTTATATTGACTCTTTCCTATGTTATGATAAATTGCAATTGCCTCAATGACTGAGATTAGAGTTTGTTGGTTATCAATGAAGTTTATGATTCATACTTGAAATTGTGATTGAATAGTTACTTTATCATAAGAGATCATATGGCAATATATACATATATATATATATATTGTTGTTGTTCTAAGAATGATCATGATGCCCTCATACCAGAGGGGGGCCACCCACCAGCCATGAGGGTGGGGGGAGCCCCCCATGCCTCGTGGGCCCCCTGGTGGTCCTCTGATGCCCATCTTTGGCTATATGGAGTCTTTCGTCCGAGAAAAATCATATGCAAGCTTATGGGACGAAAATCCACCACCACGAGGCGGAACCTTGGCGGAACCAATCTAGGGCTCCGGCGGAGCTGTTCTGCCGAGGAAACTTCCCTCCGGAGGGGGAAATCATCACCATCGTCATCGCCAACGATACTCTCATCGGGAGGGGGTCAATCTCCATCAACATCTTCACCAGCACCATCTCATCTCAAACCCAAGTTCATCTCTTGTATCCAATCTTTGTATCCAAACCTTAGATTGGTACCTGTGGGTTGCTAGTAGTGTTGATTACTCCTTGTAGTTGATGCTAGTTGTTCACTTGGTGGAAGATTATATGTTCAGATCCAATATGCATATTAATACCCCTCTGATTATGAACATGAATATGCTTTGTGAGTAGTTACGTTCGTTCCTGAGGACATGGGAGAAGTCTTGCTATTAGTAGTCATGTGAATTTGGTATTCGTTCGATATTTTGATGAGATGTATGTTGTCATCCCTCTAGTGGTGTCATGTGAACGTCGACTACATGACACTTCACCATTGTTTGCACCTAGAGGGAGGCATTGGGAAGTAATAAGTAGATGATGGGTTGCTAGAGTGACAGAAGCTTAAACCCTAGTTTATGCGTTGCTTCATAAGGGGCTGATTTGGATCCATATGTTTCATGCTATGGTTAGGTTTACCTTAATACTTCTGTTGTAGTTGCGGATGCTTGCAATAGTGGTTAATCATAAGTGGGATGCTTGTCCAAGTAAGGACAGTACCCAAGCACCGGTCCACCCACATATCAAATTATCAAAGTACCAAATGTGAATCATATGAACGTGATGAAAACTAGCTTGATGATAATTCCCACGTGTCCTCGGGAGCGCTTTCCTGCATATAAGAGTTTGTCCAGGCTTGTCCTTTGCTACAAAAAGGATTGGGACATCTTGCTGCACCTTATTTACTTTTATTACTTGCTACTCGTTACCAATTACATTATCACAAAACTATCTGTTACCGGTAATTTCAGTGCTTACAGAGAATACCTTGCTGAAAACCGCTTATCATTTCCTTCTGCTTCTCGTTGGGTTCGACACTCTTACTTATTGAAAGGACTACGATAGATCCCCTATACTTGTGGGTCATCACATGCTCATGTTGGTGAATGGGTATCCGGCTCCGACTCCGACAATCACTCCGAAAGAAGTTATCACTCCAACTCCGAATATACTCAAGATGAAGGTGTTGCCGGTCTAGCACTTGTGTCAACCAACTCCTATGACATATTTGACTTACCAAATTAAGGAATTGGAAGATGCTTCATGGCTAAAGGTCCAAAGGTAACACACCCCGAGTATGTTATTTTAATAGTGATGAAGATGATTTGCTAGGAGATGATGATTTGCTTGTTGACAACTCTAGTTATGAAAACTATGATGAACTTGTTATTAATCTTGATAATCAAGATAAAATGAATGACGATGATAAGAAGGAGATTGGGTGTCTAACTAAAGAACTAAACACTCTTAAGTTAGCTCATGAAAATGCCTTGGAAGATCATCGAGAACTTTCGAAGACTCATGAGAAGCTACGCTTTGAAAAGGTCAACCTTGAGCAAGAGCATGAGTTCTTAAAAGCAATCAATGATGATCTTCACAAGAAAAGTTCTTCTAACATTGCCAAGCATTTACTCTTGTCTACTTACATGCCACAAGTTAAATCTAGCAACAAGAACAAGAAAGATTCTTCCTCTAGTAGTAACAACAATCATGCTAAATCCGATGTTGTTGCTTCTAGTAGTTCTCTTGATTCCACAAATGAATATCTTAGCCAAGTTAAAATTGAGCAAGAAAATAGCTTATTGAAGGGAATCATAGAGAAAGGTGTTTACAAGAGTCTTGCCGGAAGTAAGAAATTTGAGGAAATTGTACGCAAGCAAGGAAGACACCGGAAGAATCAAGGTGTTGGTTTTGAACGAAAGTTCAATGCAATGGAGTTGAGTGGGAAGAAGATCAATAGCCCAAGACGAAGTTTGTTCCTTAACAAGAGAAGTATGATCCTACTTCTTTCCAAGGAACACAAGCTCAAGATGATCTTCCACCACAAGAACACAAGCTAAAAGGCAAGGACAAGCTTCAAGAGGAGATTGATGCATTTGAAGAAGCACCAAAGGCCTTGGTCAAGTGGGTTCCCAAGACTACATCAAGTTCCACTTCATCAAGTATGACTACAACTCCAAGGATTCCCATCAAGATTGTGTGGATCCCGAAGAAATAGAACTAGAGAGTTCTTGAGGGTGACTCCGCCAACATACTTCACTCATATCATTTTGGCAAGGACAAGTGCAAACAACTTCCATATCTTGCACTAGTTCAAGGAGTCACAAACCCTCTTGTTGGTAAGACAAGGGACAAGGTAACCTAATGCATTCATGGACATCATCTCATGTGAATATCACTCTATGTCTATGGATATCCTTGTTTGTTCCTTGTGGGACTAACCCGTGTAGGTATTGAAAGTGCAACTCACTCCAAAGGATTGCTCCGAATGATCTACATCAACATTGAGCATCTACATCTTCAACACCTATGTGAAGTCATCATTGAAAAAACCCAAGGTTAGTTCATCCCTCTTAGGGTGGATATCACATCTATGGGGAGCTTTACTCTAATCAATTGAGCTAAAACAACTCTAATGATGTGAGCACAACAATGCTTTATGTAAAAGTGGCAACCCCATTTGTGCTTAAACAATGAGTATGACCTATGATCAAATGTTCTCATTTGACTCCTAAGTCAATATACTCATATATAGATGGCCTAGTCATCGCCAAATTTCTTGATAGATGCTAGAGTGATTGTGCATGCTTTGTCACATATTTCATTTGTCATTTTATTGTGTGAGCATGTTCGATGCATATTTTACTCATTCGAGGACATCCATTTGTTGCTTTGATTGTTTGGCTTTTTCTCTTTTGCCAAATGGATGGAAAAGAATGCCTAAGAACTCCCTGTAGCTATCTATGCTTTTCTCGTCTTAAACTCTATTCATGCTACATCACAAAGTTTGATCAAGTCAGATTCGAACCACTCTGTGTGAGGAGCACTTGGAGTCCCCGATTCGTCATAGACTTAAACTTCCAAAACCTCTTTGTGGATTTCGGTATGACCGAGTCATCCATTTCGGTCACACCGAGATCACTAAGTTGATCTAGGTTTTCAATCTCGGTTCAACCGATTTGAACTTTTCAGTCACACCGAGTTGCAGTAACCGCTTGTGATTCTGCATCTCGGTGCCACCGAGTTGTTCCACTCGGTCACACACACAGGGTCGGGATATATAAACCCACGGTGAGATTTTGGAAATTTCTTCGAAACCTCTGAGCCCGCGCGTATCCTGCTCTGCCGCCTCGGGTCTCCGAGATTGTCTTCTCGCCGCCAGCGACGTCCCGCCATTGGTTTCCATCACCGTCAACGGAATTCTTCCCCTCCGTTGCCGCCGTAGCGAACTCCGCCGAAATAGGGTACGAGTTCGAACCTTTGTTATTATTTTAACTCCAATTCGTAGCACATTACTTCTCCATGATCATGACCACATATGCAAACAATCCATCTACTGAAAACTTCCTTTAGATTAGACTGGATTTGAAGATTTAGAGTTAGGTCTCCGCCGAACTCATCTCGGACCGACCGAATTGTAGAAATCGGTCTCACCGATTTGACTTAGGCCATTGCACTTGCACTTTCAGTCTGACCGAAAAATGCAAATCGGTGTGACCGAGTTTGATTCTCTATGAAACCCTAGCAGTCTCGGTGCCACCAAACTGTGACTCGGTCTGACCGAGTTCACTAGTTTAGGTTCCAAAAGCTGCTTTGGTATCACCGAGTTTACGAATCGGTAGCTCCGAAATGCTTTCTGTGGAGATCTAAAACTAGGTTTTTAAGTCATCTGTTTGGTAAAAATTCTGCACTTTGTGATGCTCATCCACTCTACCTCATCTATATCTATTCACAGGGTCTGCTGTCAGTAAGTTTGTAGAGATGTCTGATCAAAGTGAAAGTCGGAATAGGTCTGAGGAACATGTGCAGATGAGTGAGCGCTCAGATCCCTCTAGCACTTCTGATGATGGCAGCAGGAGCACACCAAGTAACTTGCCCAAAGCAGCAACCAGGTCAAGGAACAAGAAAATCTCAGATTCTGAAGATGAGGACTATGTGGCTGTTGAGGAGGAAGTCGGCTCCAAGAAGAAGGTGCTGAAGAAAGAATATGGGTCAACTACTACAACTAAGCCTGGCTTGCACAAGAAGGCTGAGGGAGTCCTGGATTAGGGGGTCTCCGGACAGCCGGATTATATCCTTTGGCCGGACTGTTGGCCTATGAAGATACAAGATTGAAGACTTCGTCTCGTGTCCGGATGGGACTCTACTTGGCGTGAAAGGCAAGCTAGGCAATACGGATATGGATATCTCCTCTTTTTGTAACCGACCTTATGTAACCCTAACCCTCTCCGGTGTCTATATAAACCGTAGGGTTTTAGTCCATAGGACACAACGACAACATACAATCATACCATAGGCCAGCTTCTAGGTTTTAGCCTCTCTGATCTCGTGGTAGATCTACTCTTGTACTACCCATATCATCAATATTAATCAAGCAGGACGTAGGGTTTTACCTCCATCAAGAGGGCCCGAACCTAGGTAAAACATCATGTTCCCTGCCTCCTGTTACCATCCGCCTTAGACGCACAGTTCGGGACCCCCTACCCGAGATCCGCCGGTTTTGACACCGACATTGGTGCTTTCATTGAGAGTTCCTCTGTTTCGTCGCCGTTAGGCTTGATGGATCCTACTATCATCGATAGTGATGCATTCCAGGGTGAGACTTTCCTCCCCGGACAGATCTTTGTGTTCGGCGGCTTTGCACTGCGGGCCAATTCGCTTGGCCATTTGGAGCAGATTGAAAGCTACGCCCCTGGCCACCAGGTCAAGTTTGGAAGCTTAAACTACACGGCCGACCTCCGCGGAGACTTGATCTGCGACGGATTCGAGCCTCTGCCTTGTGCGTCACGCGGTCACGATGAGTACGATTTAGCTCTACCATCAGACAGTGTTCTGGAGATCGCACCGGCAGCCGCTCCGACCCTCAATTCGGAGCCAGTTGCATCGTCCATGGACGGGTGGATGGACCCCGCCATGGAGGCCTTACCCTCAGCGACGGTCGAGCCGAACATCGACCTTACCTTGCACGAGAGCCGTATTGTCAAACTGCCGGATCTTTCTCCGGCCACGGACTCCGAACCGCCTGCGCTCGTTCCTATTGAATCCGATTGGGCGCCGATCATGGAGTTTACCTCCGCGGATATTTTTCAGCACTCGCCCCTTGGCAACATACTGAACACATTAAGGTCCCTCTCCTTGTCAGGAGGATCCTGGCCGAACTATATCCGGCAGGGATTGGGATGCGGATGACGAAGAAATTTGCCGCCCACCCACCACCCACTTAGTAGCCACTGTCGATGACTTAACCGACATGCTCGACCTCGACTCTGAAGACATCAACGGTATGGACGACGATGCAGGAGACGAACAGGAACCACTGCCCACAGGGCACTACACGCCCACTTCTCCACATGACGTATACATGGTGAACACACCAAAAGAAAACGACGACGAGGAACGGAAGGACGCAACGAAGGGTTGTCCCCTCGAGAAGCAGTCAAAGCGGCGGCGTAAGCGCCACTCTAAATCTCGCCTCGACAGAAACAATGATCATATAGACCCAGCGTTAGAGCAGGGTGAACCATCGCCGGATCACGGCAATACAAAGAATCAAACCAAACAACCTAACTCTGTTCAAGATAATAGTCCGGACGACCTCACACCGGACAGACACCCGGAGCAACAGAATGCCCGTCAAAGGCTTGTTGCCACCACGAGAAGTCTAAAAAAGCAGAAGCAAAGACTCAAGGCTGCACAAGACACACTCGGAATCAGATGGAGCAAAGTACTCAACGCAGCAGCGAAGTACGGCGGTAATCGCCCCACCAAGAGCTACCCGAAGCGGAAGTTTCTACCCAAATTCGATGAGGAGGCCTTAGATCCCCCGCAACCAAAAATCAAAACGGCCACCTAGCCGGATAGACGACCTCACGGCCAACATAGAGCAGTAAACAACGCCACACATAAGCCAATACGCGATCCACGCGAGGGCTCGCATCAAAAGGATGGCGCAACCAGATCCATATATGGACCACGCAAGCGCGCTCCAGCATACGATGCAACACAACAAACATCCGAACAACGCGGTACACCCAGATACAGGGGTGCTGCACGCCCCCTATGTTTAACCGATGAGGTGTTGGACCATGAATTTCCAGAAGGATTCAAACCCGTAAACATAGAGGCATACGATGGACAACAGACCCTGGGGTCTGGATTGAGGACTATATCCTCCATATCCATATGGCTCGAGGAGACGATCTCCAGCCATCAAGTACTTACCCCTCAAGCTCAAAGGGCCAGCTCGGCACTGGCTTAAAAGCCTCCCCGAAAACTCCACTGGAAGCTGGGAAGATCTCGAAGACGCTTTTCGGGCAAATTTTCAAGGGACTTATGTCCGACCCCCGGATGCGGACGATTTGAGTCATATAACTCAACAGCCCGGAGAGTCAGCCCGAAAGCTTTGGAATAGGTTTCTTGCTAAAAAGATCCATATAGTTGACTGTTCGGACACCGAAGCCTTGGCAGCTTTTAAGCATAGCGTCCGCGACGAATGGCTTGCCAGACACCTCGGCCAAGAAAAGCCGAGAACAATGGCAGCATTAACAAGCCTCATGACCCGCTTTTGCGCGGGTGAGGACAGCTGGCTAGCCAGATGCAACACCAGCGATCCAAGTACATCCGAAGTTAGAGATGAAAATAGGAAATCACGACGCAGCAAAAATAATAAGCGTCGGAATAAAGAAGACAACCCCAAGAGCACGGCGGTAAACGCCGGATTCAGAAGCTCTCGGTCAGGTCAGCAAAAGCTGCCCTCTAAAGGCGCCAGAGATGAACTGTCCAGCCTCAACAAAATTCTGGGCCAAATATGTCAGATCCATAGCACCCCTGATAAACCCGCCAATCATACCCACAGAGAATGTTGGGTTTTCAAGTAGTCCGGCAAGCTCAACGCTGTACACAAGGGGGAGGATACACCAAGTGAAGACGAGGATGAGCCTCTCAAGCAAGACACTGGGGAACAAAGAAATTTCCACCAGAAGTCAAAGCAGTAAACGTGTTACACGTGATCAAGGGGAGAAACAAAGCGGCACTCCCAGATAAATACGCCCAAGGGCCTATCACCGCGGAGTCCTTCCACTGGTCGTTTCAACCGATCACTTTTGACCATCGAGATTACTCAACAAGTATCCGACATGCAGGATGGGCTGCCTTGGTATTAGACCCAATAATTGACAGATACCACTTCACACGAATCCTGATGGACGGTGGCAGCAGTCTAAACCTGATATATCAGGACACAATCCGCAAAATGGGGATAGACCCAACGAAAATTTGCCTCAGCAATACTACCGTTAAAGGAGTAACGCCAGGCCCAGGGGCTCATTGCACGGGCTCCCTGCTACTAGAAGTTATATTCGGCTTCCCTGATAACTTCCGTGGCAAAAATTTAACCTTCCACATTACTCCGTTCCAAAGTGGCTATCAAGCACTACTTGGACGCGAAGCTTTCGCTTGCTTTAATGCAATACCGCATTACGCTTCCCTCATGCTTAAGATGCCCGGTCCACGTGGCATCATTACGGTAAATGGAAATATTGAGAGATCCCTGCGCGCTGAGGAGGGTGCAGCTGCCGCGACAGCCGCACACTAAAACGGCCTCACCAACTAAAGTATTCGATAGGTAGTCAAGACCACGGACGCGGTTAGACGAGTCCGGCGCAACTATATGAAATCCGTACAGGTTTGATGGCCACACCCCTATCATAAACACAAGGGGCTCAACGCGCGCAAACAAGTGGCAATTTTTACTCATCTTGAAATTTACATGGTTTCTTTAAAACCTACCTTTTTGCACGACAACTTTTCACCTAAGTTCCTCTCTTTTACAGATGACCACCGTGCTACACCCGTCCAGGATACGACACAACAGAGATACAGGCGCAGACGTGCAGCAGGGACCCGTCCCAAGGATTCTTTTTAGATTAAGACCCTGCGTCAACCTTTTTTACTGTCTCTTGTTGATACACATCTCTTGGATTCTTAGTACAATTGAGAAGGATGCTGGCGTCTTGGCATGTGGCCACGTCAGAATAATGCACGTACCTGGACACCAGGGACTTCTTACAAAGGGCACTATTTAGGCCCGGTTTATACCATAAAGACCGAATACCTTAGGGAGTGTTCGGCGTCGCGAGTTTGGCCTTATATGCATCAGCTCCGAATCATGTCTTTGGTCAAATGTTGGGTTTGCCCGGCTCCTATGTTTTGGTACCTTACGTTCCGCTCTATCGGCTAAGGTAGCACTAGGAGAACTACTATGATTGTGCCCCGGGTCATTCGGACGAGCACCTCAGTAGAGAAAGCCGAAAACTGACTGTCATGATATAGCGTGAGACTGGTCAACCACTCGATGACCTATCAGAATGTTAGAATTCCTCCGCCTTAATGAAGGGCCGTTTTCCGGCCAGGCATGTACGCGCCCGAATTCGGGAGAGTGCGGAACCACCAGGGGCTATATAGTAGCCCCACCGTCAAACTCCTATGGCTAAGTGAAAGTGTTAAAGCATTATAGTCTGGTTGCCTCATTTGCTGCGCTATCACCTCCTTAATAGGGCCAAGACGTTGGGTTAAGTGTGAACATGCGTCTTCTGCGAACACCTCCGCATTATATGCGTGGGGGCTGAAGTCGATGACTGCAATCTTTCACGTTATACACATGTATACATAAGCGGCCGCACATGAGGCATCATAATTACTTTCAGGCAAAGTAGTATAAACACAGCCTTAATAAATTTCATAAAAACATTGTGTTTACAATGGGAATACATGTCACTCAAACATAATATTCTTCGAGCTATGGGCCTCTATCAAACAAGCACCCTCGAGAACCTCTTCGAAATAGTGCTCGGCAGCAACTCGGCCTATGGCCGAACCCTGCTCCGCGATAGTGGTAGCATCCATCTCCGCCCAGTATGCTTTAACACGGGCAAGGGCCATCCACGAGCCTTCTATGCATGCCGACCTCTTCATCGCATTGATGCGCGGCACCGCACCAAGGAACTGCTGCACTAAGCTGAAATAGTTGTTCGTCTTCGGCTTTTCCGGCCACAGCTGATCCACGACAGACCTCATGGCGAGTACGGACAACCTATTGAGTTCGGCCCATTCGGCTAGCTGATCAGTCAATGGAAGCGAACGCTCTGGAACGTTGAATTGCGACTAGAACAGCTTGTCCACTTCGCGATGTGTTTGACCTTGGAAGTATTTGGCCGCATCGGGAGCGCTCGCCGCCAAGTCCATATATGCGTCTGCCGAACTCCACAGCCGACCCAGACGGGCATACCGTGGATCTCTGAACTTCCTCCGCAACATGAAGGGCTTCCCAGCCGCAATATCCCCGGCTTCACGCAGCTCCTCCTTCTTCGCTCTCATAGCGGAGCGGATGTCTTTGGTTGTCATCGTGGCCTTTTCAAGGTCCGTCGCTTTCACTCGGTTTTCTTCTACAAGGAATTGGCAACGGTCGGCAGTGTCTTTTAACTTTACAGCCATCTTGGCCATTTTTTCTTTGCTCTCGCAATGCGCGGCCTTCTCGTCCCTCAACTCTCCGGTCGCCTTCAAAGCAGCCGCATTACTACTCTTTGCTTGTTGTTTGGCTCGGGCAAGTTCCGCCCGAAGGGTCTCCACGGTGGCAGCTCCATCTGCAGTCACAACATATTAAAGATACTGGCATCATGCTGCTCTTACTATGTGACAATCACCAAAAAGCATTACTTACCCTATGCCTCATCAAGCCGCTTGATAACAAGCTTGATGTCGGCATCTACTGCATCCAGTTGCCGCTTTAGTTCGGCAAACTCATTAGTCCGGATAGCCACCGGAGCTTCCACCACCTGCACATAAAGGCAGTTTGGTTACTACCTGGAACTACGATCCTCTGTTCGCCGCCGTTCTCGACGACAACCAGAGTCTCAGGGGCTACTATCTACATAGGGCACACTTAAAAATGTGCGGTACTATCAAAAAGTATCACGTACCTCAAAGCTTGTCAGTAGACTCATAAAGGCTTCATGCAATCCGCTTTCGGCGAACAAAATTCTTTCCATCACCGTACCCATTAACGAACAGTATTCTTCTGAGATGGCCGCTCGCTCCAACAGCTCCCTCAGTGCGTCCGACTGCATACCAGACGGTGCCAGACTCTTTTGTTTGCTCTCTTCAAGAGCCAGACGCTGAGGACTTCGGGCGACTATAGGATTATCTTCTGGCCTCACCGGATCTGGGGAGGCCCTCCGTGACGACACTTCAAGGTCGACCGCTTCTTGAGCGGGGGAGTCCGGGGGAGGCGTTTCGCTCTCCATCATCTCTGGAAGAAGATCCCCCGAAGACGAGCTCTGCTGAGAAGGGCTAAGATCTGAACTGCAAGATAAATGCTTCGGTTATTTTCCTCAGAAGTGAAGTAGTAATATCTTCACTATTAAAGTACTTTTTGATTACTTACAGCTCGTTAGAGGGCAGATCCCCGCATGGACTTTGTGTGGCAAGAGCACCTATCAAAGTGGGACCCCCTGGTGGAAACTTCTTCTCCCATTTGGAAACTGTGGTTTCCGGATCTTCAGGGGTAGTCCTCTTCCTTCCCCGGGGTGAGAGAATGCCAGATTCCTCCCCTGGGTTATCCTCCCTCACCGAGGCACCCGTTCCCTCGGTCGGAATGGGTAGCGGTGGAGGCCCGCTTTCGCCCCCTTTATTCCCCCCTTTATCTTCCTATGAGGGCTCCGGGCAAGGTGCTAGCTCGAGCATCTTTTCCTGCACCGGATTCTCCAAGCCTTTCGGAAGGGGGGCCGAACACCGGATCATCTTCGCCTTTGTTATCTAGTCCTGGTCAAAGAGCGATTTCTCAGAATGACGTCATGATAAATGAAAGACGGTGTGTTCGGCTAGAGGATAACTTACTTGGTCGGCGGTGCGGTTGCTGCTCAGGCCCACATCCTCGGTAGTGTCCGGACACTCTATCTGGGATCCGAAGAATGATTTATACATCTCCTCGTGCGTCAGGCCGAGGAAATTCTGAATAGCACACGGTCCTTCTGGGTTGAACTCCCACATGCGGAGGGGCCGGCGTTTGCATGGCTAGATTCGTCAAACCAGCATGACTTGCATTACCATAATCAAACTAAAATCTCCTTCGAAGAGATCTCGAATGCGGCTCTGCAGTACAGGCACGTCCTTGGCTGGACCCCGGCTCAGCCCTTTGCTAATCCATGACATCAGTTGTGGTGGAGGGCCTGAGCGGAAAGCAGGGGCAGCTGCCCACTTGGCACTTCTGGGAGCTGTGATGTAAAACCACTCCCGTTGCCATAATCCGGACACCTTTGGAATGGAACCCTTTGGCCATGGAGCTCCAGCAATCTTGCTTATTAATGCGCCTCCGCACGCTATATGCTGCCCCTCGACCATCTTCGGCTTCACATCGAAGGTCTTGAGCCACAGGCCGAAGTGAGGGGTAATGCGGAGGAAGGCCTCACATACGACAATAATTTCCGAGATATGGAGAAAGGAGTCCGGGGCTAGATCGTGGAAATCTAGCCTGTAATAAAACATCAACCCCCTAACGAAGGGATCTAGAGTGAGGCCTAGATCTCGGAGGAAGTGGGAGATGAACACGACGTCTTCGTTGGGTTCAGGAGTAGGGACGACCTGCCCGAGCAGCCGATGCGAAACCTCGGCGGTCAGGTATCTGGCCTCCCTCAACTTCTTGATGTCTTCTTCCGTAATGGAGAAGGGCATCCATCAGCCTTGAAGGCTAGATCCGGACATGGTTGAAGGTCCGGAGCACCTCACCTGGGCTTTGGGTGTTAGAACTCGAGGCGGGGGAAGGATTCGATTGAGCACGGGAGGGAAAAAAGTAAAAGCCTTGTCCCTTTATAAAGAGGGTGAATATCAAGCGTCCTCTTCGTAGCCGTTTGGGACTTGCCTATAATCTAGGAGTCCTAGACACGGTTGGGTTACCCACAACCGTATTGATAAGAATCCTGTAATTAGGGGAACATGATCGCTGCTTTACAAGACGTGTCAAAAAATGCCTCGCGTTATGTGCGGGGCTAGTTAAAGGAAATGGTTCGAATAATCACTGGGCCGTGGTACAAGGTCGTGTTGCTAAAACAAGTCAGCAAATTAGATCTGTGGAAATATTATTCTCTCTACGGTGGTATGTGGAACTTATTTTGCAGGGTCGGACACTATCCTTGTATTCAAATTCTTCCGTAATGTATTTGGAGGAGGAACCCGCCTTGCAATGCCGAAGACAATACTGCACGCCGGACTCATCGTCATTGAAAGCCTGGTTCAGGGGCTATTGAGGGAGTCCTGGATTAGGGGGTCTCCGGACAGCCGGATTATATCCTTTGGCCGGACTGTTGGACTATGAAGATACAAGATTGAAGACTTCGTCTCGTGTCCGGATGGGACTCTACTTAGCGTGGAAGGCAAGCTAGGCAGTACGGATATGGATATCTCCTCCTTTTGTAACCGACCTTGTGTAACCCTAACCCTCTCCGGTGTCTATACAAACCGGAGGGTTTTAGTCTGTACGACACAACGACAACATACAATCATATCATAGGCTAGCTTCTAGGGTTTAGCCTCTCTAATCTCGTGGTAGATCTACTCTTGTACTACCCATATCATCAATATTAATCAAGCAGGACGTAGGGTTTTACCCATCAAGAGGGCCCGAACCTGGGTAAAACATCGTGTTCCCTGCCTCTTGTTACCATCCGCCTTAGACGCACAGTTCAGGACCCCCTACCCGAGATCCGCCGATTTTGACACCAACAAAGGCCCCTGCCAAGAGGGTGCCAACCTCAAAGGTTAGAGCCTCAACTACTGAAACCTCCAAGCCAACTGGAGAGGCTGTTGGAGAAGGAAAGAAGAGGAAGGAAAGGGTCAAGAAGACCACTACTAGAGTGCTTGGTAGATCCTCCATTATGAGAGATCCAGAAGGAGAGGAAGAGGAAGAGAATGCTGCTCCAACACCCAAAGCTCAGAAGCTTATGGGAGATGCAATTAAGTCAGGGGCTGCAACATCTAAGCCCAAGTCTGCTCCCAAAGCTCAAGCTCAGAAACCCCCAAAGCCCAAGAGAAATACCAGAAGTATACCTGCTAAGGAAAAGAACAAGGCCCTAGTGCCTCAAGATGAAGAAGAGGAAGATGATTCACTTGTTTTGAGGAAGTTGAAGCCCAAGATTCCTGACCATAATGATGCTCATCCAGTCGCTGAGGACATGCACATCACGAAAGATGCACGACTGAGATTGTGGAGAGAGACTGATCCCTATGATATTAGGAGGAGGACTGCAGTTGATTACAGGTTTCACACAAAAGAATAGCAAGACTTCTATGAGACAATTTTGCTCGACAAGAAGCCCATTGTTTGTGACATGAGATGGGTTGATTGGGAATACATCAAGGAGAATGAAGATTACTTCCCAGGAGTATATGACAGCTTCAAAGCATGTGGAGTAGATGAGTTTGTTGGACAAAAGCTCACAAAATGGAATGATGAGCTGATCATGAAGTTTTATTCAACTTCTCATTTCTATCCAGATGGGAGGATAGTTTGGATGTCTGAAGGTACTAGGTACCAATCCACGGTGCAAGAATGGGCCAAGCTAATCAATGCCCCAGAGGAACATGAGGATGACTTGGATGTGTATGCCAAGAAGAAGAAAGACTACAACTCCATGGCAAACATGTACAAAGAGATCCATGATAAAGCTTTGGAGACTCACAAGTTTGGATCTATACATTTCCTGTTGTATGGTCTGCCTACCATCAACTAGATCTTAAGGCACACATTGCTACCCAAGTCAGAAGATCACAAGATGATCAGAGGACACTGAGGGAGTCCTGGATTAGGGGGTCTCCAAACAGCCGGACTATATCCTTCGGCCGGACTGTTGGGCCATGAAGATACAAGATTGAAGACTTCGTCCCGTGTCCGGATGGGACTCTCCTTGGCGTGGAAGGCAAGCTAGGCAATACGGATATGTAGATCTAATCCCTTGTAACCGACTTTGTGTAACCCTAGCCCCCTCCGGTGTCTATATAAACCGGAGGGTTTAGTCCGTAGGACAACATATAATCATACCATAGGCTAGCTTCTAGGGTTTAGCCTCTACGATCTTGTGGTAGATCGACTCTTGTAATACTCATATCATCAAGAACAATCAAGCAGGACGTAGGGTATTACCTCCATCAAGAGGGACCGAACCTGGGTAAACACCATGTCCCCTGCTTCTTGTTACCATCCGCCTTAGACGCAATCAAATAGATTGTCCCAAGGGCGCCATATTCTAGGAGCCCAAGTTATGCTATTGAAAATTCGTTCCTCTAGCAGTTCCGGTTCGGGGCCCCCTACCCGAGATCCGCCGGTTTTGACACCGACATTGGTGCTTTCATTGAGAGTTCCACTCTGTCGTCACCATAAGGCTTGATGGCTCCTTCAATCATCGATAGCGATGCGGTCCAGGGTGAGGTTTTCCTCCCCAGACAGATCTTTATATTCGGCGGCTTTGCATTGCGGGCCAATTCGCTTGGCCACTTGGAGCAGATCCAGAGCTACGCCCCTGGCCATCAGGTCAGATTCGGAAACTTAAACTACACTGCCGACATCCGCGGAGACTTGATCTTTGACGGATTCGAGCCCGTGTCAGGTGTGCTGCACAGTCACGACGAGCACGACGTAACTCTGTCGTTGGACAGTGTTCGGGAGATCGCATCTGCAACTACTCCGGCCTTCAATCCGGAGCAAATTGCGCCATCCAAGGACGGAGGGATAGACCCCGCCATGGAGGCCGCACTCTCAGTGGCGATAGATCCGGATACTGACTTCACCTCTTACAAGAACCGTGTCGCCGAACCACTGGATTCACCTCCGGCCACGGACTCCGAGCCGCTTACATCTGTGCCCGTCGAATCCGACTAGGCGCCGATCATGGAGTTCACCTCCACGGATATCTTTCAGCACTCGCCCTTCGGCGATGTGCTAAATTCATTGAGGTCCCTCTCCCTGTCAGGAGAACCTTGGCCGAACTATGTCTGGCTAGAATGGGATGTGGACGATGAAGAAATTCACTGCCCACCCACCACCCACTTATCCACTATCGACGACTTAACCGACATGCTCAACTTCGACTCCGAAGACATCGACGACATGGACGAAGATGCAGGAGACGACCAGAAACCAGCGCCCACAGGGCGCCGGACAGCCACTTCATCACATGACATATACATGGTGAATACACCCAAAGAAGGCAATGGCGAAGAGACAGCGGAGGATGGCCCCTCCAAGAAGCAACCCAAGCACCGACATCAGCGGCGCCGCTCTAAGTCCCGCCATAGCAAAAACAGCGATAACAGCGCAAGAGAAAATAAGACTCCAGGCGACTCCAGAGGAAACGACGACCACATTGCCCCAACGGCAGAGCACGATGAGGCTGCAAGCGGCGAACATAGTACGGATCCGACGTCCGAACACGGCGACGCCGAGGATAACCCTCATCAAACCCCATCTGGGGAGGAAAACAGTCCGGACGAAGATGCACACATCATCCCGGAAATGCACTTGGAGCAAGAGAACCTCCGCATAAGGCTTATTTCCACAGCGAGGAGTCTGAAGAAGCAGAAGCAAAGGCTAAAGGCCGCACAAAACACACTCAACAGCAGGTGGAACAAAGTGCTCGACAGCGAAGCAAAGTATGGTGGAAGTTACCACACAAAGAGCTTCCAAAGCGCAAGTTGTTACCTGAATTCAACGACGAGGCCCTAGAGCCCACACAGCCAAATAATGAAACGGCCAGCTGGCCGGATCCACCACCTTGTGACCACGATAGAGAGGCTCACAAAGTCACACATAAGTCAACACCCGATCTACGTGAGGACTTGCACCAAAAATCCGGTACGACCAGATCCATCTATGGATCTAGGAAGCGCCCTCCAGCACAAAATCGAAACAGAATATTACAACCATCCGAACGCCATGGTACGTCCAAGTACAGGGGTGCCGCACACCCCCTATGTTTCACCGATGAGGTGCTGGACCACGAATTCCCAGAAGGATTCAAACCAGTGAACATAGAAGCGTACGACGGGACCACAGACCCTGGGGTCTGGATTGAGGACTTTATCATCCATATCCATATGGCTTGAGGAGACGATCTCCATGCCATTAAATACTAGCCCCTCAAGCTTAAAGGACCAGCTCGGCACTGGCTGAAAAGCCTCCCCGAAAACTCAATTGGAAGTTGGGAGGAGCTCGAGGACGCTTTTCGGGATAATTTTCAAGGGACCTACGTCCGACCTCCAGATGCAGACGATTTAAGTCATATAATTCAATAGTCCGGAGATTCTGCCCGAAAGCTTTGGAACATGTTTCTCACCAAAAAGAACCAAATCATCGACTGTCCGGACTCCGAAGCCTTAGCAGCTTTCAAACACAATGTCCGAGACGAATGGCTCGCTAGACACCTCGGCTAAGAAAAACCGAGAACAATGGCAGCTCTAACAAGTCTCGTGACCTACTTTTGCGCGGGCGAAGACAGCTAGTTAGCCCATAGTAGCACCAGCGACCCAAGCACATCCGAAGTCAGGGATGGCAATGGAAAACCACGACGCAATAAAAACAAGCGTCGAAATAAAGAAGATAGCCCAGATAATATGGCGGTAAACGCCGGATTCAGGGGCTCTCGACCAGGTCAGCGGAAAAAGCCTTTCAAAGGCAGCGGAGACGGACCGTCTGGCCTAAACAAGATTCTTGACAAAATATGTCAGATTCATGGCACCTCGATAAACCTGCAAATCGCACCCACAGAGAATGTTGGGTCTTCAAGCAGGCCGGTAAGCTAAACGCCTAACACAAGGGGGGAGACACCAAGCGAAGACGAGGACAAGCCTCGCCAGCAAAGCATCGGAGGACAGAAAAAATTCCCACCAGAGGTTAAAATAGTCAACCTAATCCATGTGACAAAAAGGAGAAGCAAACATGCACTCTGAGACAGAGGCGCCATAGAGCCCGTCACCCCTAGGTTCAACCCCTGGTTGGCCTGCCCGATCACTTTTGATCGCGGGGATCACGAAGGATTGGTTGCCTTGGTGTTAGACCCAATAATAAATGGATATCATCTCACACGAGTCCTCATGGACGACGGCAGTGGTCTAAATCTGATATATATCAGGACACAGTCCGCAAAATGGGGATAGACCCGACAAAAATAAGCCACCATACTACTACCTTCAAGGGAGTAATACCAGGCCTAGAGGCCCGCTGCACGGGCTCTCTATTACTAGAGGTTGTATTTGGTTCTTCCGACAACTTCCGAAGCGAAAGGTTAACTTTTTACATCGCTCCATTCCGAAGTGGCTATCAGGCACTACTCGGAAGAGCGGCCTTCGCTCGTTTTAATGCAATCCCGCATTACGCTTCTCTCAAGCTTAAGATGCCCGGTCCACGTGGCACCATCACAGTTAGTGGAAATACTGAGCTTGCTCTACACGCGGAAGAATGTGCGGCAGCTTTAGCCGCCGAGCACTAGACGACCTCTCCAACCAGAAAAAATGATAGGTCGTCAAGACCACGGACATGGTTAGACGAGTCCGGTGCACCACTACATATACATGAGATTGGTTTGATGATCAAGCCCTCGTAGACGGTACCAGGGGCTTCCCGCGTGTAATCAGGGCTAGTCCGGCTCAACTTTACTTATCTTAAATTTTAATGGTTTGTTGACAATAACCAATTTTCTGGCACGACAACTTTCACCTAAGTTCTTCTCTTTTACAGATGACAATCGTGCTACACCCGTCCAGGACACGGCACAATGGAGACACGGGCGCAGACATGCAGCAGGGACCCGCTCAAAGGTTTCTTTTTAGATTAAGACCCTGCGTAAACCTTTTTTACTGTCTCTTGTTGTTCACATCCTCCGGATACTCAATACAACCGAGAAGGATGGCGATATTTGGCATGTGGCCATGTCAAGATATTGCACGTACCTGGACACCCGGGGTTTATTATTAAGGGCATTGTTCAGCCCGGCATATGTTATAAAGACCGAATACCTTAGGGAGTGTTCGGCGTCGCGAGTTTGGCCTTATATGTGTGAATAGGCGTTTTTTGCGAACACCCCCGCATTATATGTGTGGGGGCGGAAGCCGACGACTGCAAACTTTCAGGTTATATACATATATACATAAACGGCCGCACGGGAGGCTTCATAATACTTTCAGGCAAAAGTATAAACACAGCCTTCATAACTCAATAAAACATTGTTTTTACAATTGGAGTACATGTCACTAGAACATAATATTCTTCGAGCACTGAGCCTCTATCGAACGAGCGCCTTCAAGAACTTCTTCAAAGTAGTGCTCGGCAGCCACTCGACCCACGGCCGAACCCTGTGTTGCAACAGTGGTGGCCTCCATCTCTACCCCGTATGTCTTGACATGGGTAAAGGCCATCTGGCCACCCTCTATGCGCGCCGACCTCTTCATAGCATCAATGTGCGGCACAACACCGAGGAATTGTTGCACCAAACTAAAGTAACTATTCGGCCTTGGCCCTCCCGGCTATAGATGATCCACAACGGACCTCATGGCGAGTCCGGACAACCTATGGAGCTCGGCCCACTTGGCCATTTGCTCATTCAGCAGCAGCGGACGCACTGGAGCATGGAACTGTGACCAGAACAACTTTTCCACTTCATGATCTCCTTGATCCTTGAAGTACTCGGCCGCATCAGCAGCACTTGCCGCCAAATCCACGTAGGCGTCCGCAGAACTCCATAGTTGATCAAGAGGAGCATACTTCGGATCTCTGAACTTAGTCCGCAACAAGAAGGGCTTCCCGGGCATGATATCCGCAGCTTGATGCAGCTCCTCCTTCGTCGCTCTGATTTTAGAGCGGGCTTCCTTGGCTTCTACCATGGCCTTCTCTAGGTCCATCGCCCTCGCTCGGCTTTCGTCTTCAAGAAGCTAGTAACGGTTAGCGGCATCTTTCAACTCAATGGCCATCTTGGCTATCCTTTCCTTGCTCTGGTGATGCACAGACTGTTCAGCTCGCAGCTCTTCGACCGCCCTTAGAGCGGCTGCATCGCTATTCCTTGCTTGTTCCTTGGCCCGGGCAAGCTCTGCCTGAAGGGTCTCCACGGTGGCAGCTCCATCTGCAGTCACTACATATTAAAGATATTGGCATCCTGCTCCTCTTACTATGCGTTGATCACCAGAGAAATCACTTACCCTGTGCCTCGTCAAGCCGCTTGTTGACAAGCACGATGTCGGCATCTGCCGCATCAAGTTGCCGCTTTAGCTCGGCAAACCCATCAGTCCGGCTAGCCACCGGAGCTTCAGCCACCTGCACATAAAGGCCGTCTGGTTATTACCTGGGACTATGATCCTCTGTTTGCCGCCGTTTTCGACGATAACCAGAGTCTCAAGGGCTACTATCTACATAGGGCACACCTAATGTGTGCGGTACTGTCAAAAACATACACTATTTCACGTACCTCAAAGCCTTTCAGCAGACTCATAAAAGCTTCATGCAATCCGCTTTCAGCGGATAAAATCCTTTCAACTACCGTACTCATTAGCGTACGATGCGCTTCTGAGATGGCAGCTTCCTCCAGAAGATCCTTCAGTGCGTCCGACCGCACACTATACGGTTCCGGACTCTTGTTGTTGCTCTCTTTAGGAGCCGAATACTGTCGACTCCGGGTGGCTAAGGGATTACCCCCTGGCCTTGGCGGATCAGGAGAAACCCTCCACGACGAAACTTTAGGGTCGCCCGCCTCATGAGGTGGGTGGCAGGGGGAGGTGTTTCGCTCTCCATCATCTCGAGAAGAATATCCCCCAAAGACGAACTCTGTCGAGAAGGGCTATGATCCGAACTACAAGATATAAGCATCGGTTATTGTCTTCAGAAGTAAGGTAGGATATTTTCACTACTAAGTACTTTTTGATTACTTACAGCTCGGTAGAGGGCTGATTCCCTTGCGGACATTGTGCGGCAAGGGTACCCCCCGGGGCAGGACCCTCTGGCGAAGATTTCTTCCCTCATTTGGAAACCTCTGTTTCCGGATCTTCAGAGGTGGTCCTCTTCCTTCCCCGGGGAGAGGGAATGTCAGATTCTTCTCCCTGGTTGTCCTCCTTCGCGGAGGCGCTCGTTCCCCCGGTTGGGGCAAGTTATGAAACCAAGGTATTGAACCAGTAGGAGAACCAAGCAACACAACGTAAGTAGCACCTGTACACAAATAACAACACCTCGCAACCTGACGTGTTAAAGGGGTTGCCAATCCCTTCCGGGGTATGGCGCCTCAAGAAAGGCAAACGAACGTGAGGTAAATTGTAGTAGATTGATAGATCGAACGCCAAATAAAATAAATTACAGTAAGGTATTTTACGAATTTTGGTATAATAGATCTGAATAAAAATGCAAAGGAAAATTAGATCGCAAGGCAAATATATGAGAAAGAAGACCCGGGGGTCGTAGGTTTCACTAGTGGCTTCTCTCGAGAAAAATAGCAAATGGTGGGTAAACAAATTACTGTTGGGCAATTGATAGAACTTCAAATAATTATGACGATATACAGGTAATGATCATTACATAGGCATCACGTCAAAGATTAGTAGAGTGACTCCTGCCTACATCTACAACTATTACTGCACACATCGACCGCTATCCAGCATGCATCTAGTGTATTAAGTTCATGGAAAATGGAGTAATGCAATAAGAACGATGATGTGATATAGACAAGATCTGTTTATCTATGTGGCGGTAGATATAGATCTCATCTTTTTATCCTTAGTGGCAACGATACATACGTGTCGGTTCCCTTTCTGTCACTGGGATCAAGCACCGTAAGATCGAACCCACTACCGGGCACCTCTTCCCATTGCAAGATAAATAGATCAAGTTGGCCAGACAAAACCCAAATATCAGAGAAGAAATACGAGGCTATAAGAGATCATGCATAAAGGAGATCAAAGAAACCCAAATACTTACATGGATATAAAAACATAGATCTGATCATAAACTCGAAGTTCATTGATCCCAACAAACACACCGCAAAAAGAGTTATATCATATGGATCTCTAAGAGTCCATTGTATTGAGGATCAAGAGAGAGAGATGAAGCCATCTAGCTACTAACTACGGACCTGAAGGTCTTCAAAGAACTACTCACGCATCATGGGAGAGGCACCAATGGAAGTGGTGAACCCCTCCGTGATGGTGTCTAGATTGGATCTGGTGATTCTGGACTCTGCGGCGGCTGGATGGATATTTCATCGCCTCCCTAGGGTTCTTGTATTTTTGGGGTATTTATAGAGCAAAGAGGCAGTCCAGGGGCCCCCCCGAGGTGGGCACAACCCACCAGGGCACGCCAGGGCCTCCCTGGCACGCCCTGGTGGGTTATGCCCCCCTCGGGGCACCCCCAGGTGCAACCATGGCCCATTTCCTTCCTTATGGCCCATAAAAAATATCTGTAAAGTTTCATGGCATTTGTACTCTGTTTGATATTGATTTTCTGCGATGTAAAAAACATGAAAAAACATCAACTGGCACTTGGCACCATGTCAAATATGTTAGTGCCAAAAAATGATATAAAATGATTATAAAACATCCAAGATCGATAATAAAACAACATGGAACAATAAAAAATTATAGATACGTTGGAGACGTATCAGTCACGACCATTTGAAATCTTATATAAGTAACTATTGCAAGTGTCCTTTGGGCTCTCCACAACCCAATTTTGTGTCCGAGTTGAATATGCCACTCATTATATTCCTCAATTGTCCTCTGGGGAAAGAAAGTTTTTGAGGCTATCTCTCACATAGACCATAATTAAAGCTCTAGGATCAGATGGGTACCCCGCTATGTTTTACAAGAAATGTTTGGGGATCATTAAATGTGATCTTCTTCCAATGCTTGAGGACTTGTACAATGATGATCTTTCATTGTTTCGTATCAAATTAGGAATTATCATGCTTCTCCCCAAGAAAGTGGATGATATTTGGATTGAGAAATTTAGACCCATCTGGTTGCTGAACGTCAGTTTTAAAATCTTCACCAACGCGGCAACTAATAAGTTGTATAGTATTGCTCATTCAGTTGTGTGCCCAATGCAGACTACCTTTATGCCTAATCACACTATACTTGAGGAAGTGGTTGTCCTTCATGAGATGATCAATGAGCTCCACACTGAGAAACTCATCAAAGTTATCCACGAGCTCCACAATGAGAAACTCAACAGAGTTATCTTTAAGGTGGACTCTGAAATGGCCTACGATAATGTAAAGTGTTCTTTTCTTCAACAAGCTCTTTGCATGAAAGGTTTTGCTGCTGAATGAAAGTAACACGTCGGTTCTTACTTCCAGAGTGGGAGTGAAGGGGTTAAGGTCAATGATGACATCAGTCATCCATCTTTATGGCATCATCCTTAAATCCATCCAATATTCTTAAGGCCCCACCTATATATGGAATCTTCCTTAAAATATATCTCAAAACATTAGTCCATAAATATTTTCAGTTGTTACCAAAACCACACTTAGGGGATATATGCACTTTCAGCATCCCCATGGTAGCTATTTATGACCTAGGGGTCCTAGAAAAATGATCAAGGCTACCCCTAATGGTGGTAAGCTGGAGGAATGCGTGGGTAAAAGATGGTTCATGTGTCTGAGAAGATTAATAAAAGGTGGGATTATCCATGCCTCATGATGATCCACTCCTTCTCATCCAGTCATGAATGCTTCTTTGTATTCATCTTTGTTTTTTTCTTCTTCTTTTATTTCTCTGAATTGTTAACTATGGTGCTTTAGTTGGACTTCCGTTGACCATCGTGGACTTATGTTAAAGATCCAAGTGGATGCCATGTAGGACCAAGTGGGACACCCAATATAATCTAGCTATTTCTTCAACATCCCTCATCATTTCCATGTCATTCTTACTATAGAGATGTCGAGAATTTGTAAATAACCTAGTGCTTGTGGTCTAGGGATCAAAGAATATGCCACCTATCCTCACCGTTAACTCGTTCCAAGTAATATTCATACATTTTCTTGAATTGTTCAACTGGATATATTACACTTATGAGTGGCACCATCATTTAGTAACTTGCATATAGCATAGATGCAATGGAACTGATATAGCCATACTAGCCGAAAGTATCTATAAGAAAACTCTTACTCTGCAAGTCAACATTGTAACTTTTCATGTACCACTGACATGTTTCACCTCAAACCCCTCTTTTGCTTTTCAGAGAACATCACATAATTGACTCATTTTTATATTAACCTTGATTCTTCAAATTATTTGGCAAATTCCACTAGCATGCCACTTCTCACATTTGGTTTAGTTTTCTTGGATAAAAACCATCATTTGCACCTAATATTTTCTAGCATAGAGATGGTAGGATAGAGTCTTGAATCATGATGGCATGGTTAAATGACCCACATAAGTTGTTATCTACCGAGTCACAAATGGTTCCAATAGGAAAGAAAGCTATAACCCAATGGTTAGCCTTTGCAACCATGATATCCCTTGCACCTTTAGGTGTTTCTTGAGATAGACTGTCTTCATGGTACATGAATTCTCCTACTTTAGTTGAATCAAATCTGACTACGGCCGGTCCTTGAAGAAGGTCAAAACAGCAAACTTGATAATCACCATTGTGGTTTTGCGTAGGTAAGAACAGTTCTTGCTAGAAGCCCGTAGCAGCCACGTAAAACTTGCGATAACAAAGTAGAGGACGTCTAACTTGTTTTTGCAGGGCATGTTGTGATGTGATATGGTCAAGATATGATGTGATATATGTTGATGTATGAGATGGTCATGTTTTGTAATATTGACAACCGGCAGGAGCCTTAGGGTTGTCTCTTTATTGCATGAAATGCAAACACCATGTAATTGCTTTACTTTATTGCTATGCGTTAGCAATAGTTGTAGAAGCAATAGTTGGCGAGATGACCCCGACAAAACGATGGAGATCAAGGTGTCGAGCCAGTGACGATGGAGACCATGACGATGTTTTGGAGATGGAGAACAAAAGAACAAGATGATGGTGGCCATATCATTTCACATATTCGATTGCATGTGATGTTTATCTTTTATGCATCTTATTTTACTTAGAACGGAGGTAGCATTATAAGATGATCCCTTCACTAAATTTCAAGATAAAGGTGTTCTCCCTGAGTATGCACCATTGCCAAAGTTCGTCGTTTCGAAGCACCTCGTGATGATCGGGTGTGATAGACTATACGTTCACATTCAATGGGTGTAAGACAGTTTTGCACATGTGGAATACTTGGGTTAAACTTGACGAGCCTAGCATGTACAGACATGGTCTCGGAACACTGGAGACCGAAAGGTCGGACATGAGTCATATACTAGATATGATCAACATAGAGATGTTCACCATTGATGACTACCCCATCTCACATGATGATCGGATATGGGTTAGTTGATTTGGATCATGTATCACTTAGATAACTTGAGAGATGTTAATTTAAGTGGGAGTTCATTAGAAATTTGATTCATTGAACTTAATTTATCATGAACTTAGTCTTAATAGTTTTTGCATATCTATGTTGTAGATCAATATCTCGCGATATAGCTCCCCTATTTTTATATGTTCCTAGAGAAAACTAAGTTGAAAGATGATGGTAGCAATAACGCAGACTGGGTCTGTGATCTGAGGATTATCCTCATTGCTGCATAGAAGAATTATGTCCTTGATGCACCGCTAGATGACAGACCTATTGCAGGAGCAGATTAGACGTTATGAACATTTGGCAAGCTCGATATGATGACTACTTAATAGTTTAGTGCACCATGCTTTACGTCTTAGAACGGGGACTTCAAAAATGTTTCAAACGCCACAGAGCATATGGGATGTTCTAAGAGATGAAATTGGTATTTCATACTCATGCCCATGTTGAGAGGTATGAGACCTCTAACAAGTACTTTTCCTACAAGCTGGGGGAGAATAGCTTAGCCAGTGAGCATGTGATTAGAATTTATGAATACTGCAATCGCTTGAATCAAGTGGGAGTTAATCTTCAATATAAGATAGTGCTTAACAGAGTTCTTTAGTCACTATGACCAAGCTACTAGAACTTCATGGTGAACTATAATATGCAAGGGATGACGAAAACGATCCCCGAGCTCTTCGCGATGCTGAAATCGGCGAAGGTAGAAATCAAGAAAGAGCATCAAGTGTTGATGGTTAACAAGACCACTAGTTTCAAGAAAAAGGGCAAGGGAAAGGAAGGGAACTTCAAGAAGAATGGAAAGTTGCCACTCCCGGGAAGAAGCCCAAAGCTTGACCCAAGCCTGAAAGTGAGTGCTTCTACTGCAAAGTGAATGATCACTGGAAGCGGAACTGCCCCAAATACTTGTCGGATAAGAAGGATGGCAAAGTTAACAAAGGTATACTTGATATACATGTTATTGATGTGTACCTTACTAATGCTCATAGTAGCCCCTGGGTTTTTGATACTCGTTCAGTTGCTAACATTAGTAACTCGAAACAGGAGTTGTAGAATAGAGACTAGTTAAGGGCGAGGTGACGATGTGTGTTGGAAATGATTCCAAGGTTGATACGATCACCATCCCACACTCCTGCTACCTTCGGGATTAGTGTTGAACCTAAATAAATGTTATTTGGTGTTTGCGTTGAGCATGAATATGATTTGATCATGTTTATTGCAATATGGTTATTCATTTAAGTCAGAGAATAATTGTTGTTCTGTTTACCTGAATAAAACCTTCTGTGGTCATACACCCAATGTAAATAGTTTATTGAATCTCGATCCTGGTGATACACATATTCATAATATTGATGCCAAAAGATACAAAGTTGATAATGATAGTGCAACATACTTGTGGCACTGTTGTTTAGATCATATTGGCATAAAGCGCATGAAGAAAACTCCATGCGGATGGACTTTTGGAATCACTTGATTATGAATCATTTGATACTTGCAAAACATGCCTCATGGGCAAGATGACTAAAACTCTGTTCTCTGGAACAATGGAGCAAGCTAATGACTTATTGCAAATAATACATACCGATGTATGCGGTCCAATGAGTGTTGAAGTGTTGGGGAACGCAATGTTTCAAAAAAAATCCTACAATCACGCAAGATCAATCTAGGGATGCATAGCAACGAGAGTGGAGAGTATGTCTACGTACCCTCATAGACCGAAAGCGGAAGCGTTAAGAAACGTGGTTGATGTAGTCGAACGTCTTCGTGATCCAACCCATCAAGTACCGACCGCATGGCACCTCCGCGATCTGCACACGTTCAGCTCGGTAACGTCCCTCGTACTCTTGATCCAGTTCAGGCCGAGGGAGAGTTTCTTCAGCACAACCGCGTGTTGACGGTGATGATGAAGTTACCGGCGCAGGGCTTCGCCTAAGCACTACGACGATATGACCAAGGTGTGTATCTGTGGAGGGGGGCACCACACATGGCTAAAAAATTGTCAACTTGTGTGTCTATGGGGTGCCTGAGGGAGTCCTGGACTAAGGGGTCCTTGGGCGCCCGGCTAGTTAGCCGTGGGCTGGACTGATTGGCCATGAAGATACGAAGACCGAAGACTGTACCCGTGTCCGGATGGGACTCTCCTTGGCATGGAAGGCAAGCTTGGTGCCCGGATATGTAGATTCCTTTCTTTGTAACCGACCTTATGTAACCCTAGATCCTCCCGGTGTGTATATAAACTGGAAGACTTAGTTCGGATAAGAGATTCATTATCATAGCCATACAAGCTAGACCTCTAGGGTTTAGCCATTACGATCTCGAGGTAGATCAACTGTTGCAATACTCATATTCATCAATATCAATCAAGCAGGACGTAGGGTATTACCTGCATAGAGAGGGCCCGAACCTGGGTAAACATTGTGTCCCTTGTCTCCTGTTACCATCAACCTTAGACGCACAGTTCGGGACCCCCTACTCGAGATCCGCCGATTTTTACATCGACATTGGTGCTTTCATTGAGAGTTCCACTGTGCTGTCGCCAAAAGGTTTGATGGCCCCTTCAATCGTCGATAATGATGCTGTCCAAGGAGAAACTTTCCTCCCCGGACAGATCTTTGTGTTCGGCGGCTTCGCAATGCGGGCCAACTCATTTGGCCATCTAGAGCAGATCGAAAGCTACGCCCCCGGACATCAGGTCAGATTTGGGAGCTTGAACTACATTGCAGACATCCATGGAGACTTGATCTTCGCCGGATTTGAGACCACGGTAGCCGCTCCCGGTCACCCCGATGATCATGACCTAAATTTGTCATCTGGCTGCATCCAGGAGATTGCTCCTGTAACCGCTCTGGCCCTAGATCTGGAGCAAGTTGCGCCACCCAAGGACGGGAGGATCAACCCCACTACGGAGGCCACAGATTCCACAGCGTTGGAGTCGCACATAGACTTAACCTCTCACGACGTTTCTGTCAGCAAAACTTCACACTCGTCTCCGGTCGTAAGTTCCGAACCATGTGAGCCCGCGGACGCCGAGCTCGATCGTTTGTCGATCTTTGAATTCAGCGCCACAAACATCTTCCAGCACTCGCCTTTGGGCGATGTGCTAAACTCATTAAAAACCTTTCCTTGGCGGAGGACTCGCAGCCGAACTATATCCGGCTCGAACCAGGGGCTGACGGTGGAGATTTTTGCTTCCCACCCACCACCCACTTCATAGCCACGGTCGAGGATTCAACCGATACACTTGATTGCGACTCCGAGAACATTGACGGTATGGATGACGATGTCGAAGACAACGAAGACCCCGTTGATACAGCTAATAAGCAAGATAAACAGGAAGACGGGCAGGTTAGCCCTGGTAAACAGGCCACGCACAAAGATTCGGAGGACAACAATTACCTTCCGCTCTCTGAGGATGAGGTGAGCCTCGGCATCGAGGATTTCATCATGCCAGAGGAACCTCTTGGGCAGGAGCGCTTCAAGCGCCAACTAATAGCCACTTCAAGGAGCCTGAAAAAGAAACAGCGGCAGCTTCAAGCTGACCAAGATCTGCTCAATGATAGATGGACCGAAGTCCTAGCCGCCGAAGAATACGGCCTTAGTGGCCCAGCCAAAAGCTACCCGAAGCGTAGATTGCTACCCCAGGGCGACGACAATGCGCTCAAGCCCGTGCCATCATTGCACAAGGTGGTAGGTCGACCACAATTTGGTCCGAGTAAATCGGCGACTCAAGCCAAACACCAAACCGCCCCACCTCACGGCAAAGGCAAGAACAAAACAGCTCAGGGTTATGCATACGACCTTCAACAGGACTTGGGTAGTAGAGCAGGACACTCAAGAGCGATCTACAGATCGCGAGGACATACCTCGACACGCGACGATGGCCACCTATTCGGACATGACAAACCTAGCCACGCCCGGGCCAAAAACCGCAAATGGACTCCATCGGAGGTGCGTCGCAGTGCGGCCCAACATAGAGGTGTCGCACACCCTCTTTGCTTCACAGACGAAGTAATGGAGCATGAATTCCCAGACGGGTTCAAACCTATAAATATCGAATCATACAATGGAACAACGGATCCCACGGTATGGATCAAGGACGTCCTCCTCCATATCCACATGGCCCGCGGAGACGACCTTCATGCCATCAAATACCTACCACTAAAACTCAAAGGACTAGCTTGGTACTGGTTAAACAGTCTGCCAGAAAATTCCATTGGTAGTTGGGAAGATTTGGAGGTCGCCTTTCGTGACAACTTCCAAGGAACATATGTCCAGCCACCGGACGCCGATGACTTAAGTCACATTGTCCAGCAGCCCGGAGAGTCGGCCAGGAAGCTCTGGACTAGGTTCTTAGTTAAAAAGAACCAAATCGTCGACTGTCCGGACGCGAAAGCCCTTGCGGCCTTTAAACACATCGTCGGGATGAATGGCTTGCACGCCACCTCGGTCAAGAAGGACCTAGATCGATGATAGCCCTTACCACTCTAATGACCCGCTTTTGCATGGGAGAAGACAGCTGGCTTGCTCGTAGAAGCAATAGCGCCAGTGACTCGGGCACTTCCGAAATCCGAGACGGCAATGGCAAGCCACGACGAAGCAAACACAACAGTCTCAATCATAATGAAAGATCACGCGACACAGTGGTCAACGCCGGATTCAGCAATCCCAAGCCCGGTCAACGGAAAAAGCCATTCAAGGCGAACAGAGACGGACCATCCAACCTAGATAGGATATTGGACCGACCCTGCCAGATTCACGGCCACCCCAATAAACCAGCTAATCATACTAACAGAAATTGTTGGGTCCTCAAGTAGGCCGGCAAGCTCAACGCCGAACACAAGGGAAGAGGGCCCTCCAGGAAATAGGAACGATGGAGTGGTTCGCCAGCCAAATGTCGGGGGCCAGAAGCAATTTCCCCCCGAAGATCGATCAAATCCGGAGCAGAAATAGTAGTTCAACTTCCGTTGCCCATCTCATGTACCCATTAAAACTATACCGTGCATACATAATGTAGCGACCCGACCTCAAATGGTCAAGCCTCTGTGTATCTGTGCCATCCCTGGATCGGTATGCTGGCACACACAGTACATCAATGTATATATCTAAGTGCAATCACATGTATAAATAACGTAAAACTGATATATACCTCATAAGTCTCAGCGGAAACAAACACAAGGGTGTGGAGTCCATCAACGCCAACGGCAAGTTGAGTGTAGACCGTAACCCTACAACGTAACTCTTACTCGTCGTAGAAATTCCTGCAACATAAGACGTTGCAGCCCTGTAGGTCAGTACATTGAATGTACTGGCAAGTCACATCATAAGAATAATGCACCTATTTGTACATGCAATTTGGCTGGTGGAAAGCTCTAAGTTTAGTTTTTGCATAAAGCTAGTTTTCCCTAGAATAAAAGATATTATTCTACCACTACTGTATAGCATAGGATGAGTTGGTAAACCCAACTTAATCCATTCCCAAAGTTTCATTTAAAACCCAACTGTTTAATTAAGAGTGATGAGATCTCCCAGCATTTCCACTACTAGATGCTCAAGTTGTCCGTAACCGGGGACACGGCTAATCGATTAGGTTTTAACACTCTGCAGAGGTTTAAGCACTTTTCCCCACAAGACTCGATCACCTCCCTTGAAATTCTCGCACTGCCTGGTGTTTGAGAACAGGATGACCGAGACATAGTCTTTCGAAAATGTTCTCCCTTAACCCACGGATAGGCCGGTACACCTACATCATTCTACATCTGCTAGCCCACCCCGCAAGGGGTCACACTAACTACTCAACTAAGCCAGATCCCATATTGGCTTGTGGCTGCACACGTAAGCTTCTAGACATGAGAATACGATTGATCTCTTTGAGCCTGGGCGGACGGACCACTAGTGGTGCACCACCATGGATTTCCCATGCATGCTCCCACTGTACTTTGCCACCATTCAAACCAAACCTCCGCCCAGGTAATTCATTTACAAGTCTTGGTCCTGATTACTACTTTGTCACTCATGTCTCACCATGAACACTTCCCAATTCCACGTCTACATTTGCGAGGCGGAAATAAACTTACACGATGGTGACAAGGTTGTATAGATCAGACCTACCTCAAATGAACTACTAGGTAACGGCATAGCCATCTGGCAACAATAAATCCTACCATGCAATCCTACCACAAAAGGACTAAGTGCATAATATAAAACATAGGTGATTGGAAGAATGGTCAAATGTGAACTTGCCTGGTAATAGTTGATGAAGATTATATCGCTCTCAGAACTTTACTTAATAGAACTATTCGTCACTCTCCGATGAAAATCTATAAAGTCAACATTGCATTCGCATAAGCAATCATTTCAAAGAACCAAGAAGAACATGCAAAGTAAAAAGTCTTGGAAAAAACAAATGAACATACAACACACTTAATTATCGCAAAATATTCTAAGTGCAACACAACATAGGCATGTGGTTCGGAATTTGTGACGTGAAGCATAGCGCATACAAGGCATACGAGTAAAACTACCATGGACAGATCCTGAGTGTGTGAAAATTAGTGTGATAATGGTCCAGGTGATAGGGTTTGGCAACGGTGATACGGTGCAAAAAGAATCACATCAATCGGAGCTACGGTTTAGGAGATATGGTTATTTGAAGTTCGAAATAAAATCTGAATAAAGTTCAAATTTGAATTTGGAAAAGTTTACAAACATGGTGCTACTGGATAGATCTAATAAATACGAAGAATTTGCCGCTGGTTTCATCGAATTTGGACCTACGGGTAAAAAGTTGTGGCTATTCTAAGTTTAGGGACTAATCTGCTAATTATAGGGACTAAACAGTGAAGAAAACTATCACCAACAAGTCCCTGGCCACGTGGCGCACTGTGAGAGGCCAGAGAGTGTTCACTTCGGTAGCTATACAGTGAACGGCCACTAAATAATAAAAACAACTACCGCGGCTAAATAAAAAAAATGGAGACCGGTTTTTTTCACTAAAACCGCATGGTTTAATAAAACCTTGGTTAACCATTTTAAACAAAAAAACCAAACAGGACGGGGGAGGCAGCTCACAGCGAGCGGCAGCGTAGGCGTCGGTGATGTGCACGGGACGGCGGCGCGGCGTTGGGCAATGACAGGGCGATGGCTACGGCGGCCTCCGGTGGGTTCCGGCGGCGGCGAAGTAGACGGAGGGGTGCGGTGTGTCACAAGCGACTGGATGGTGGGGTCGGAGGGCGGCGGGGTGGCCGGCGTCGATCGGAGGGAGGCGGCGGCGTTCGGTGCTCCGGCAAGGGCGTGTTTCATCGGGGCGGCATCTTCGGGAGACCTAGGCGGCAAAAAAAAGATGTCAAACGGGTGTGGGACGGCAAGGGAACAAATTTTTGACAGAGAGGAGAGGGCTTGGGGTTCCATCGACGGCGGAATCAACGACGGAGAGCTTCAGCTCCGGCGAGATCCAAATGGACAGGGCGGCGCCTGTGAGGAGCGAGGGAGCGAGCAAAGTGCCAGAATGGAGAGAGGGGGTCATGGGGGGTTTATAGGCGTGAAGAGGGCTCGGGGTCGCGGCGGATAGGCCTTATCCCAGGGCAATGGCGACGGTGGTTGCGGGAGCGTGAGTGCGTGCTCATCCAGCAGGAGGAGCGGGACGTTGGGGTGACCTAGGGAGCGGGCCCCACTGGCAGCGGCGGTGGGAGAGAGCGAGCGAGAGAAGAGGCGGGCGAGCGTCTGGTGGCCTTCGGGCGCTGGGGCTCCGTGTCAGGCCGAATTTGGCCATGGGCCGGTTGGGTGCTCCAGGGCCGAACAGTGTTTCGGTCCAGGCGGTTTTTTTTTGTTTTTTTTACACAACAAAAACTACAACAGAGCAAAAATAATAATAAAAAAATTACATAGGCATATTATATACCAAAATGTTCAGAAAAATACCCCGAATAAGATGAACTATTTTACAAGTTCAACTAAATTCCATAAAAATTCATAAAAGTCAAACAGTGCTACTGTTGCATTCAAAATCAATAAAATCCATTTTTAAAATAGCAAAATGATTTCAAATTTATTTTCTCCTAATTTTCCATTGAAGGGAATCAATTTACCATTATTTCCATTTTATTTATTTTTAGGAGAAAAATAATTTGAATTAAAAGTAAATAACTCCCAAAAGGATTTGAAATTTGGACATTCAAATAACTTCAAAGTGACTTCAAATTATTCCTTTGAAACTTCCAACTCTCTTTCTTCAAATATGAAGAAGTCATTTTATGAACTCATTGAGTTGCTTAAAGTTTCTAAATTTGAAATATTTCAAATGGAATTCAAATCATTTTCAAACCCCTTTTCATTTCTTTAAATGGAAGAAGTCATATTATCTTCACTCTAGGGTTTTGTGATGAAATGAATTTGAATTATTGGAGATCAAAATGCAAGATGAAAGTTTTGGGAAAGTCCTTTTATTCCCTCTCATTCGACTTTCAAAAAGTTTCAATTTCCACTCAGTTTCACACAATCAATCACACAAAAATCAAACAAACAATCACAATTATTTATTTAATATAACATTCCAAAATTTAGAATTTTGGGATGTTACACATAACTACGCACTTAAGATACCATGGGCATTGGCGGAAGCATAATACGGACAAGTCTGCAAGAACTCTGGTAACATTTTTATCTACTTTATTTTTATTTCTTCATTATCTCCTAAAAACAGGTGGCGCAAAGGAGAAACATCTAAGACCAACTCCATCGGAGTTCGGATCCGTACACTCACCTACGGGGCTACTTCCTTCAAGGATTCCCCTCGCCGAGGACAGGCGGCGCAGACGTGCGACAAGAGGTCCAAAATAACTTTTTGTAGACCGCACTCTTTTTTTGAGCCTGTAACATGCCTTTTTCCTCTGCCTTCAACCCAGGGCATATCAAATAGCCGGGGTCGTGGCCTTTATATATATCAAGTAATCATTGGCATATCGCTCAGGTCCTAATTCGCATTATCTGAATTAATCATCCGCGTCTTTCCACAAATGAATACGCCGCCTACGGTTGTTTCACATATATACCCCAGTTTAAACTTGCCAGGGGCTCGGTATGGGAACAAATGAGTTGCCAACAAAAGTCCGGATAACTTTTACAGCATACTTCGGCGTCGCGAGTTTGGCCTTATATGCATCAGCTCCGAATCATGTCTTGGGTCAATAGTTGGGTTGCCCGGCTCCTATGCTTTCTATCCTACGTTCCGCTCTATCGGCTAGGGTAGTAAAGGGAGAACTACTGCGATGTGCTTCCGGTTTACCTGGCTCAGCACCTCAGTAGAGAAAGCTGAAAACAGACTGTCATGATGCGGCGAGAGCTGGTCAACCACTCGATGACTTATCGAAATCTCTAGCTATTCCTCCATGTCACACAAAGGACCTCTTTTCGGACAAATATGTACACGCATCATATGAATAAGCCGCATACATACCAGGGGCTATGTCATAGACCCACCATAAAACTCCTATGGCTAAGTGGAAGTGTTAACGCCCTATAGTCTGGTTGTCTGGTTCGCCGCATTGACACCTCCTTCACGGACCAAGACATTGGGTCAAGAGTGATCAAATGATTTTCGGAACACCCCCGTACTTCCTACGAGGGGGCTGAAGCCGACGACTGGAAAACTTTCAGATTATATTAAAACGGCCGCACAGGAGGAACACAAACTTTCAAAAAAAAACATATTGACTATAAAATTGTCTCGTACAATTCTCATACACCTCACTCGAACATTATGTCTTTTGAGCATTGACCCTCTATCAAGTGGGCGGCCACTAGGACGTCTTCAAAATAATGCTCCGGTTTGTGGCGGTCCTTGCCCTTGGGTGGACTCTTTATCACAACATCGATGGCCTTCATCTTCCCCCAGAATGTCTTGACTTGGGCAAAGGCCATCCGTGCACCCTCGATGCATACCGACCGCTTCACAGCGTCGATACGTGGCACCGCGTCAACAAGCCGCTGGACCAAGCCGAAGTAACTATTCGAAACAGGCTCAGTTGGCCATAACCGGATTATGATGTTCTTCATGGCAGCGCCGGATATCCTATGAAGATCTGCCCACTGGGACATCTGCTCATTCAGCAACTGGGGGCGCTTCGACGTGCCGAACTATGACCAAAAAAACTTCTCCATTGCATACCCCTCTTGCGCCTGGTAAAATTGCGCCGCATCGGAAGGACTCTTCGGCAAGTCTAAAAACTCGTCCGGAGAACTCCACAATTTGTTAAGCCGAGCATAGTTCGGATCGTCAAACTTAGTCTGTAGCAAAAATGGCTTACCAGCCGCAATCACCCCAGCCTGTTGGATCTCCTCATGGGCGGCTCTAGATTCAGACCGCGCTTCTCACGCATCTCGTAAGGCCTTGTCAATTTCAGCCGTTTTGGCTTCATTCTCCTTCTCAAGGAGTTCACAGCGGCTAGCAGCATTTTTTAGCTCGAGCTCCATCATGGATATCTTCTCCTCGTCTTGATGCCAAGTAGCTCGTTCGGCTTTTAACTCAGCTGATGCCTTTTTAGCGGCCGCATTACTACACCGGGCCTGCTCCGCCCAAAGAATTTCAGCAGCGGCAGCACTATCTGCAGCCATGCATATTATAGTATATAACTTTCAGCATCATGCTTATATCACAACAATGTATGTGAAGGGACTGCCCCTAATACATACCTTGCGATTCGTCAAGACGCATATTGATTAAAGCAATGTCATCCCTAGCCATATCAAGCTTTCGTTGCAGCTCGGCAATATCCGTAGTCTGGGAAGTAGCCAGGGGGAAGCAGCCTATGTTCAAGTAAATCAGATTAGTCCTTGAATATTTCTTCTTGATCCTCCGTTCGCCTCCCATGGGAAGCCAACCCGAGTCTCAGGGGATACTATCTATACACAGGCGTATTTTGCGAATAAAACACAATAGCACATATTACAGTACAAACCTTGAAGCCTCTTAGTAGGCTCGCAAAGGCCTCATCCAATCCGCTCTTCGCGGACTGGACCTTTTCGACCACCGTGCCCATCAAGGTACGATGTTCCTCTGAGACGGACACCTGCGGCAACATGTTCAACAAGATATCCTGCGCCTCTGGGTCTCCGGAGGCTGCCGTAGGGGTACGGCCGCCCTTTGAAGGGATCCGTTCATTCGTATCCGGCTGTATACCGGATTGTTCGGGGCCCTCATTGTTCTTCCCCGGACCCTGGGCCACCAAAGTATCACCTTCAGGTAATGTCTTCATCATCCCTTGCACCAATTGTTGGTCGGGGGAGACCCTCAACGACGACACCTCGAAGTCGTCCGCCCTATTGGATGGAGAGGCCGGTCGGGGCGTCTCGCTTTCCATCGTCTCTGGGAGAAGGCCCCTGAGGAAGAGGATTGTTGGGGAAGACTGCGTGCTGAGCTGCAAAAAATATATATCCCAGGCATTATAAGAAAATAACGGGACATGTTTAAAACAGCCTTGTTCACTTACGATTTGGCCTGAGGCTTGTCCTCATCATGAGACTGCGCTTCGACGTCCTCCAAGCCCGAGCCACCCACCTAAGGCATCTTGCCTCGCTTAGGAGCCTGCTTCTCCCAATCTTCGGAGGCGACCCTTTTCTTCCTAGGACGGAAGGAGATTGTGGCCCCCTTCACTTTTGTCTTCGGATGAGGGGATTTTGATTCCCCCAGACACAAAGTCCGCCTCGCCCTCCTTCACAGACATCTGGTATGGTGCCACGGCCAGCATCCTTGTTAGAATAGGATTCAGTAGGCCCTCGGGCAAAGGGGTCGGACACATAATTAGTTCCGCTTTCTTTATCCAGCCCTGGAAGAAGATAGCTTTCTCAGTACCATATTACGGTATGCATAATTACAAAGTGTTCAGGAGCCAAGTGCTTACCGGGGTATTTGGATGGTTGTAGTTAAGGCCAGCGTGATGTCTACTACACAACCTCCTTCTTGTAGACGTTGTTGGGCATCCAAGTGCAAAGGTTTGTAGGACAGTAGCAAATTTCCCTCAAGTGGATGACCTAAGGTTTATCAATCCGTGGGAGGCGTAGGATGAAGATGGTCTCTCTCAAGCAACCCTGCAACCAAATAACAAAGAGTCTCTTGTGTCCCCAACACACCCAATACAATGGTAAATTGTATAGGTGCACTAGTTTGGCGAAGAGATGATTATAGAAGTGGTGTATGGATAGTAGATAATAGTTTTTGTAATCTGAAATAATAAAAACAGCAAGGTAGCAAGTGATAAAAGTGAGAGTAAACGGTATTGCAATGATAGTAAACAAGGCCTAGGGTTCATACTTTTGCTAGTGTAAGTTCCCTTAACAATACTAACATAATTGGATCACATAACTATCCCTCAACATGCAACAAAAAGTCACTCCAAAGTCACTAATAGTGGAGAACGAACGAATTGATTATGGTAGGGTACGAAACCACCTCAAAGTTATTCTTTCCAATCAATCTGGTGGGCTATTCCTATAATTGTCACAAACATCCCTAGAGTTCGTACTAGAATAACACCTTAAGACACAAATCAACCAAAACCCTAATGTCACCTAGATACTCCAATGTCACCTCAAGTATCCGTGGGCATGATTATACGATATGCATCACACAATCTCAATTCATCTATTCAAACCAACACATAGATCCTCAAAGAGTGCCCCAAAGTTCTGCCGGAGAATCACGACGAAAACGTGTGCCAACCCCTATGCATAGATTCCCAATGTCACGAAACCCGCAAGTTGATCACCTTAACATACATCAAGTGGCACGTGGTATCCCATTGTCACCATAGATATCCACGGCAAGACATACATCAAGTGTTCTCAAGTCTTTAAAGACTCAATCCGATAAGATTACTTCAAAGGGGAAAACTCGATTCATTACAAGAGAGAAGAGGGGGAGGAGAAACATAAGATCCAACTATGATAGCAAAGCTCGCGATACATCAAGATCGTGCCAAATCAAGAACACGAGAGAGAGAGAGAGATCAAACACATAGCTATTGGTACATACCCTCTGCCCCGAGGGAGAACTACTCCTCCTCATCATGGAGAGCACCGGGATGATGAAGATGGCCACCGGAGAGGGTCCCCCCTCCGGCAGGGTGCCGGAACAGGGTCCCGATTGACTTTTGGTGGATACGGAGGCTTTTGGTGGCGGAACTCCCGATCTATTATGCGTTCTGGAAGTTTTAGGGTATATGGAGTTATATAGGCAGAAGAAGCACGTCAGGGGAGCCATGGGGGCCCCACGAGGCAGGGGGCGTGCCCTAGGGGGGCGCCCCCCACCCTCGTGGGCAGCTCCCGTATCTTCTGACGTGGGGTCCATGTCCATCAGGTGTGTTTCCTTCCAAAAATAACTTCTGCAGTTGATTTCGTTCCGTTTCGACTTCGTCTGATATTCCTTTTCTTCAAAACACTGAAATAGGCATAAAACAGCAAATTTGGGTTGGGCCTCCGGTTAATAGGTTAGTCCGAAAAACAATATAAAGTGGAAAATAAAGCCCAATATTGCCCAAAACAATAGATAATAAAGCATGGAGCAATCAAAAATTATAGATACGTTGGAGACGTATCAAGCATCCCCAAGCTTAATTCCTGCTCGTCCTCGAGTAGGTAAATGATAAAAAGATAACTTTTGATGTGGAATGCTAGTTGGCATAATTTCAATGTAATTCTTCTTACTTGTGATATGAATATTCAGATTCGAAAGATTCAAGACAAAAGTTCATATTGACATGAAAACAATAATAATTCAAGCATACTAACTAAGCAATTATGTCTTCTCAAAATAACATGGCCAAAGAAAGCTATCCCTACAAAATTATATAGTCTGGCTATGCTCTATATTCACCACACAAAGTATTTAAATCATGCACAACCCCGATGACAAGCCAAGCAATTGTTTCATACTTTTGATGTTCTCAAACTTTTTCAATCTTCACGCAATACATGAGCGTGAGCCATGGATATAGCACTATAGGTGGAATAGAGTGGTGGTTGTGGAGAAGACAAAAACGGGGAAGATAGTCTCACATCAACTAGGCGTATCAACGGGCTATGGAGATGCCCATCAATAGATATCAATGTGTGTGAGTAGGGATTGCCATGCAACGGATGCACTAGAGCTATAAATGTATGAAAACTCAACAAAAGAAACTAGTGGGTGTGCATCCAACTCGCTTGCTCGCGAAGACCTAGGGCATTTTGAGGAAGCCCATCATTGGAATATACAAGCCAAGTTCTAAAATGAAAGATTCCCACTAGTATATGAAAGTGACAACATATGAGACTCTCTATATGAAGAACATGGTGCTAGTTTGAAGCACAAGTGTGGAAAAAAGGATAGTAGCATTGCCCCTTTTATTATTTTTTTTATTTTATTTTTTTATATTTTTTTGCCTTCTTTTTTTTCTTTGGCCTTTCTCTTTTTTGGGAGGGGGGGGGGATAATGCTCTATTGAATGATGATCATCACACTTTTGTTTACTTACAACTCGATACTTAGTACAAGATATGACTCTATATGAATGCCTCCGGCGGTGTACCGGGATATGCAATGACTCATGAGTGACATGTATGAAAGAATTATGAATGGTGGCTTTGCCACAAATACGATGTCAACTACATGATCATGCTAAGCAATATGACAATGATGAAGCGTGTCATAATCAACGGAATGATGGAAAGTTGCATGGCAATATATCTCGGAATGGCTATGGAAATTCCATAATAGGTAGGTATGGTGGCTGTTTTGAGGAAGGTATATGGTGGGTTTATGGTACCGGCGAAAGTTGCACGGTACTAGAGAGGCTAGCAATGGTGGAAGGGTGAGAGTGTGTATAATCCATGGACTCAACATTAGTCATAAAGAACTCACATACTTATTGCAAAAATATATTAGTTATCGAAGCAAAGTACTATGCGCATGCTCCTAGGGGGATATATTGGTAGGAAAAGACCATCCCTCGTCCCCGACCGCCACTCATAAGGAGGACAATCAATAAATAAATCATGCTTCGACTTCATCACATAACGGTTCACCATACGTGCATGCTATGGGAATCACAAGCTTCAACACAAGTATTTCTCAAATTCACAACTACTCAACTAGCATGACTCTAATATCACCATCTCCATATCTCAAAACAATTATCAAGTATCAAACTTCTCATAGTATTCAACACACTCATAAGAGAATTTTATTATTCTTGAATACCTAGCATATTAGGATTTTAAGAAAATTACCATGCTATTTAAGACTCTCAAAATAGTCTAAGTGAAGCATGAGAGTTCATCTATTTCTTCAAAATAAAACTACCACCATGCTCTAAAAGATTTAAGTGAAGCCCTAGAGCAAATGACAAACTACTCCGGAAGATTTAAGTGAACATCGATGAGTAGTCGAATAATTATGCAACTATGTGAAGACTCTCTAACATTTAATAATTTAAGATCTTGGTATTTTATTCAAACAGCAAGAAAAGCAAAATAAAATGACATTCTAAGAATGGCAAACATCATGTGAAGAAGCAAAAACTTAGGATCAACCGAAACTAACCGATAGTTGTTGAAGAAGAAAGGCGGGATGCCAACCGGGGCATCCCCAAGGTTAGACGCTTGAGACTTCTTGAAATATTTTCTTGGGGTGCTTGGGCATCCCCAATCTTGAGCTTTTGTGTCTCCTTAATTCCTCTCATATCACGGTCTCCCTAAATCTCAAAAGCTTCATCCACACAAAACTCAACAAGGACTCGTGAGATAAGTTAGTATAAACCATTGCAAAAACCTTATCATACTCTAATGTAACAAATCACTAAAATTATAATTCAACATTGCATACTAAATTCCTCTGCATATTTAATAGTCCTATCCTCAAATAAAATCATTAAAGAAGCACACATATGCAAACAATGCAAACATAACAGCAATCTGCCTAAACAGGATAGTCTCTAAAGAATGCTGCGACATCCATACTTCCCTAGCTCCAAAAATTATGTAAGAAAATTGCCACTGTAGTAAATTTACCAGATCTTAATATGCAAAAGGTTTCAACATTTATCACATTCTGAGTTTTCTAGGGAATTATTGCAACAGCGGTAAACTTTCTGTTTTCAAACAGCAACATGTATACTTGTAACATAGGCATAGTAAAGGCTATCAATGCCACTTTTATTGAAATAAAAGATGAAAAACATTTTTCTAAATAACAGAAATCAAATACTAACAAAATAAATTGATGCTCCAAGCAAAACACATATCATGTAGTGAATAAAAATATAGCTCCAAGTAAAGTTACTAATGAACGAAGACGAAAGAGGGGATGCCTTCCGGGGCATCCCCAAGCTTTGGCTCTTGGCTATCCTTGAATATTACCTTGGGGTGCCTTGGGCATCCCCAAGCTTAGGTTCTTCCCACTCCTTATTCCATAGTCCATCGAATCCTTACCCAAAACTTGAAAACTTCACAACACAAAACTTAAAGTAGAAAACTCGTGAGCTCCGTTAGTATAAGAAAATAAATCACCACTTCAAGGTACTGTAATGAACTCATTATTTATTTATATTGGTGTGAAACCTACTGTATTCCAACTTATCTATGGTTCATACCGTCCGATACTACTCATAGATTCATCAAAATAAGCAAACAACACATAGAAAACAAAATCTGTCAAAAACAGAACAGCCTGTAGTAATCTGGATCAAACGTATACTTCTGGAACTCATAAAATTCTAAAATAAATTGCTGGACCTGAGTAATTTATCTATTAATCATCTTAAAAAATAATTAACTAAATGGCACTCTCCAAAAAAAAATGTCAGCAATTCTCGTGAGCGCTAAAGTTTCTGTTTTTTACAGCATGATCAACAAGACTTTCCCCAAGTCTTCCCAAAGGTTCTACTTGGCACAAACACTAGTTAAAAGCATATAACCACATCTAAACAGAGGCTAGATTAATTATTTATTACTAAACAGGAACAAAAATCAAGGAACAAGAATAAAATTGGGTTGCCTCCCAACAAGCGCTATCGTTTAATGCCCCTAGCTAGGCATGATGATTTCAATGATGCTCACATAAAGGATAAGAATTGTAACATAAAGAGAGCATCATGAAGAATATGAATAGCACATTTAAGTATAACCCACTTCCTATGCATAGGGATTTTGTAAGCAAACAACTTTTGGGAACAATGATCAACTTGCATAGGAAGGTAAAACAAGCATAACTTCAAAATTTTAAGCACATAGAGAGGAAACTTGATATTATTGCAATTCCTACAAGCATATATTCCTCCCTCATAATAATTTTCAGTAACATCATGAATGAATTCAACAATATAACCAGCACCTAAAGCATTCTTTTCATGATCTACAAGAATATAAAATTTATTACTCTCCACATAAGCAAAATTCTTCTCATGAATAATAGTGGGAGCAAACTCAACAAAATAACTATTATTTGATTAAAAAATAAGATCAAGATGACAAGTTTCATGGTTATCATTATTCTTTAAAGCATACGTGTCATCACAATAATCATCATAGATAGGAGGCATGCTTTCATCATAATAAATTTGCTCATCAAAACTTGGGGGACAAAAGATATAACCTTCATCAAACAAAGCTTCCCCAAGCTTGTGGCTTTGCATATCATTAGCATCATGGATATTCAAGGAATTCATACTAACAACATTGCAATCATGCTCATCATTCAAATATTTAGTGCCAAACATTTTATAGATTTCTTCTTCTAGCACTTGAGCACAATTATCCTTTCCATCATACTCATGAAAGATATTAAAAAGATGAAGCGTATGAGACAAACTCAATTCCATTTTTTTTGTAGTTTTGTTTTATAAACTAAACTAGTGATAAAACACGAAACTAAAAGACTCGATTGCAAGATCTAAAGATATACCTTCAAGCACTCACCTCCCCGGCAACGGCGCCAGAAAAGAGCTTGATGTCTACTACACAACCTTCTTCTTGTAGACGTTGTTGGGCCTCCAAGTGCAGAGGTTTCTAGGACAGTAACAAATTTCCCTCAAGTGGATGACCTAAGGTTTATCAATCTGTGGGAGGCGTAGGATGAAGATGGTCTCTCTCAAGCAACCCTGCAACCAAATAACAAAGAGTCTCTTGTGTCCCCAACACACCCAATACAATGGTAAATTGTATAGGTGCACTAGTTCGGCGAAGAGATGGTGATACAAGTGGTATATGTATAGTAGATAATAGTTTTTGTAATCTGAAATAATAAAAACAGCAAGGTAGCAAGTGATAAAAGTGAGCATAAATGGTATTGCAATGATAGTAAACAAGGCCTAGGGTTCATACTTTCGCTAGTGTAAGTTCCCTCAACAATACTAACATAATTGAATCACATAACTATCCCTCAACATGCAACAAAGAGTCACTCCAAAGTCACTAATAGTGGAGAACGAACGAAGAGATTATGTTAGGGTACGAAACCACCTCAAAGTTATTCTTTCCAATCAATCCGGTGGGCTATTCCTATAATTGTCACAAATAGCCCTAGAGTTCGTACTAGCATAACACCTTAAGACACAAATCAACCAAAACCCTAATGTCACCTAGATACTCCAATGTCATCTCAAGTATCCGTGGGCATGATTATACGATATGCATCACACAATCTCAATTCATCTATTCAAACCAACACATAGATCCTCAAAGAGTTCCCAAAGTTCTACCGGAGAATCACGACGAAAACGTGTGCCAACCCCTATGATAGGTTCCCAATGTCACGAAACCCGCAAGTTGATCACCTTAACATACATCAAGTGGCACGTGGTATCCCATTGTCACCACAAATATCCACGGCAAGACATACATCAAGTGTTCTCAAGTCTTTAAAGACTCAATCCGATAAGATTACTTCAAAGGGGAAACTCGATTCATTACAAGAGAGAAGAGGGGGAGGAGAAACATAATATCCAACTATGATAGCAAAGCTCGCAATACATCAAGATCGTGCCAAATCAAGAACACGAGAGAGAGAGAGAGAGAGAGATCAAACACATAGCTACTGGTACATACCCTCAGCCCCGAGGGAGAACTACTCCCTCCTCGTCATGGAGAGCACCGGGATGATGAAGATGGCCACCGGAGAGGGTTCCCCCCTTCGGCAGGGTGCCGGAACAAGGTCCCGATTGACTTTTGGTGGCTACGGAGGCTTCTGGCGGCGGAACTCCCGATCTATTATGCGTTCTGGAAGTTTTAGAGTATATGGAGTTATATAGGCAGAAGAAGCACGTTAGGGGAGCCACGGGGGCCCCACGAGGCAGGGGGCACGCCCTAGGGGGGGCGCACCCCCCACCCTCGTGGGCAGCTCCCGTATCTTCTGGCGTGGGGTCCAAGTCCATCAGGTGTGTTTCCTTCCAAAAATAACTTCTCCAGTTGATTTCGTTCCGTTTCGACTCCGTCTGATATTCCTTTTCTTCAAAACACTGAAATAGGCATAAAACAGCAAATCTGGGCTGGGCCTCCGGTTAATAGGTTAGTCCCAAAAATAATATAGAAGTGGAAAATAAAGCCCAATATTGCCCAAAATAGTAGATAATAAAGCATGGAGCAATCAAAAATTATAGATACGTTGGAGATGTATCATAGCGTCATCGGTAGTGTCCGGCCAATGTTTCCGCTTCTGGAAAAATAACTTCCACATCCCTTTGTGTGTGGTGCCAAAGAAGTGTTGGAGGGTTTGTGGTCCTTCTGGATTAAGCTCCCACATGCGGCGAGACCTGCGCTGGCATGGCAGGATTCGGCGAACTAACATCACTTGGATCACATTGACAAGATCAATGTCTCTCTCGAGGAGGTTTCGGATGCGGCTCTGTAAAGTCTACACTTCATCAACTGATCCCCAGTCCACCCCCTTGTTGCCCATGATGCAAGCTGTAACGGTGGGCCAGGACGGAATGTGGGTGCAACTACCCACTTAGTGTTGCGGGGCTCCGTAACGTAAAACCACTCCCGCTGCTAGTGATTGGAAGTTTCGGTAAAAGAACCTTTTGGCCAAGGAGTGCTGGTGAGTTGGTTGATCATAGCACCGCCACACTCCACCTGCTCCCCGTCGACTACCTTCGGCTTCACACTGAAGGTCTTGAGCCATAAGCCGAAGTGTGGGGGATTCGAAGGAAGGCCTCGCATGTAATGATAAACACCGAGACGTGGAGGATAGAGTCCGGGGCTAGGTCATGAAAATCTAGTCCGTAATAAAACATTAGCCCTCGAACGAAGGGGTGAAGGGCGAACCCTAGCCCCCGGAGAAAGTGGGAGATGAATACGACCCTCTCGCAAGTTCTGGGGGTCGGAATAACCTGTCCTTGAGCAGGAAGCCTGTGGTGGACCTCCGCGGTCAAATATCTGGCCGCCCGAAGCTTTGCGATATCCTCCTCTGTAACAGAGGAGGCCACCCATCGGCCTTGAAAGTTGGGTCCGTACATGATGGGGAGGCTTGAAATGATGAAGGTGAACCTTGGGTGCTAGAGCTCGACGTTGGGGAGGCTGAGGAGAGGTTTGGCATAAAAGGACGGCCCTTGGTTCCTTTATAAAGGCCGCAGGTATTGAACGCCTCCTCCTAAGCCTAAGAACCTGCCTATTCCTAAGGAATCTTTCTGGACACGATCAATTCGTCCGAAGACTGTTTTGGAGTTCGGGAAGAAGGGAACCCGCCTTGCAATGACGAAGACAAATCTGCGCGCTGGACTCCTCGTCATTGAAGCCAGGTTCAGGGGCTACTGGGGGAGTCCTGGACTAAGGGGTCGTCGGGCGTCCGGCCTGTTAGCCATTGGCCGGACTGATGGGCCATGAAGATACGAAGACCGAAGACTGTACCCATGTCCGGATGGGACTCTCCTTGGCGTGGAAGGTAAGCTTGGCGACCGGATATGTAGATTCCTTTCTTTGTAACTGACCTTGTGTAACCCTAGATCCTCCCAGTGTCTATATAAACCGGAGGACTTAGTTCGGATAAGAGATTCATTATCATAGCCGTACAAGCTAGACCTCTAGGGTTTAGCCATTACGATCTCGAGGTAGATCAACTCTTGTAATACTCATATTCATCAATATCAATCAAGCAAGATGTAGGGTATTACCTCCATAGAGAGGGCCCGAACCTGGGTAAACATCGTGTCCCTTGTCTCCTGTTACCATCAACCTTAGACGCACAGTTCGGGACCCCCTACCCGAGATCCGCCAGTTTTGACACTGACAGTGCCCCCCTCCCCCGTATATAAAGGAGGGGGGAGGGGGCCGGCCGGCCCTCATGGTGCGCCCCCAAGGGGGGATTCCTACTCCTACTAGGAGTAGGTTTCCCCCCTTTCCTAGTCCTAATAGGAGGGGGAGGAAGGGGAAGAGGAGAAGAAGCAAAGGGGGGCCGGCCCCCCTCCCAATTCAGATTGGTCTTGGGGGGGGGCACCTCTTGGCCGCCTCCTCTCTCTTCCAATAAAGCCCATGTAAGCCCATTAAGCCCCCGAGGGTTTCCGATAACCCCCCGGTACTCCGGTATATTCCCGAACTCATCCGAAACTATTCTGGTGTCCAAACATAACCTTCCAATATATCAATATTCATGTCTCGACCATTTTGAGACTCCTCGTCATATCTGTGATCACATCCGGGACTCTGAACTACCTTCGGTACATCAAAACACATAAACTCATAATACCGATCACCATCGAACGTTAAGCGTGCGGACCCTACGGGTTCGAGAACTATGTAGACATGACCGAGACTCATCTCTGGTCAATAACCAATAGCGGAACCTGGATGCTCATATTGGTTCCTACATATTCTACGAAGATCTTTATCGGTCAAACCGCATAACAACATATGTTGTTCCCTTTGTCATTGGTATGTTACTTGCCCGAGATTCGATCGTCGCGATCATCATACCTAGTTCAATATCGTTACCGGCAAGTCTCTTTACTTGTTCCGTAATGCAACATCCCGTAACTAAATCATTAGTCACATTGCTTGCAAGGATTATAGTGATGTGCATTATCGGGAGGGCCTAGAGATACCTCTCCGACAATCGGAGTGACAAATCCTAATCTCGATCTATGCCAACTCAACAAACACCATCGGAGACACTTGTAGAGCATCTTTATAATCACCCAGTTACGTTGTGACGTTTGATAGCACACTAAGTGTTCCTCCGGTATTCGGGAGTTGCATAATCTCATAGTCATAGGAACATGTATAAGTTATGGATAAAGCAATAGCAATAAACTAAACAATCATAATGCTAAGCTAAAGGATGGGTCAAGTCAATCACATCATTCTCTAATGATGTGATCCCGTTTATCAAAAGACAACTCATGTCTATGGTTAGGAAACTTAACCATCTTTGATTAACGAGCTAGTGAAGTAGAGGCATACTAGTGACACTCTATTTGTCTATGTATTCACACATGTGCTAATTTTCCAGTTAATGCAATTCTAACATGAATAAATATTTATCATGATATAAGGAAATTTAAATAACAACTTTATTATTGCCTCTAGGGCTTATTTCCTTCATGAAGCACGCGGTGGGTATCGTTATTTTCTCACCATCACAGATGATTTGAGTAGGTATGGGTATATCTACTTGATGAAACACAAGTCTAAAATGTTTGAAAAGTTCAAAGAATTTCAAAGTGAAGTGGGGAATCATCGTAAAAAGAAAATAAAAGTTTCTATGAGCTGATCACGGAGGCGAATATTTGAGTTACGAGTTTGGCCTTCATTTAAAACAATGTGGAATTGTTTCACAACTCACGCCACCTGGAACACCACAGCGTAATGGTGTGTCCAAATGTCATAATCGTACTTTATTGGGTATGGTGCGTTCTATGATGTCTCTTACCAATTTACCACTATCGTTTTGGGGTTATGCATTAGAGACAGTTGCATTCACGTTAAATAGGGCACCGTCTAAATCTGTTGAGACAACACCATATGAATTGTGATTTGGCAAGAAACCTAAGTTGTCGTTTGTTAAAGTTTGGGGATGTGACTCTTATGTTAAAAGGCTTCAGCCTGATAATCTCGAACCCAAATCAAAGAAGTGCGTCTTCATAGGATACCCTAAGGAAACAATTGGGTACACCTTCAACCACATATCCGAAGGCAAGATCTTTGTTTCCAAGAATGGATCCTTTCTAGAGAAGGAGTTTCTCTCGAAAAAAGTGAGCGGGAGGAAAGTGATAATGGATGAGGTAGTTGTACCTTCTCTCGAACTGGAAAGTAGTACATCAGAGAAAGCCGTTCTCGTGATGCCTACACCAACCAGATAGGAAGCAAATGATGATGATCATGAAACTTCGGATCAAGTTACTACTCAACCTCGTTGGTCAACGGGAACATGTTCCGCACCAGAGTCGTACGACAATCCTATCTTGGAAGTCATGTTGTTGGACAACAGCGAACCTACGAACTATGAAGAAACTATGATGAGCCTAGATTCCGAAAAGTAGCTTGAGGCCATGAAATCTGAGATAGGATCCATGTATGAGAACAAAGTGTGGACTTTGGTGGATTTTCCCGATGATCGGCAAGCCATAAAGAATAAATGGATCTTTAAGAGGAAGATGAACACTGACGGTAATATCACTGTCTACAAAGCTCGACATGTCGCGAAAGGTTTTCGACAAGTTCAAGGGGTTGACTACGATGAGACTTTCTCACCCGTAGCGATGCTTAAGTCTGTCTGAATCATGTTAGCAATTGCCGCATTTTATGATTATGAAATCTGGCAAATAGACGTGAAAACTGCATTCCTTAATGGATTTCTTAAAGAAGAGTTGTATATGATGCAACCTGAAGGTTTCGTTGATCCTAAAGGTGCTAACAAAGTGTGCAAGCTCCAGCGATCCATCTATGGACTCATGCAAGCATCTTAGAGTTGGAATATACGCTTTGATAAGGTGATCAAAGCATATGGTTTTATAGAAACTTATGGTGAAGCCTGTATTTACAAGAAAGTGAGTGGGAGCTCTGTAGCATTTCTGATATTATATGTGGATGACATATTGTTGATTAGAAATGATATAGAATTTCTGGATAGCATAAAAGGATACTTGAATAAGGATTTTTCAATGAAAGACCTCGGTGAAGATGCTTATATATATTGGGCATCAAGATCTATAGGGATAGATCGAGACGCTTAATAGGACTTTCACAAAGCACATACCTTAGCAAAAGCTTTGAAGAAGTTCAAAATAGATTAGTGAAAGAAAGGGTTCTTGTCTATGTTGCAAGGTGTGAAGTTGAGTAAGACTCAAAATTCGACCACGGCAGAAGATAGAGAGAGAATGAAAGTCGTTCCCTATGCCTCAGCCATAGGTTCTATAAAGTATGCCATGTTGTGTACCAAACATGTTGTGTGCCTTGCCATGAGCTTGTCAAGGGGGTACAATAGTGATCCAGGAGTAGATCACTGGACAGCGGTCAAAATTATCCTTAGTTACCTAAGAAGACTAAGGAGATATTTCTCGGTTATGGAGGTAATAAAGAGTTCATCGTAAAGGGTTACGTCGATGCAAGCTTTGATGCAGATTCGGATGACTCTGAGTCTCAATCTGGATACATATTGAAAGTGGGAGAAATTAGCTTGAATAGCTCCATACAGAGCTTTGTAGACATAGAAATTTGCAAAATACATACGGATCTGAATGTGACAGACCCATTGACTAAACTTCTCTCACAAGCAACACATGATCACAACTTAGTATTGTTTGGATGTTAATCACATGGCAATGTGAACTGGATTATTGACTCTAGTAAACTCTTTGGGTGTTGGTCACATGGCGATGTCAACTATATGTGTCAAATCACATGGTGATGTGAACTAGATTATTGACTCTAGTGCAAGTGGGAGACTGATGGAAATATGCCCTAGAGGCAATAATAAAATGGTTATTATTATATTTCCTTAATCATGATAAAGGTTTATTATTCATGCTAGAATTGTATTGACCGGAAACTTAAATACATGTGTGGATACATAAACAAATAACGTCTCCCTAGTGAGCCTCTACTAGACTAGCTCATTGATCAAAAGATGGTTAAGGTTTCCTAACCATAGACATGAGTTGTCATTTGATAACGAGATCACATCATTTGGAGAATGATGTGATGGACAAGACCCATCCGTTAGCTTAGCATAATGATCGTTCAGCTTATTGTTATTGCTTTCTTAATGTCAAATACATATTCCTTCGACCATGAGATCATGCAACTCCCGAATACTGGAGGAATACCTTGTGTGCTATCAAACGTCACGACATAACTGGGTGATCATAAAGATGCTCTACAGGTATCTACGAAGGTGTTTGTTGAGTTGGCATGGATCGAGATTGGGATTTGTCACTCCAAGTATCGGAGAGGTATCTCTGGGCCGTCTCGGTAATACACATCATGATAAGCTTGCGAGCAAATGACTAAGGAGTTAGTCACGAGGTGATGTATTACGGAATGAGTAAAGAGACTTGCCGGTAACGATATTGAACTAGGTATGAAGATACCGACGATCGAATATCGGGCAAGTAACATACCGATGGACAAAGGGAATTACATATGTTATCATAACGGTTCGACCGATAAAGATCTTCGTAGAATATGTAGGAGCCAATATGGTCATCCAGGTTACGCAATTGGTTATTGACCGGAGAGGTGCCTCGGTCATTTATACATAGTTCTCGAACCCATAGGGTCCGCACGCTTAACATTCGTTGATGATATAGTGTTTTATTAGTTATATAATTTGGTGACCGAATGTTGTTCGGAGACCCGGATGAGATCACGGACATAACGAGGAGTCTCGAAATGGCCGGGAGGTAAAGATTGATATATAGGATAATGGTATTCGTGTTGGGGAACGTAGTAATTTCAAAAATTTCCTACGCACACGCAAGATCATGGTGATGCATAGCAACGAGAGGGGAGAGTGTTGCCTACGTACCCTCGTAGACCATTCACGGAAGCGTTATATCAACGCAGTTGATGTAGTTGTACGTCTTCACGATCCGACCGATCCAAGTACCGAAAGCATGGCACCTCCGAGTTCTGCACACGTTAGGCTCGGTGACGTCCTCACCTTCTCGATCCAACAAGAGGGGCGAAGTAGTAGATGAGTTCCGGCAGCACGACGGCGTGGTGACGGTGTTGGTGAAGAACAATCTCCGCAGGGCTTCGCCTAAGCACTACGAAAACTAGGACGGAGGATAAACTAGAGGGGACGGAGTTGCCGGCACACGGCTTGGTGTTTCTTGATGTGTCTTTCGTGCTAGCCCTGCCCCTCTATTTATATGTTAAGCCCTGGGGTCGAAACTTGGAGCAAAAGCCTCCTCAAAGTCGGTTTTGCCCGAAAGGCAAGTCCCACTCGGACTCTAGGACCAAACTCCACAATCCTTGGCGTCTGGCCCAGACGCCATGGGCCTTGGCATCTAGCCCAGGGCCAGACGCCAGGGTCTCTGGCGTTTGGCCCCCTGGCCTCCGCAAAACTCCTTTTGCACCGACTTATAGCCCCATGGGCCTGACCCCTTGGCCAAACCATATCATCCAATATAAGAATCTTTACCTCCGGACCATTCTGGAGCTCCTCGTCATGTTCGTGATCTCATCCGGGACTCCGAACAACATTCAGTCACCAACATACATAACTCATATAATACTATATCATCAACGAACGTTAAGCGTGCGGACCCTACGGGTTCGAGAACAATGTAGACATGACCGAGACACCTCTCTGGTCAATAACCAATAGCGGGACCTGGATTCCCATATTGGCTCCTACATATTCTACGAAGATCTTTATCGGTCAGACCGCATAACAACATACATTGTTCCCTTTGTCATCGGTATGTTACTTGCCCGAGATTCGATTGTCAGTATCTCAATACCTAGTTCAATCTCGTTATCGGCAAGTTTCTTTACTCGTTCCGTAATACATCATCCCGCAACTAACTCATTAGTTGCAATGCTTGCAAGGCTTATAGTGATGTGCATTACTGAGTGGGCCCAAAGATACCTCTCCGACAATCGGAGTGACAAATCCTAATCTCGAAATACGCCAACCCAACAAGTACCTTCGGAGACACCTGTAGAGCACCTTTATAATCACCCAGTTACGTTGTGACGTTTGGTGGCACACAAAGTGTTCCTCCAGTAAACGGGAGTTGCATAATCTCATAGTCATAGGAACATGTATAAGTCATGAAGAAAGCAATAGCAACAAACTAAACGATCAAGTGCTAAGCTAATGGAATGGGTCAAGTAAATCACATCATTCTCCTAATGATGTGATACCGTTAATCAAATGACAACTCATGTCTATGGTTAGGAAACATAACCATCTTTGATCAACGAGCTAGTCAAGTAGAGGCATACTAGTGACACTCTGTTTGTCTATGTATTCACACATGTATTATGTTTCCGGTTAATACAATTCTAGCATGAATAATAAACATTTATCATGATATAAGGAAATAAATAATAACTTTATTATTGCCTCTAGGGCATATTTCCTTCAGTCTCCCACTTGCACTAGAGTCAATAATCTAGTTCACATCGCCATGTGATTTAATACCAATAGTTCACATCACCGTGTGATTAACACCCATAGTTCACATCGACATGTGACCAACACCCAAAGGGTTTACTAGAGTCAATAATCTAGTTCACATCGCTATGTGATTAACACCCAAAGAGTACTAAGGTGTGATCATGTTTTGCTTGTGAGAGAAGTTTAGTCAAAGGGTCTGCCACATTCAGATCCGTAAGTATTTTGCAAATTTCTATGTCAACAATGCTCGGCACAGAGCTACTCTAGCTAATTGCTCCCACTTTCAATATGTATCCAGATTGAGATTTAGAGTCATCTGGATCAGTGTCAAAATTTGCATCGACGTAACCCTTTACGACGAACCTTTTTGTCACCTCCATAATCGAGAAACATATCCTTATTCCACTAAGGATAAATTTGACCGTTGTCCAGTGATCTACTCCTAGATCACTTTTGTACTCCCTTGCCAAAATTAGTGTAGGGTATACAATAGATCTAGTACACAGCATGGCATATTTTATAGAACTTATGGCCAAGGCATAGGGAATGACTTTCATTCTCTTTCTATCTTTTGTCGTGGTCGGGCTTTGAGTCTTACTTAGTTTCACACCTTGTAACACAGGCAAGAACTCTTTCTTTGACTGTTCCATTTTGAACTACTTCAAAATCTTGTCAAGGTATGTACTCATTGGAAAACTTATCAAGCGTCTTGATCTATCTCTATAGATCTTGATGCTCAATATGTAAGCAGCTTCACCGAGGTCTTTCTTTGAAGAACTCTTTTCAAACACTCCTTTATGCTTTGCAGAATAATTCTACATTATCTCCAATCAACAATATGTCATTCACATATACTTATCAGAAATTTTGTAGTGCTCCCACTCACTTTCTTGTAAATACAGGCCTCACCGCAAGTCTGTATAAAACTATATGCTTTGATCAACTCATCAAAGCGTATATTCCAACTCCGAGATGCTTGCACCAGTCAATAGATGGATCGATGGAGCTTGCATATTTTGTTAGCACCTTTAGGATTGACAAAACTTTCTTGTTGCATCATATACAACTCTTCTTTAATAAATCCATTAAGGAATGTAGTTTTGTTTATCCATTTGCCAAATTTCATAAAATGTGGCAATTGCTAACATGATTCGGACAGACTTTAAGCATAGATACGAGTGAGAAACTCTCATCATAGTCAACACCTTGAACTTGTCGAAAACCTTTTCGACAATTCTAGCTTTGTAGATAGTAACACTACTATCAGCGTCCGTCTTCCTCTTGAAGATCCATTTAATCTCAATGGCTCGCCGATCTTTGGGCAAGTCAATCAAAGTCCATACTTTGTTCTTATACATGGATCTCATCTCAGATTTCATGGCTTCAAGCCATTTTGCGGAATCTGGGCTCACCATCGCTTCTTCATAGTTCATAGGTTCATCATGGTCTAGTAACATGACTTCCAGAACAGGATTATCGTACCACTCTGGTGCGGATCTTACTCTGGTTGATCTACGAGGTTCAGTAATAACTTGATCTGAAGTTTCATGACATCATCATTAACTTCCTCACTAATTGGTGTAGGCGTTACAGGAACCGGTTTCTGTGATGAACTACTTTCCAATAAGGGAGCAGGTACAGTTACCTCATCAAGTTCTACTTTCCTCCCACTCACTTCTTTCGAGAGAAACTCCTTCTCTAGAAAAACTCCGAATTTAGCAACAAAAGTCTTGCCTTCGGATCTATGATAGAAGGTGTACCCAACAGTCTCCTTTGGGTATCCTATGAAGACACATTTCTCCTATTTGGGTTCGAGCTTATCAGGTTGAAGCTTTTTCACGTAAGCATCGCAGCCCCAAACTTTAAGAAACGACAACTTTGGTTTCTTGCCAAACCACAATTCATAAGGCGTCGTCTCAACGGATTTAGATGGTGCCCTATTTAACGTGAATGTAGCGGTCTCTAATGCATAACCCCAAAACGATAGTGGTAAATCAGTAAGAGACATCATAGATCGCACCATATCTAGTGAAGTACGATTATGACGTTCGGACACACCATTACACTGTGGTGTTCCAGGTGGCGTGAGTAGTGAAACTATTTCACATTGTTTTAACTGAAGGCCAAACTCGTAACTCAAATATTTTACTTCTGCGATCATATCGTAGAAACTTTTATTTTTGTTACAATGATTCTCCACTTCACTCTGAAATACTATGAACTTTTTCAAATGTTTCAGACTTGTGTTTCATCAAGTAGATATACTCATATCTGCTCAAATCATTTGTGAAGATCAGAAAATGATGATATCTTCCGCGAGCCTCAATATTCATCGGACCACATACATCAGTATGTATGATTTTCAACAAATATGTTGCTCGCTCCATTGTTCCGAAGAACGGAGTCTTAGTCATCTTGCCCATGAGGCATGGTTCGCAAGCATCAACTGATTCATAATCAAGTGATTCCAAAAACCCATCAACATGGATTTTCTTCATGCGCTTTACACCAATATGACCTAAACGGCAGTGCCAGAAATAAGTTGCACTATCATTATTAACTTTGCATCTTTTGGCTTCAATATTATGAAAATGTGTATCACCACGATCGAGATCCAATAAACCATTTTTATTGGGTGTATGGCCATAGAAGGTTTTATTCATGTAAACATAACAACAATTATTCTCTAACTTACATGAATAACTGTATTGCAATAAACATGATCCAATCATATTCATGCTCAACGCAAACACTAAATAACATTTATTTTAGGTTTAACACTAATCCCGAAAGTATAGGGAGTGTGCGATGATGATCATATCAATCTTGGAACCATTTCCAATACACATCATCACTTCTCCCTTAACTACTCTCTGTTCATTCTGCAACTCCCGTTTCGAGTTACTATTCTTAGCAACTGAACTAGTATCAAATACTGAGGGGTTGCTATAAACACTAGTAAAGTACACATCAATAACATGTATATCAAATATACCTATGTTCACTTTGCCATCCTTCTTATCCGCCAATTACTTGGGGTAGTTCCGCTTCTAGTGACCAGTCCTTTTGCAGTAGAAGCACTCAGTTTCAGGCTTAGGTCCAGATTTGGGTTTTTTCACTTGAGCAGCAACTTGCTTGCCGTTCTTCTTGAAGTTCCCTTTCTTCCCTTTGTCCCTTTACTTGAAACTAGTGGTTTTGTTTACCATCAACACTTGATGCTTTTCTTGATTTCTACCTTCGTCGATTCAGCATCACGAAGAGCTTGGGAATCATTTCCGTTATCCCTTGCATATTATTGTTCATCACGAAGTTCTACTAACTTGGTGATGGTGACTAGAGAATTATGTCAATCACTATTTTATCTGGAAGATTAACTCCCACTTGATTCAAGCGATTGTAGTACCCAGACAATCTGAGCACATGCTCACTGCTTGAGCTATTCTCCTCCATCTTTTAGCTATAGAACTTGTTGGAGACTTCATATCTCACAACTTGGGTATTTGCTTGAAATATTAACTTCAACTCCTGGAACATCTCATATGGTCCATGACATTCCAAACGTCTTTGAAGTCCCGATTCTAAGCCATTTAAGCATGGTGCACTAAACTATCAAGTAGTCATCATATTGAGCTAGTCAAACGTTCATAACATCTGCATTTGCTCCTGCAATAGGTTTGTCACCTAGCGGTGCATCAAGGACATAATTCTTCTATGCAGCAATGAGGATAAACCTCAGATCACGGATCCAATCCGCATCATTGCTACTAACATCTTTCAACTTAGTTTTCTCTAAGAACATATCAAAAATAAAACAGGGGAGCTAAACGTGAGCTATTGATCTACAACATAGAAATGCTAATACTACCAGGACTAAGTTCATGATAAATTTAAGTTCAATTAATCATATTACTTAAGAACTCCCACTTAGGTAGACATCCCTCTAATCCTCTAAGTGATCACGTGATCCATATCAACTAAACCATGTCCGGTCATCACGTGAGATGGAGTAGTTTCAATGGTGAACATCACTATGTTGATCATATCTACTATATGATTCACGCTCGACCTTTCGGTCTCAGTGTTCCGAGGCCATATCTGTTATATGCTAGGCTCGTCAAGTTTAACCTGAGTATTCCGCGTGTGCAACTGTTTTGCACCCGTTGTATTTGAACGTAGAGCCTATCACACCCGATCATCACGTGGTGTCTCAGCACGAAGAACTTTCGCAACGGTGCATACTCAGTGAGAACACTTATACTTTGATAATTTAGTGAGGGATCATCTTAAAATGCTACCGTCAATCAAAGCAAGATAAGATGCATAAAAGATAAACATCACATGCAATCAATATAAGTGATATGATATGGCCATCATCATCTTATGCTTGTGATCTCCATCTCCGAAGCACCTTCATGATCACCATCGTCACCGGCGCGACACCTTGATCTCCATCGTAGCATCGTTGTCGTCTCGCCAATCTTATGCTTCCACGACTATCGCTACCGCTTAGTGATAAAGTAAGCATTACAGGGCGATTGCATTGCATACAATAAAGCGACGACCATATGGCTCCTGCCAATTGCCGATAACTCGGTTATAAAACATGATCATCTCATACAATAAAATTTAGTATCATGTCTTGACCATATCACATCACAACATGCGCTGCAAAAACAAGTTAGACGTCCTCTACTTTGTTGTTGCAAATTTTACGTGGCTGCTACGGGCTTAGCAAGAACCGTTCTTACCTACGCATCAAAACCACAACGATAGTTTGTCAAGTTGGTGTTGTTTTAACCTTCACAAGGATCGGGCGTAGCCACACTCGGTTCAACTAAAGTTGAAGAAACTGACACCCGCCAGCCACTTGTGTGCAAAGCACGTCGGTAGAACCAGTCTCGCATAAGCGTACGCATAATGTCGGTCCGGGCCGCTCCATCCGACAATACCGCCGAACCAAAGTATGACATGCTGGTAAGCAGTATGACTTATATCGCCCACAACTCACTTGTGTTCTACTCGTGCATATGACATCTACGCATAAAACCTGGCTCTGATACCACTGTTGGGGGACGTAGTAATTTCAAAAATTTCCTACGCACACGCAAGATCATGGTGATGCATAGCAACAAGAGGGGAGAGTGTTGTCTACGTACCCTCGTAGACCGTTCGCCGAAGCGTTATATCAACGCAATTGATGTAGTCATACGTCTTCACGATCCGACCGATCCAAGTATCAAAAGCACGACACCTTCGAGTTCTGCACACGTTCGGCTCGGTGACGTCCTCGCCTTCTCGATCCAGCAAGAGGGGCGAAGTAGTAGATGAGTTCCGGCAGCACGACGGCGTGGTGACGGTGTTGGTGAAGAATAATCTTCGCAGGGCTTCGCCTAAGCACTACGAAAACTAGGACGGAGGATAAACTAGAGGGGACGGAGTTGCCGGCACATGGCTTGGTGTTTCTTGATATGTCTTTGGTGCTAGCCCTGCCCCTCTATTTATATGTTGAGCCCTGGGGTCGAAACTTGGGGCAAAAGCCTCCTCAAAGTCGGTTTTGCCCGAAAGGCAAGAGTCCCACTCGGACTCCAGGACCAAATGCCACAATCCTTGGCCTCTGTCCCAGACGCCATGGGCCTCGATGTCTGGCCCAGGGCCAGATGCCAGGGTCTCCGGCGTTTGGCCCCCTGGCCTCCGCAAAACTCCTTTTCCACCGACTTATAGCCCCATGGGCCTGACCCCTTGGCCAAACCATATCATCCAATATATGAATATTTACCTCCAGAGCTCCTTGTCATGTCCGTGATCTCATCCGGGACTCCGAACAACATTTGGTCACCAACATACATAACTCATATAATACTATATCGTCAACGAACGTTAAGCGTGCGGACCCTACGGGTTCGAGAACAATGTAGACATGACCGAGACACCTCTCTGGTCAATAACCAATAGCGGGACCTGGATGCCCATATTGGCTCCTACATATTCTACGAAGATCTTTATCGGTCAGACCGCATAACAACATACGTTGTTCCCTTTGTCATCGGTATGTTACTTGCCCGAGATTCGATAGTCGGTATCTCAATACCTAGTTCAATCTCGTTACCGGCAAGTCTCTTTACTCATTCCGTAATACATCATCCCGCAACTAACTCATTAGTTGCAATGCTTGCAAGGCTTATAGTGATGTGCATTACCGAGTGGGCCCAGAGATACCTCTCCGACAATTGGAGTGACAAATCCTAATCTCGAAATACGCCAACCCAACAAGTACCTTCGGAGACACCTGTAGAGCACCTTTATAATCACCCAGTTACGTTGTGACGTTTCATGGCACACAAAGTGTTCCTCCGGTAAACGGGAGTTGCATAATCTCATAGTCATAGGAACATGTATAAGTCATGAAGAAAGCAATAGCAACAAACTAAACGATCAAGTGCTAAGCTAACGGAATGGGTCAAGTCAATCACATCATTCTCCTAATGATGTGATACCGTTAATCAAATGACAACTCATGTCTATGGTTAGGAAACATAACCATCTTTGATCAACGAGCTAGTCAAGTAGAGGCATACTAGTGACACTCTGTTTGTCTATGTATTCACACATGTATTATGTTTCCGGTTAATACAATTCTAGCATGAATAATAAACATTTATCATGATATAAGGAAATAAATAATAACTTTATTATTGCCTCTAGGGCATATTTCCTTCAATTCGAACATCGGAATAGTTTCGGAGTGCACCATGTAGTCATCGGATTACCGGAAGGGGTTCCGAGAGGCCCTGGGAGGTCTATGGGCCTAATGGGCCAAGGAGAGGCACACACCAGCCCACAAGGGCGCTGGCGCGACTTCTCCCTGGCCGTCGGCCCTAGAAGAAGGAAAGGAGGGGGAGCCACCTCCTGGTGCCTACCCCTCCTTGTGGGAGAAAGGAAGGGGCGGGGGCGCCACCTCCTCCTTCCTCCCCCTTGGCGCCAAAAGAAGGAAGGGGCGGCCTAGGGCATTATCCCAAGTAGGATTTGGCCCTACTTGGGGCGCTCCTTGGTCTCTCCCCTATCCCCCTACCTATATATATGTAGGAGGGGGGCGCCTAGCACAACCACGACAATCTTTTAGCCGTGTGCGGCGCCCCCTTCCACCGTTTACACCATCGGTCATATTTTCGTAGTGCTTATGCGAAGCCCTGCTGAGATAGCATCACCATAACCGTCACCACGCCGTCGTGCTGCTGGAACTCATCCACTACCTCGCCATCTTGCTAGATCAAGAAGGCGGAGGACGTCACCGAGCTGAACGTGTGTAGAAGGCGGAGGACGTCACCGAGCTGAACGTGTGTTGAACGCGGAGGTGTCGTACGTTCGGTACTCGATCGGTTGGATTGCAAAGAAGTTTGACTACATCAACCACGTTACTAAGCGCTTCCGCTTACGGTCTATGAGGGTACGTAGACATACTCTCCCCTCTTGTTGCTATGCATCTCCATAGATAGATCTTGCGTGTGCATAGAATTTTTTTGTTTTCCATGCAAAGTTTCCCAACAACTTCTTCCTCCAATTGGCATAGATGTGTCTATCACACATTCTATATTGTGCCCTTGGCATATATCCTTGCATTCTACTAATAAATAGCAAAGTCTAGTGATAGACCTAACTAACAAAAGAAAATGATGTGGAGATCATAAACACAAGCTAGTGGTGTTAACGACCAACTTGTGTACAGATGGTTAACACAAGAAAGTGTCATTAATGTGTACCTTCTATTGATATGAATGAAGACCCATCATGCTCCTTGATACGTGTATCCAAGTCTTTGATCGGAATGCCAGTGAAACATTCCTAATTTTATCTTGTCTCTTATTATAGTAATATCCAAGCTATATATATTTGGTTGTCAGCATCTTTATCAATGACGCAAAAAATCTCACCTTGACGTGCTCCTTTGAAGAAGCAAGCAGTAATCCCAGTCACCCTTCTACGCCCATATTTTGTATCACTTTTTTCGTAGCATCGAAGCACACATAGAGATTTTAAAATATATTTTGCTCCATGTTTTTAGTATCCAAGAAAACACCAATCATTTCTTTGCAGCCTTGCGCTTTGATGTTGAAGCATTAACGAAGTAACCATTGAGCACAATCAATTTAATTTTTTCAAACTTACATGCGGGGTTGGATAATATGGTGCTCATACCTTTTAGTAATGACTTTAGCAGCTACAAGAGGATCCTCCCTGTTAGGTGCACAATTATGTTCATCTTCATAAGCAATCACCTGGGACCTTGAACACATGATGCTCTTTGCATCATATATGGGCTATGGTCATACAAGCCATCCACACTTACCTATGGTCTTTTCATCCTCCGACTTCTCAAAGACACTACTCCTAGAAGTTCCTAGCCTATACTTTATCATTGACCCATGAGGATCTTGCTCCTAAAAAACACTCCCTAACTGAAGCTATATTTTGGAAACTTACCTTTCCTTCTCACAAATCTTCATGAGTCTAAGTAAAAGCATCCTTCATTAATCCTTTTGTATTTTTCACTAGATCAATAAGAACAACACCTGAGCATTCCTCTGAACCCACCTTTGAGAATCCCTAATTCTCTTATTATGTTTCTTTGCTTGTTCTTTGAGTTCCACTAATTCATCGTCCCCTCCAATATGGTCATTGTTTGCATGTAGTTACTATCCCCATGGTCTAAATCTATTGAGACATTGTCATGCTCTTTTGCCTCTTCTTTGTGAGGCGTAGTTGTTTGATGTCATGCTGCTTGAGCTCTCGCAATACTATCACTTTGCAATCTAATATTAACCACTTCAGAGTCACCAATCATGGCATCTTCGGCGACAAGCTCTTGGGAACCTTGAACCCACACCCCTCCCAATCCTTTGCCTCCTCATAAAATTTTCTTTGATGGGTTGGCAATAACTTGAGCTATAACTTTCGTGTCATCTGGTACAAGCACATTATCGGTTTTATTGCAGTTTAGGAATCTGTTTGTTTTTACAATGAACTACTCCTCATCTTTGTAGTTATGACAACATTAGGTTCATCCCTTCCTCCCTTATCCTTACCACCATTCCCTTCTTCAAAGTTATGCCATCATTTTATTTACTGGCAATTTCTTCGTTCTGATCCTCCATGGACGATGTAATCTAATATCTTCATACATCCAACATCATCATATAGAAAATAAGAGTCAATTCACCATCTCTTTAACCGACCGAAGAAAATAAATTATCATTAACTCCTTAAAAGCAATATGATCACCAAGATGCTCTTTGATCTCTCGCGTTGACAATTTCTTCATTTCTATCTCAGAAAACCCCCACTCCCTCAATGTAGTCGGATTGAGTGATAATCCTGACAAATTCCCCACCGAAGTGAAATCACACGTTCAGTTTCTCAGTCGGGTCCATGACTACGCAAAGAAAAAGACCTGCATTGCAACAAATGCCTTCAGTTATCCATGACTAATTCAACTATTCGGAACCATAACACGCAAATCCCTTTTCTCACAACACAAAACCCCCAACTTTCGTTGTATGAAAACCTTAACCAAACCTAATAAAGAAAGGCGGGTGCGGCTAGAGGAGCGGTTTGAGGGGGGCGAAGGTGATTACTTGTTTTTTTCGCCCATCACGGTCACCCGACATTCGTGGTTGTCATTCCGCTCAGGAGGAAGAAAGGAAAATGCCCTGGGAGAGAAGTGGGCATATAGAGAATGTAGGGGCTTGAGCCAAGATGAGTGGAGCCGTCGTCATTCTAGCTTTACTTGTAGGATTGCATTAGCCAGCGAACGTTGGGAGACATGGCATTTGCCAACGTTTTTTATTGCAAATTATTTTGCAGGAAGGTGGTGATTCTTCATAAACACATGGCAATTTCTGGCAAAATAAGGTTTTGTTGTAAAAAAAATATCTTGTTTTCTTATAAAACTTGTCATGTTCTGCAGAATATAATTGCCGTGAAAAACGTTCGTTTTGCCGTCCTCTCATAGCGAACATTCGCTGAATAACACGCCCTACTTATTCCTAAACCTATGCCACATCAGCAATCCCGTGGTGTTCGACCGACTCTACAAATGGCAGACTTCTCTCTCACCCAAATCCCAACCGTGATTTTTCTTTGCGTTCTAAAAGTATGCCGTTATTGTTGACTGAAACTAGCCTTGGTTGAGTTGAACAATGTAATCTGAATTTTCTAGTAGTATGAGAGTATTATATTGGTCGTACATACCACCGGTACGAACAGTGTAGCTCAGTGACAGTAGCTACTAGCGTGGAGCAGTGTGAGATTGCCAGTTGCGTTCGTGTCCCGTGTGACTCGTGTGTTGATGAGGGAGGTAGTGGGAGGAGAGTAGCTCGCCACCGTAGCCGGGTTACTTTTATGGCACTGTTTCTAACGTTCAGTTCAACGCCACGCTTAAACTAGAGGTCACTTTCACTCTGCCTTCCGAGGCTAGCATTCGAGGCCAGAATTTCGGCCGCCTTCAAATTGTATTGGAAAGTGAGTCGAGCGTTTAATGGTGTGTCTTGTGGCCACTGGCCTAGCGCCTAGCGCCGCAGCACAGACAGGAGTTGGCCAGTACCTGAATATCCGGGGAGCATGCACTGTCAGCCTTAATAATACACTACTGTATGATCGATCCAAAGCACTGTTAAGCGCTCAAACAGGTGTAACCAAAACAGTGTAAACTTGGGAATGCCAAGTCCCTGGCCATCTCAAATCCATGCAAAATTTCGCCTTGCCGAAGAGCACCACGGGGCCGAGAAATATCAAGGAGGAAATCTCAATCTCCAAAGGCTGATCAAGAATCTACAGAAGAGGGTTAAACCAGCATAAAATAACAGAGGGAAAAAAAGGCTGGGATTCTCCGGCAAGTCCTAATTAATATACTACGAGCTCCCTACTTAAAAAGCTTGCACAAAGCGAGCACGAAGATTAAAAATCCCAGTTTGACATGGTGACGAGGACAGTTGGGTGCCTCGGATTAAAGAAATGGTTGCGAGCTCGACCTGCCCATATGCCTACACGAGCAGCGCCTTTGATTGGATTTTGTCTAGTCCTTGTGAGCAGAATTGAAAAGAGTTTAGGTGAGAGGAAAAAGGCTGTGGTGTCGTCGGGGAGGAGTTCGTGCACACGAGTGCGCGCGCAACCGGCCTGACCCTGGAAACCAGGTGCCCCCTGGCCCCTTACTTAATTCAAAAGCTGTTCGGCTTCGGCTATATACATACGACGATCTACCCAGCCTGGCCAATTACCCCTTGGATGCATGATTGGACTGGCAAGTTCAATGTTCTTTGGAAATTTTTGGAGCAAAATTATTTTGATCAAATATGCCATTCGGCAAACCACCCACCGCGTCTTGTCTAAAAGGAGAACGTACACTTGTTTTTCTGGTTGACAACCGCATAAAGGTAATTCAAAACCGGCACAAATGCCACTTAGATAGAGGGTTTTGGATTGTAATGAGGACAAGGGTAGCAGCCAAAAGAGGAGCATTGCCCCCACTAAGGATCCCACTGGCCATTGTCTCGTAAGCATGCATGTGCATGGATCCATCCCATGGGGTTGCTCTACTTTGTCTCGGTTTTGCACTATTTTCCGCGTACTGCCTCGTACGAACAGTAGCCGGAATAAAGCTAAAATTGTTGCAAGATAATGCATGTTAATTAAGCTGACCAGGGGAAAAGATGTAGTGATTAGGCTGTTGTTTGCATGTAACGTGGAACTTGCCCTTTGCCTTTTTTTCACATGATTTAAAGCCGACTATTATGAGCTTGTCACGCATTATTTTTCGGTAGTCGTCAATGGTTGATTGGCCGTTTTTGCATGTGGGATGCAATACAGCTGCTCCTAATCGTCGCTCTTGAAAGGGAGTGTTTTGTCGAGCATCTTGCAAAAGGCAAACTGGCTACGTGATGTATCAAGTACTCCAATATGATTATTTTTGCATGCTTGTGTCAGTGTGTGATTTGCAGCATGAACTATGAAGTTCTGCATATAATGGTTCCAATATGAAATTTTTGGCACGAAACAATGTATTATTTGATCCCATGCATGTGCACAAACCCTATGAAATTGGGGCCTTTAAAAAGGCAAGATTCATAAATAGAAATAGAGAAATCCTACAAACTCATAATATTTCATGATATTATGAATCCCATAGAAAATTCAAAACATGAGCATGCAAGCATCAGCCTTTGATGACCCAAAATAGTACTATAGTAGTACGAAGGTTTGTGCAAGGTATGACAGGAAAAAAAAACTCTATATTTTGGTCTCGGCAGTGTGACCAAGATCATGAACTGTCACAGGGCACAAGGCCGGTGCTTTCGATCTCTGTATTGAGGTTCCAATGGTGTGTTCCAAGGTTTAGCTCGCGCATGCTTAGGACAAGGTTTGAAGTGTCGGTATGGCATGTGAAGGTGTTTGTGATGGCAGATCAGGCGATTCTACTCCTGCTTGAAACTTGGGGGTAGCCTTTCTTTGAGGTACCCCACGTGAATAGCCTACACTGTTTCGCGGCCGGTCTAGATTATTGGCTGCATGGGATCGGTGTCGATGGTGGACGTCACTAGTGTAGATACCTGTTATTTGAGACTTTCCATTTTTGCTATTTGTTGCGTGTGATTGGCAAACCACCAGTATCAGGCCACTGATAATAGGTTATTTGTGGCGTGCATATGTTCACGCACACCACTACTAATAACAATACTAGTGGTGTGCCATTGAACTAGCACGCCACTGACGATTCGATCTTGGGTTGCTCAAAACTCGCCCAATCTGATGTCTTCGTCTCAAATGGCGAGGACAGGGGGGTGCAAAATGCAGCTCAAATACCATACAATCAACGGCCCAACGAGACTCCTCGGTTCTGCTTTCATAACTTGGTTGCGTGCCTTTAGCATGTTGTTTTTTGAGAGGAAGGGGAGGAAAAGGTAATGCCGGCGTGAGAGAGGGTGGGAAAGCAGTGAGGCAATGTCGGTGACGGGATGGGAGGCAGTCGGGCAATGTCGGTGAGGGGATGAGAGGCGGTGGGGCAATGTCGGTGAGAGGATGAGAGGCCGTGTGGCAATGTCGGTGAGGGGGTGAGTGGTGAGGCAACGCCGGTGGATGATGGTGCAAGTGGCGTTGCTCCATATAAATAGCTAGAGATCGGTGTTGAACCTTTATTTACATATTACTGGCATTTTATTTTATTTTATAAATATAAATATAATTAAAAAAACAAACATATTCTATTGGATATATCTATTTATTTTATGAATTTAGAAAAAGATTTTGACTTTTGAATAAAAAATATTTATATTTAATGATGCACAAATTACTTCTGGGGTGTGCATATATGAGCACACCACTAGTAACCCAATTACTAGTGATATGTACAGTATGCACACGCCACTAGTATGTGTTCCGGTAGTTTTATACCAGATTGGTCTAGTTACTAGTGTCGTGTGCATATATTGCTGGAATTTTGTCTATTTTGGGCCTAGCCCAATAGCAGTTTCAGAAATTCCTAATAAATCCTAGAGGTCCACGCAGCCCATTTGTGCAAGGCAAGAGGTGGAACAAATGTTTAGTCCCACATTGCTAGTCTAGAGGGAGTTGGACCTCTTTATAAGGGAGGTTCTTTCCCCATATGTATGAGCATGAGAACAAGAGGGACATCCATGCGCGCTCCTCCTCCGCCGCCCGCCTCGTCATGACGCGCCGCGGGTTGCGGGAATGAGCCGAGCCGATGTCTAAATTTTTTCCACGCACGACGGGCATACGAAAGGTCATGTGGGAGTTGAAATGTTTTTCTGTAGTGGACACTGAATTCGAACGGCGTGCCTCTTCGGCCGCTCCCTGTTCGCTTCGTCTCCCTTCGTTGCTTCACCTCCCGCCGCAGCCTCTTCGCGTCCTTCTCTTGTGCCTATATTAGAGAGGTCGCTCCTCTCTAGAGAGACACACCAGAAGATCTACTTCCTCTCGCCACAAAGTTCCTGAGCACTGCGCTGCTGCTACGATCTTCCCCATCCCGGCTTGCGGCGTGCACCGCAGGTCGGGACAGTAGGCCTCCGAAACCGCACCTTTTGAGTCCTGTACGGGAGAAGGGTGATAAGGTTTTGGGGGAGCGCTCAGCGCGACTACTGGCTGCTTCATCACGGACGATCCGGTCGCCGACGACTACTTCCCCGACGACGACTTCTTCCCCGACGTCCACGACCTCCTCGACGACATGGCTGGAGAGGATGTCGACCCCAAGTCCAGTGCTTCTGCTGTTGCTGTCCCGTACGTGGTTATGCTCTTTCTGTTAGACGTCCTGCCACAGTTCTTTGCTCTAGTTTCTGCCCTACATGTGTTAGGTTCTACTTCATATATGCAACTTGCTATACTGTCTGCTCTAGATGTGTTTAGTTACAGTTCATATGTGAAGTTGTCATTTACCTTCTGTTTGTCAAATCGCATGACTTACTGTATCACTGTTATATTAGTCATGCTTTATCTAGTATTTCTGTTAATAAAATCATTTGGTAAATTGCTCATATTTCCAACAATCCAAAAACCTTATTATAGGCAATTTACACCAAGTGGTTTTGCTACTTCCATGAGACCTCCTATGTTTGAGGGTATCCACTATAAGAGGTGGAGCGTGAGAGCAGTCTTATGGTTTCAAACCATGAGTTGCTATGACGCCACTCTCGGCAAACCTGAAGGAGAGCTTGATGCTCAACAGGCACAAGCTTTTCAGAAAATGGATACTCTGTTTAAGGCTGCTCTCTTGAGTGTTCTTGGTGAGAACATAGTTGATGCTTATGCGTCAATTGATAATGGAAAAGATATGTGGGATGCACTCGAGGCCAAGTTTGGGGTTTCGGATGCTGGCACTGAGCTATACATCATGGAGCAATTCTATGATTATAGGATGACTGAAGAGCGCTTCGTGGTTGAGCAAGCTCATGAGATACAGTCATTTGCTAGAGAACTTGAGCACTTCAGTTGTATGCTACCGGACAAGTTTGTTGCCGGAGGTATCATCACTAAGCTTCCTCCTTCATGGAGGAACTTTGCTACCTTGCTGAAGCATAAGAGGCAGGAGTTTTCCGTCCCGGATCTCATTGGCACTCTTGATATGGAAGAAAAGGCGAGAGCAAAGGACACACGTGCTCGATGTATTGAGGGAGGATCTAGTGCCAATGTGGTATAGAAGTAGAACTTCCAGCCCCACAAGTTCAAGAACAAGGGCAAGTTTGATGGTAAAGCAAAGTTTGATGGGAAGAACAAGACTGTGCAACACACGAACTTCAAGAAGAAGAATGGCAAGAAGAAAGGTGCTTGTCATGTGTGTGGGGATCCTGATCATTGGGCTCCTAGTTGCCCTAATCGCTTTGACAAGCGTCATCCTGGGAAAGGCGGCAAGACCGCTAATGTTGTCATTGGAGACACTGACGTGAAGGATGCTGGGTATGGTATATTTCTCACTATTCTTTCAGTATGTCATTCTCCTGACTGGTTGATTGACACGGGTGCTAATGTGCATGTATGCGGTGATATTTCCATGTTTTCGTCTTATCAGACCGCAGGGACTTCAACTGTGCTAATGAGCAACGGTTCAAGTGCTTCTATTCGTGGTGTTGGCACGGTCGATCTGAAGTTTACTTCGGGGAAGATCGTGCGGCTGAAGAACGTGCATTATGTCCCCTCCGTCAATAAAAATCTTGTTAGCGGATCTCTTCTGTGTAGAGATGGCTACAAGCTTGTCTTGAGTCGAATAAATTTGTAATATCCAAGTATGGAACCTTTGTTGGTAAAGGCTATGAGTCAGGAGGCTTGTTTCATTTATCCTTATCAGACGTTTGCAATAAAGTTGTTAATCATATTTGCAACAATAGTGAATCCAATGTGTGGCATTCACGTCTCTGTCATGTTAATTTTGGTTGCATGTCGCGACTAGCGAAGTTGAACTTAATCCCTAGTTTCACCACCGTCAAGGGATCTAAGTGTCAAGTGTGTGTGCAAGCTAAGCAACCTCGTAAGTCTCACACGACTGCGGAAATAAGAAATCTTGCACCACTAGAGCTCATACATTCAGATCTATGTGAAATGAATGGTGTTTTGACAAAAGGTGGAAAGAAATATTTCATGATGTTAATTGATGACTCCACTAGATACTGTCGTGTGTATCTTCTGAAATCTAAGGATGAGGCTTTGAACTTTTTCAAGATCTATAAAGCTGAAGTGGAAAACCAACTTGATCGGAAAATCAAGAGGCTTAGGTCCGACCGTGGTGGAGAGTATTTTTCCAATGAGTTTGATGCTTTTTGTGCGGAACATGGTATAATCCATGAGAGGACGCCTCCCTACTCACCTCAGTCAAATGGGGTGGCCGAAAGAAAGAACCGTACTCTAACTGATTTGGTTAACGCCATGTTAGACACATCGGGTCTCTCCAAGGCATGGTGGGGGGAGGCAATATTGACAGCATGTCATGTCCTAAACCGAGTCCCCACAAAGAACAAAGAGATAACTCCATTCGAGGAATGGGAGAAGAAAAGGTTAAAACTCTCTTATCTGCGAACATGGGGTTGTTTGGCGAAAGTCAATGCTCCAATTTCAAAGAAGCGGAAGCTTGGACCAAAGACCGTGGATTGTGTTTTCCTGGGATATGCTTTTCATAGCATTGGCTATAGATTCTTGGTTGTAAAATCTGAGGTATCTGACATGCATGTCGGTACGATCATGGAGTCGAATGATGCGACTTTATTTGAAGATATCTTTCCCATGAAGGATATGGCTACCTCATCTAATCAGGAGATGCCTAGTTCATGAATCAGAAACCAATTACAATTACCGAACCTACAATTTCGATGGAACACTTTGAAAGTCCCGTGGAGGAGAACAATGAAGTTCCTATTAGGAGCAAGAGACAGAGGACTGCAAAGTCCTTTGGTGATGATTTTCTTGTGTACCTCATAGATGACACTCCCAGTTCTATTTCAGAGGCCTATGCATCTGAAGATGCTGACTACTGGAAGGAAGCGGTTCGTAGCGAGATGGATTCTATCTTGGCGAATGAAACTTGGGAGATAACTGATCGTCCTTATGGGTGCAAACCTATAGGATGCAAATGGGTATTCAAGAAGAAGCTTAGGCCTGATGGTACTATTGAAAAGTACAAGGCTCGGCTCGTGGCTAAGGGTTATACCGAAAAGGAAGGTGAAGACTTCTTTGATACTTACTCACATGTGGCTCGACTGACCACTATTCGAGTTCTACTTTCACTAGCTGCCTCGCATGGTCTTCTCGTTCATCAAATGGATGTTAAGACTGCTTTCCTAAATGGAGAGTTAGACGAGGAAATTTATATGGAACAACCAGATGGGTTTGTACTAGATGGTCAGGAAGGGAAAGTGTGCAAGTTGCTGAAGTCTTTGTACGGACTTAAGCAAGCACCCAAACAGTGGCATGAGAAGTTTGAAAGAACTTTAACTACTGTAGGCTTTGTTGTGAACGAAGCTGACAAATGTGTGTACTATCGCCATGGTGGGGGCGAGGGAGTTATCCTGTGCTTGTATGTTGATGACATACTGATTTTCGGAACCAATCTGAATGTTATTAAGGGGGTCAAGGATTTCCTATCTCGTTGTTTTGAGATGAAGGATTTAGGAGTGACTGATGTCATTCTGAACATCAAGTTGTTGAGAGACGATGATGGTGGGATTACATTGCTTCAATCTCACTATGTGGAAAAGATCTTGAGTCGCTTTGGCTATAGTGACTGCAAGCCCTCTCCAACACCATATGATGCTAGTGTGTTGCTTTGAAATAATCGAAGAATTGCTAGAGACCAATTGAAGTATTCTCAGATTATTGGCTCGCTTATGTACTTAGCCAGTGCTACAAGACCCGACGTCTCTTTTGCTGTTAGCAAACTGAGTCGGTTTGTTTCAAAACCAGGAGATGTGCATTGGAAAGCTCTAGAAAGAGTTTTGCGTTATTTGAAAGGCACTGCAAATTATGGAATTCACTACACCGGGCATCCAAAGGTGCTTGAAGGGTATAGTGACTCAAACTGGATCTCAGATGCTGATGAGATAAAGGCCACGAGCGGTTATGTATTCACTCATGGAGGTGGCGCTATTTCTTGGAAGTCTTGCAAGCAGACCATCTTAACGAGGTCAACAATGGAAGCAGAACTCACAGCACTAGATACAGCTACGGTTGAAGCAGATTGGCTTCACCGGCTCTTGAATGACTTGCCGGTTGTTGAGAAACCTGTACCGGGTATCCTTATGAACTGCGACAATCAAACTATGATCACGAAAGTGAGCATCTCAAAGGATAACATGAAGTCATCAAGACACGTTCAGAGAAGGTTAAAGTCTGTCAGAAAAATGAAAAACTCCAGAGTTATTGCATTGGATTATATCCAAACGTCTAAAAATCTGGCAGATCCTTTTACTAAGGGTCTATCACGTAATGTGATAGATAATGCATCGAGGGAGATGGGTATGAGACCCACAATATGAGTTGTTCACAGTGGTAACCTATTCTTTGTGATCGGAGATCCCGTGAATTAGATGTGGAAGACAAGCTGTTGGTCAACTAAGAGGAGAGTATCCTTACTATTCACAATACCACTCCATGAAGATGCAATACTCTCCTTATCTGCATGGCAGGTTGATGTATATCTTAATGTGTTTTAAGTGGCTTATTTAAGCAGAGATGTTATCCTGCAGAACATCTTTTGAAGAACACACCTATATGAGTCCGATTGTCAAACGTCGCAATCTATGAGAGTAGGGTTCTCTCTAGTAAACTCATGAAAGGTCACGGAGTATGACGCATAAGCTCCACCCGCGGGGAAGACCCACGGTAGCCACGTATAGGTCAAGGCTTTATGTGAAGCTAGATTCGCAGAAAACTTGCAGTTCAAGGCCCAGTCCACTGTTCAAGTTGCTTACTAGTGTAGCATAGAGTTCTAGGTGGAAGTTCAACTTAACAGTCTCCACTGCAGTACCGGTATATAAAACAGTGTTTTGGAACCAAAGGCAAATTTTTGTGTGCCTCTGGGATCTGGTGGGGGATTGCTGGAATTTTGTCTATTTTGGGCCTAGCCCAATAGCAGTTTCAGAAATTCCTAATAAATCCTAGAGGCCCACACAGCCCATTTGTGCAAGGCAAGAGGTGGAACAAATGTTTAGTCCCACATTGCTAGTCTAGAGGGAGTTGGACCTCTTTATAAGGGAGGTTCTTTCCCCATATGTATGAGCATGAGAACAAGAGGGACATCCATGCGCGCTCCTCCTCCACCGCCCGCCTCGTCATGACGCGCCGCGGGTTGCGGGAATGAGCCGAGCTGATGTCTAAATTTTTGCCACGCACGACGGGCATACGAAAGGTCATGTGGGAGTTGAAACGTTTTTCTGTAGTGGACACTGAATTCGAACGGCGTGCCTCTTCGGCCGCTGCATGTTCGCTTCGTCTCCCTTTGTTGCTTCACCTCCCGCCGCAGCCTCTTCGCGTCCTTCTCCTGTGCCTATATTAGAGAGGTCGCTCCTCTCCAGAGAGACACACCAGAAGATCCACTTCCTCTCGCCACAAAGTTCCTGAGCACTGCGCTGCTGCTACGATCTTCCCCATCCCGGCTTGCGGCGTGCACCGCAGGTCGGGACAGTAGGCCTCCGAAACCGCACCTTTTGAGTCCTGTACGGGAGAAGGGTGATAAGGTTTTTGGGGAGCGCTCAGCGCGACTACTGGCTGCTTCATCACGGACGATCCGGTCGCCGACGACTACTTCCCCGACGACGACTTCTTCCCCGACGTCCACGACCTCCTCGGCGACATGGCTAGAGAGGACCTCGACCCCAAGTCCAGTGCTTTTGTTGCTGCTATCCCGTACGTGTTTATGCTCTTTCTGTTAGACGTCCTGCCACAGTTCTTTGCTCTAGTTTTCTGCCCTACATGTGTTAGGTTCTACTTCATATATGCAACTTGCTATACTGTCTGCTCTAGATGTGTTTAGTTACAGTTCATATGTGAAGTTGTCATTTACCTTCTCTTTGTCAAATCGCATGACTTACTTTATCACTGTTATATTAGTCATGCTTTATCTAGTATTTCTGTTAATAAAATCATTTGGTAAATTGCTCATATTTCCAACATATATGTGCATGCCACTAGTAATTTAGTTAATAGTAGCATGTGCATATATGCACACACCAGTACTACGTGTTTCTTTTTTAGCGGATTGGGCCGGTTGCTAGTGTCTGCCAATTAGCCCGCACATCACTAGTAACTGGCCCCGTTAGTTTTTAACAAATTGGTCTAATTACTAGTGGTGTGCCCATCAACCCGCACAACACTGATAAGAAGTTGTTTGCCATATCATTTCTGGAGCACGCCACTGGTATTTTGGCAAGTAACAATTGGCGTGTGGAATTATGGGCACGTCATTAATAACTTTTCCCTATAAGAGTTTCTACACTAGTGCATCATAGGCACTGCTCGATAACATGTGTTGTGCGGGTATGGTTCTAGTTGCAGGGCTAGGTCCACATCATGACCATGTGTGGGTTGTGCATGATGGACCGATTGGTGGTAGCATCATATGGTGACTTGAGCTAGGTGGAGCTTTTTGAGTTCTTGGTCTCAAGTACCATGGGTGTAAACTCCAAGTGATACCATTAGTGGTTAAACATGACAATGGCAACATTCAGATGACGTCCCCTTCTTGAAAGCATTGTATGGAGTTGCTCGTACTTATTGAGGGAGGAAGGGGGGGTTGAAAACCTATAATCTGGCCTTGCTCATTGAATCCAACGATGACATCACAGTATACCATTCTCCTCCTTAAGGTGTTTTCAATGAAGTACCTTTCATCATCGTTTCGTTGCTATCATTGGTGATTGATTTCAATGTTTGTTGCATCTATTCAGTAGATCGCTCTTTGCCATTTGATTCTTTTTTATATAATTTCGATATGTGCATGGATGTCTTGACTAGTTCTATATATTGCCTTGGTGCATACATTGAGAGTAATTAGTATATGTTTCTCTTAATATATGCACTTTATCAAGAAAATAGGATCTTAACCTTTTTGTTATAAATCATATGAAAGTGGATTGTAGAAGTAAACTTTATGTTTTAATGCAGCAATATTTGTGTGATCTAAATTACCTTTTTCAAGAAACATGAGACTGGAATGTTGCAACAAAAACATGAAAATTGTTGAATAACTTCTACTTTCCCTTAGACTATTGGTCTAACATGATGCCCCCCTTGAGTCTTTTTTAGGTTTTTTAATCTCCTTTTGTTTTGGGAAACACAATATAGACGCAGACATTCACAAATACGCACACATACACTCTTCTTAACCTCCTAAACTATCATATTTTGAGTACTTTACCTCATCGCTGGTTTCTGGAAGGATATGAATATTGTTATTTTTGACCCCGAAACCGTAGAACAATTGTTCTACAGTAATTTTTATTAAAAGTTACATATGTACAAAAAATAATAAAAAAAAGGATCAGAGTACATAAAAATGAGCTACCCAACTCCAGTTTTCTCTAACATGAGAATAATTCAGTTACTGAGAACTTAAGGCAAGAGAGAGGTCATTCATTGCTCCAGATTGGCAATGTTCTTTCTTTTTTGTCTGTGCTTGACTATGGATAGATCATGGAGTAGTCCATGTTCCCAAGCTTCTACACTCGGGGTGGTGTTTTAAAAAATCTTTCCATTCCTTTGCATCCATATATTCCAACATCCCATGATAACAATATCGATGGCAATATGTGGTGGGAAGACTTGTTTGAGGAATATAATATCATCAAAAGCAGATGTCCCTCTGTGTCTATTTAGAGCAATATTGTCCCAACATGATAGAGTAAATTGGCAATCCCAATGCAGATGAATAGATGTTTCTTCAACATGTTCTTGGCAAAGGATATGATTATTGTGCCCATAAGGTTTAAAGGATCTCACTGGAATCATAGGTGTGAGTCTCACGATGAGTATATATGTGTATATTTTTGTTCGATAATATGACCATTGGCAATCTTGCATAAGTAAATCTAGATATGATATTTGTTTACACATGTAGTAAGTAGTTGCCATGTTTTTATTAAGTTACAAGTGTTCCTAACAAGCAAATAGGCCAAATAATATTCTACAAAGGACGAGTCATCCAAAGTAGACTCCTTCCATGTGCTCCAAATTTATGGCATGTATGATTTGCAGGATTTTTTAAATACAGAAACGGAAAGAAAAAATGTGACGTGTCATGACATTTTCGGTACTACAGATTGCATGAATGTTTAATTGTGCAAGAAAAACATATAGTTATTCGTGATAGGTTGGAATGGATGTGAAATTTCCGCTAAAACTTAGTACAAATGAATTATAAAAAGAAAAAGTGTGGATTGTCATTGCGTGAGTAAAATAATCCATGTAGGAGAATAATATGTGGATTGTAATTGCTTTGGCAACAAACATTGATGAGTGTTTTACCTGCGTGCAGATGTTCGGTATAGAATGCCGTTCGTGGATGTCCGGACAAAAATACAAAATTGAGGCTTTAAAATGCTTTACAAATATATTTTCGGAGCATCGAGTTTGTTCTTTTTTCACACCTCCACGAGTGTTACCACAATGAGATTTTGCACATAACCGAAACATTCATCAATGTTCCTCAAAAAGAATTCAGAATCTTTATCTCTTTTTTTGCTATTATTTCAGATTTTTACTATTTTACAGGAGGCACGTGAGCTCGGGATCAGAAACTCCTAAACTCTTTAGAAATCCAATGCCATCGAGCATGGCAGAGAGGGAACTAGTATATGTATGGTCTGGAGCAAGCAGCGGAACAAATAACACGGCGATCCTCGAGAAATGGGCGCCACGTCACAGATGCATATCCACGACAACGACGAGCCTTTCGGTTCGAACGACATGTGCGCGCGCCGCAGTCGGCCGCGTGCACATGCGAGGTCCATCGATCGCAATCCCGCCGTAGAGTACGTGCAATGCGGTGCGGTGCCGGAGGCCTGGACGAAGGGCTCGAGGACACGACTCGTGCCGGTGCCGTTTGTATATGCGCGTGCGCGAGCCTCCATGCGCGCGAGCGTCGTCGTATTAACCACGGACGGCACGAGGTGCGCGTCTGAGCCCGCCGTCTGCACGTCAACCGGGCATGCACACGTTGCACAGACAAAAAACGACCAGTTCAATGCATATTGCGCACTATCCATTTTCTCGACGTCTTTTTTTCAAACCAGTGCACTTGCAAGTTGACAACTCTATCTATACTATCGGGGGATTCCGTTTCGTAGATGCGCACGGTGACGCGGCCAATACTCTTTTGCAAGCGGTGGTGTAGTGTGGAGGTAGTGGAGCAGAGAGTGTGGTGTCGGGAGGAGTAACTGGCACCGCGTGGGCCCCGCCGCCAGCCTCAGCTTAGTCAACTGGGAGATGCCCCGTGGTCCTTGTGTCCTGCTCTCCATCCTGCGACTCGGATACGCTCGTTGAATGTGAGATCGGGCAGCGGTGTCCGGCAGCTTCAATTGAATGGCCCCTGGTTAAATCTTACTCCTACAGGTGTCTTGGTAGTACAGGCTTAGGACACTTTGTGAATCAAACCGCGTGGAAACGTCTAGATCGCGTTGTTTGAACACTTGTGCTCTTCAACACCGTTCATCAAACATCCGAACAAATTTTCACAAACCAAAAGCAAACCTCGAGAAGGTTTTCAGGTGTTCAAACAACCGCCACATCGGACTTCGACACCCCTGGCCTACACAAAAGTGAGGAGAAGCCCGCACATTTGACATTTCCGCACTGGTTTTACACGAAAGCCCGCCCTTTTCCCACTGTCTCCGCTCCGATCGCCGCCTCCACCCACCCCGGTTCCTGTCCGTTTTGCAGTCCACCGTTGCAATGGAGCCAGAGAGGTGGTGATGTAGCCGTACGTCGGCCGGGCCTGGAGACGGAGCAACCTGTCGGATCTCGGACGTTGCCGCAGCAGGGCAGCGAAAAGGCGAGGATCTTATGTCGTAGCGCTGGGTCGGTCCAGGTACAAGACTTATCTTGGCGTTCTGGAGCTGGTTCCTCGTGTCGCGCCAGACTTGGGCGTCGGCCGCTGTTGGGTAGCTAGGTTAGGCCCGTGCGAGCCTCCCCCTTTTCTCCATGCTCTCCTGAGTGCTCTGCGTCCTCGGGTCCCGGCCCTCGAGCGAGCCCAGTCGCCGCTGGCATGCCAGGTCGCGATGCCGTGGTCAAGGCCAGGGGGTGAGGGCTGGAGAGCCAGTAAGAGCTTCTGAGTCGCGATGCTCAGGAGCCCCCCTTTTAACACGCAAGCGAATTGCATGGGAGAAGAGAGAGAGAGTCCGTGGTACCGCCTGCTGTAGTCCACAGGGAGTTTCTGCAGGTTAGCGCGAGGAGAGGAACAAATCGCCACGGTGATCGCCTGTCCGTTGCCGGCTTGTGGGAGGGGACTCCCTACTACGGAGAGCTCCCAGGGCGTGTACAACCCAGCCCTGCCACGTGGCTTGCACGGCAGGGCTGGGGGAGGTGTATCTGGGCACTCCCGAGCTAGCGCGGGACTCACGAGGCCCTACCTCAAGGCGGGTTGCGCCTGGTCTTGATTCTTGTTCGTTGTGGTGTTCCTGCGAGATGGTTAGACAACCCGCGCCGAGTGGATTTCCTGAGGCTATCGCGTGAGAAGGCCAAGCACCAACGGCCCCAAGAGGTGACGTGAACGGGACCGGCCCGCCAGACAGAGCTCAGCCGTTGGATTTATCAACGCTGCAGGGACGGGCCCGAGCATAGACACCGTGCCTAGCCTTCTCATGTGAAGGATCCTGAAGAAAGACGACCGGCGCGCGGCTCCCGTGGTAGGTGACAATCAAGCAGGCGATAATCATAGATAGATTATGCATGAACGTGCCACTGGGTCAGGACCGAACGGCTTGGGGATGATGCAGCCCGAGGGGCGCCCCAGCATGGTAAGCTAAAGACATAAACAAGAAGGGATACATGCCACAGGGACGGGCCCACGCGGCCTAGGAATGATGCAGCCCTGAGGGGGCTCCCAGCTAAATAAACTTAGAAAATGTCACCTGATTCTGTTTATGAAGGGGTGTTGAGGCAGCTGAAGGTATGCGGCGAAGGGGTTGCTCCTCACGAGCCACCGGGGCCCTGAGCCTCGGGAGGCTCTGGGGTCCAGGCGGTTCCTTGAGGACCATCGCCATCTCCGCCAGGACTGTGTGATGCATGTCCTCCTGACCCGTCATGACGCTCTGCAGGTCGCGCTAGAAGGCAATAGCCACGCTCGGCAGGCCGAATGGCATGCGAACGTAGATGTGTGGTGGGCCCTCGCAGCGTCCCACGCGCGAAGGCCAGAAGATCTCCTGAGACACGGCCCTATTGAGCCCTGGGTTATCGATGCAGACGCGTAGCTCACCACCCTCGCCTGGGTTGGGAGCAATGCCAGGTGGGCGGCGGTCGCGGCAAATCACTCTTGCTTCCTGAAGCTCCTAAGTGGTCTTGGTAATGAACTCCTGAGCGATGGGAGCTCCTCACCCTGTGTCCTCCTGAGGGAAACATGCCATGTAGCACGCCTCCAAATGGTGCCCGAGCGCCTCCCTCGTAATGTTGGCAAGGTCTGATGCCCTCCAGAAGAGAGCCCCCGAGCCCTGCCCAAAGAGGGCGTCAGGCGCGCCTTCCTATGCGACAGAGGGAGGCGCCCCAGGTGTGGGCGCTGATCCTGACGTGGTGCACTTGCAGCGCCGTTCTCCTGAGGCCCAGTACAGAGTAGTTGCTTCTTCTTCTTGGGAATGGCCTCAGGAGGGTACTCGCCCTTGCTGTCGGGGTCGTCGATTGCTGCAGCTTGGAAGGCACGATCGAGGGAGCACACCGCGTCTCTTTCTTCACAGGGGACTGATGATTCCGCCGCTTCCTGGCATCTTGAGGACGTTGTAGCTGTGGTGGGTCACCGCCATGAACTTAGCCAGGGCTGGATACTCGAGGATGGCATTATACGGTAGACAGATGTGAGCGACGTCGAAGTCGATGAGCTCGGTGCGGTAGTTGTTGCATTGTCCGAAGGTGACTGGGAGACGGACCTGGCCTATCGGGGTGGTGGAGCCGTCGTTCACTCCTGAGAAAGGCTTGGTAGGCTGAAGCTGATCGTAGGGCACTTGAAAGTTGTCGAACATTCCTGCTCCGTCGTCGATGAGAGTCTTGGTGACTTGAACGTTGCTGATGACGGGTGAGCAGAGCATCGGGAGAGCGCCAGCGGTGGCCGCGCACTTGAGCTGGTCTGCCGACCAGAAGGTAATAGCGCACTTGGACCACCTGAGCGGGCGTGTAGCCTCAAGCTTGGGAAGGGTTGCGTTCACCTCACGAGCGAACTGCTTGAAGATACGCTGTGAGGCTGGGGCTTGAGCTCCGCCCAAGATGCAGGCGATAGCACGCGGCTCCTAGAAGCCCCCAGCCCCCTCGTCTTGGTGGTGGTCGTCGCTCCTTCTTGGTGGTGGAGGCAGTGGAGGAAGCCCAACATTGCCCTGAGAACGGTCCTCGCGAGGCTGATCCCTCCAGTCACCTTCGCGAGGCTGATCCTGCTAGCGGTCCTCACGAGGCTGGTCGCGCCACTCCTGGCGCGGGCCCCAGTCGTCCCAGTGTCCTCCGCCACGTCCTCCTCCTCGATCGTAGCCTCGGTCGTTGTGCTCGGGGAATCGACTGAAGCGTCCGTCGTGAATGGCCCTGAGCTCTTGACAATCGTTGGTGTTGTGGTTGTGCACGTTGTGGAAGGCGCAGAACGGTCGGCTGCTCTTGGATGACTCAGGCTAGTCCCTGCCGCGCTTCGTGTCTGGCTCTGCCTCGAGTACGGCCGCTCCCTTGCACTTCATGTCCTTGGCCTTGGCTTTTTTCTCCTCCAGGTTGGCAGCTGGGAGCTTGAGAAGGGAAAGGCGCCCTTCCTCAACCCTTGCGCACTTGGTCGCCAGGTTGAACAGCTCCAGGGATGTGCACAGATCCTCGTGGATGGCGAGCTCCTCCTTCATCTTGACGTAGCGGACGCCATCGGAGAACACAGAGATGATGGCCTCATCCGTCACCTTGGGAATCTTGAGACGAACGTTGTTGAAGCGCTGGATGTACTCCTGGAGGGTTTCCCCTGGTTGTTGCTTGACGCGGCGCAGATCACCCGCAGCCAGAGGGCGGTCGCGAGTGCCCTGGAAGTTGGCCACGAAACGGTCGCGCATCTCGTTCCAGGAAGAGATGGAGCCTGGAGGCAGGTTCAGGAGCCACGAGCATGCGCCACCCTTGAGAGCCATGGGGAACCAGTTCGCCATGACTTTTTCGTCGCTGTTGGCCGCCTCTATGCTCAGCTCGTAGAGCTGCAGGAACTCTGTGGGGTCGGGCGTGCCGTCGTAGCGCGGAGGCAGGTCTGTCTTGAACATGCCTGGCCAGGCGACGCTACGCAGCTCAGGGGTGAAAGCGCGGCAGCCCGCGGTGGCCACAGGGACCCTTTGCTGATGTGTAGCCTGGCCTTGACGCCCTCGCACCGCCATCACAGGCGGCGCACGGTCTTGTCGTAGTGGCGCCGGAAGCGCAGGAGCGTTTTGTTGCGGACGAGGGATTTCTTGGCAGCTTCCTTCTTCGTGTACAGGCGCCCGACGCGGTGGATCATGCCGGGAGGGCGCATGCCTTGGCGCCAGGGCGCCGTCTTGGGGCAGAGGTGGTGGAGGCGCTCCATGAGCCACGTTGCCCGCAACTGGCAGAGGGCGAGGCAGCGAGAGGGACGGCACAAGGGAGCCCCCTGCTGCGCTGACAAGCTCGGCGATGCGGCCGATCCAGTTCTCGTAGAGGTTGTCGATGGGGCGGTAGCGCAGGAGTTCGCGTGCCATGCACAGCGCGGCCTGCGCGTCCGTGGGAGCGCGACGGGCGTGAGACGACGAGCCGGCCGGGGTCAGTGATGGAGTGGCAGTGTGGCCGTCTCGCCGCACCGAAGGGTGCAGCGAGGAGGCTGGCTGCTCGTTCCCCGCCGGGCCGGTGATGGCGTTGGCGGCAAGTGACCGAGAACGACGGGGTGGCCCGCCGACGGGAGCCGTCTGAACGACGCGGGCGATGAGGGCGGCCCTACGCTCAGCGCGAGCTCGACGAGCGTCCGACATGGAGGTGACGAAGCGATGGGACGCGAAGCGACGGAAGGAAAGCTTCGGCGCACCCCTACCTGGCGTGCCAAATGTCGGATCTCGGGTTCCGGCAAAACCCTCAAGATTCGAATACTGGGGTGCGCACGAAGATCTCCCCCTATCAACTCACTCCCTCAACCTCGCCACGATCTCTGAGGCTAACTCGATGAAATCGCAATACAAGGGATACAAGATTTATACTGGTTTGGGCCACCCTTGTGGTGTAATACCCTACTCCAGTGTGGTGTGGTGGATTGCCTCTCGAGCTGATGATGAACAGTACAAGGGGAAGAACAGCCTCCTGAGGTGAGGTGTTCTTGTGCTTGGTGGGTGCGTGGATGGGATGGATCAAGTTCAAGATGAGATGGCTGAGGCTCTCCTTGTTTGCCCCCGGTTTTAGTTGCCTCTTAGTGTGGTGGCTAATCCTATTTATAGATGCCCTGATCCTCTTCGCAAATATTGAGCGGGAAGGGAGCCAACAACGGCCAATTTGAAAGGGGACAACTAGTACAAGTTATCCTGACAAAAGCAGTCTTCGCCTGCCAAAGGATCTGGTGTGACGTTGCCTTGGGCTCCATGGTGACCTCCGTCTTGCCTTCCTGCTGGTCTTGGTCTCGTTGCACCAATATGAAAACCTTTGCTTGATGCCTCGGTACTCCTCGCCTGCGCTTGCCTCCTTAGCACCAAAGAGGAAACAAGGACACTATGCGCACTGGCGCTCGTCTGGTCTCGATCGTCATGGCTCACGTCATTGGAACCTCGTGAGGTTTGCATTGCCTTGATCTCTCCGTCCCTCGCGAGCCAGCCTGGTGAGGCCGCTCCTGAGGAGGTCTTGTGTCGTCCACCTCGCGTGGCTTGGCCCCTCGCGAGGATCTTGAATGCTTGTTGGTGAAGATGGGCCGTACGGGCCCGCTTGCAGAGCCACGCCGTGGGCCGCAGGCAGGCAAGTTTGGGGACCCCTGTTCCCAGAACGTCGACACAACCACCAGTGGTAGTCGCCTGCAAGGCAAACACGGCGACACACATCGCTCGCTGCCGCAAACACAGGGAGTGGGGGATGCTTTGGCGGTGACCGGTCACCCAGTTCTTCTCCGGCAAAGCGTGCAACTCAACAACTAATGGTCATGAAGATGTCGGTTGTGCAATCGCCTCCACCCTGGGCGACGCACATGATTTCGTCATACTACTTCACCGCGACACAACTCGGTCCATAGTAACAGTCCACACTCACCGTCACCGTCGGCCATCACGTCTTGTACAACATCGACCTCAACGCGGAGTACAACTTCACAAAATCGCGATCACCGACGCTTGTCCATCCGCGGATGCCAGCTTCCACACCCACATTGCCCCGATCTCTGTTTGCCGGAATGTCTCAACCGAGTGCGACGGTGGATGATGAGGATGCATTGATGAATAGGATCCATGACGAAGGAGGATATGGAGATGAGCAAGTGGACGACAACAACAGGAGGTGGACACCCTACAGACGCACATTCAGATGACGAACAACAAGCTGTCGCAGGCCCAACCGATGGAGACCTAGCAACCGGACAATGACCAGCGAGATGATGGTCCGGACGACCTGTGGGCGACAGATGCAGGCCCAAGGAAGAAAAGGGGAGAAATTTTCAACATGAAGGAGGGATGAACTATTGGTTGATGCGTGGTTGGCCATGAACCACAAGCATTGGTCGGATTCATGGCACCGAGCAAAGGGGCACTACCTTTTGGACAAATGTGAAGGCTTGGTTCTATGAGCACAAGCACTTTAATTCATATCGCACAACGATGATCCGTGAGCGTAAATTGAAGTTGATCATGAATCGATGGCGCTCCATTCAAGAGGCCACGAGCAAGTATATTGGCTATTACAAACAATTGCAAGTCTGGTGGCCAAGTGGTTTGGCATTCCAAGAGATTGCATTTTTTTGCTCTATGTGTGTTGGGCATTCGATGAGATATGTGATGTCTACTACACAACCTTCTTCTTGTAGACGTTGTTGGGCCTCCAAGTGCACAGGTTTGTAGGACAATAGCAAATTTCCCTCAAGTGGATGACCTAAGGTTTATCAATCCGTAGGAGGTGTAGGATGAAGATGGTCTCTCTGAAGCAACCCTGCAACCAAATAACAAAGAGTCTCTTGTGTCCCCAACACACCCAATACAATGGTAAATTGTATAGGTGCACTAGTTTGGCGAAGAGATGGTTATAGAAGTGGTATATGGATAGTAGATAAAGGTATTTGTAATCTGAAATTATAAAAACAGCAAGGTAACGAATGATTAAAGTGAGCGTAAACGGTATTGCAATGCGTTGAAACAAGGCCTAGGGTTCATACTTTCACTAGTGCAAGTCCTCTCAACAATAATAACATAATTGGATCATATAACTATCCCTCAACATGCAACAAAGAGTCACTCCAAAGTCACTAATAGCGGAGAACGAACGAAGAGATTATGGTAGGGTACGAAACCACCTCAAAGTTATTCTTTCCAATCAATCTGTTGGGCTATTCCTATAAGTGTCACAAACAGCCCTAGAGTTTGTACTAGAATAACACCTTAAGACACAAATCAATTAAAACACTCATGTCACATAGATACTCCAATGTCACCTCAAGTATCCGTGGATATGATTATACGATATGCATCACACAATCTCAGATTCATCTATTCAACCAACACATAGAACCTCAAAGAGTGCCCCAAAGTTTCTACCGGAGAATCACGACGAAAACGTGTGCCAACCCCTATGCATAGGTTCATGGGCGGAACCCGCAAGTTGATCACCAAAACATACATCAAGTGAATCACGTGATATCCCATTGTCACCACAGATACGCACGGCAAGACATACATCAGGTGTTCTCAAATCTTTAAAGACTCAATCTGATAAGATAACTTCAAAGGGGAAACTCAATTCATTACAAGAGAGTAGAGGGGGGAAGAAACATCATAGGATCCAAATATAATAGCAAAGCTCGCGATACATCAAGATCATGTCAAATCAAGAACACGAGAGAGAGAGAGATCAAACACATAGCTACTGGTACATACCCTCAGCCCCGAGGGAGAACTACTCCCTCCTCGTCATGGAGAGCACCGGGATGATGAAGATGGTCACTGGAGAGGGATTGCCCCCTCCGGCAGGGCGCCGGAACGGGTCTAGATTGGTTTTCGGTGGCTACGGAGGCTTCTGGCGGCGGAACTCCCGATCTATTGTCTATTCTGGAAGTTTTAGGGTACAACGATATATATGGGTGCAGGAAGTACGTCGGAGGAGCCACGGGGGCCCCACGAGGCAGGGGGCGCGCCCTAGGGGGGTGGGCGCGCCCCCCACCCTCGTGGGCAGCCCGTGTCTCCCCTGACGTGCACTCCAAGTTCCCTGGGTTGCTTTCCTTCCAAAAATAACTTCTGCAGTTGATTTCGTTCCGTTTCGACTTCGTTTGATATTCCTTTTCTTCGAAACACTGAAATAGGCATAAAACAGCAAATCTGGGCTGGGCCTCCGGTTAATAGGTTAGTCCCAAAAATAATATAAAAGTGGAAAATAAAGCCCAATATTGCCCAAAACAGTAGATAATATAGCATGGAGCAATCAAAAATTATAGATACGTTGGAGACGTATCAAGCATCCCCAAGCTTAATTTCTGCTCGTCCTTGAGTAGGTAAATGATAAAAACAGAATTTTTCATGCGGAGTGCTACTTGGCATAATTTCAATGTGATTCTTCTTAATTGTGGTATGAATATTCAGATCCATAAGATTCAAGACAAAAGTTCATATTGACATAGAAATAATAATACTTCAAGCATACTAACTAAGCAATCATGTCTTCTCAAAATAACATGGCCAAAGAAAGTTATCCCTACAAAATCATATAGTCTGGCTATGCTCTATCTTCACCACACAAAATATTTAAATCATGCACAACCCCGATGACAAGCCAAGCAATTGTTTCATACTTTTGATGTTCTCAAACTTTTTCAATCTTCACGCAATACATGAGCGTGAGCCATGGATATAGCACTATAGGTGGAATAGAATGATAGTTGTGGAGAGGACAAAAAGGGAGAAGATAGTCTCACATCGACTAGGCGTATCAACAGGCTATGGAGATGCCCATCAATAGATATCAATGTGAGTGAGTAGGGATTGTCATGCAACGGATGCACTAGAGCGATAAGTATATGAAAGCTCAACAAAGGAAACTAGTGGGTGTGCATCCAACTCGCTTGCTCACGAAGACCTAGGGCATTTTGAGGAAGACCATCATTGGAATATACAAGCCAAGTTCTATAATGAAAGATTCCCACTAGTATATGAAAGTGACAACATAGGAGACTCTCTATCATGAAGATCATGGTGCTACCTTGAAACATAAGTGTGGTAAAAGGATAGTAGCATTGCCCCCCCTTTTTTTGGCCTTTCTCTTTTTTTTGGCCTTTCTCTTTTTTGGGGGACAATGCTCTATTGAATGATGATCATCACACTTCTATTTATTTACAACTCAATGATACAACTCGATACTAGAACAAAGTATGACTCCATATGAATGCCTCCGGCGGTGTACCGGGATATGCAATGAATCCAGAGTGACAAGTATGAAAGAATCATGAACAGTGGCTTTGCCACAAATACTATGTCAACTACATTATCATGCTAAGCAATATGACAATGATGAATGTGTCATGATGAACGGAATGGTGGAAAGTTGCATGGCAATATATCTCAGAATGGCTATGGAAATGCCATAATAGGTAGGTATGGTGGCTGTTTTGAGGAACGTATATGGTGGGTGTATGGTGCCGGCGAAAGTTGCGCGGTACTAAAGAGGCTAGCAATGGTGGAAGGGTGAGAGTGCGTATAATCCATGGACTCAACATTAGTCATAAAGAACTCACATACTTATTGCAAAAATCTATTAGTTATCAAAACAAAGTACTACGTGCATGCTCCTAGGGGGATAGATTGGTAGGAAAAGACCATCGCTCATCTCCGACCGCCACTCACAAGGAAGACAATCAATAAATAAATCATGCTCCGACTTCATCACATAACGGTTCACCATACGTGCATGCTACGGGAATCACAAACTTCAACACAAGTATTTCTCAAATTCATAACCACTCAACTAGCATGACTCTAATATCACCATCCTCATATCTCAAAACAATTATCAAGCATCAAACTTCTCATAGTATTCAACACACTCATAAGAAAGTTTTATTATTAATCTTGTATACCTAGCATATTAGGATTTTAAGAAAATTACTATGCTATTTAAGACTCTCAAAATAATCTAAGTGAAGCATGAGAGTTCATCTATTTCTTCAAAATAAAACTACCACCATGCTCTATATAAGTGAAGCACTAGAGCAAATGACAAACTACTCCGAAAGATTTAAGTGAAGATCAATGAGTAGTCGAATAATTATGCAACTATGTGAAGACTCTCTAACATTTAATAATTTCAGATCTTGGTATTATATTCAAACATCAAGCAAAGCAAAATAAAATGGCATCTACGAATAGCAAACATTATGTGAAGAAGCAAAAAACTTTGGATCAACCGATACTAACCGATAGTTGTTGAAGAAGAAAGGTGGGATGCCAACCGGGGAATCCCCAAGATTAGATGCTTGAGAATTCTTGAAATATTATCTTGGGATGCCTTGGGCATCCCCAATCTTGAGCTTTTGTGTCTCCTTAATTCCTCTCATATCACGGTCTCCCTAAATCTCAAAAGCTTCATCCACACAAAACTCAACAAGGACTCGTGAGATAAGTTAGTATAAACCATTGCAAAAACCTTGTCATACTCTACTGTATCAAATCACTAAAATTATTATTCAACATTGCATACTAAATTCCTCTGCATATTTAATAGTCCTATCCTCAAATAGAATCATTAAAGAAGCAAACATATGCAAACATAACAGCAATCTGCCTAAACAGGATAGTCTGTAAAGAATGCTGCAACATACATACTTCCCTAGCTCCAAAAATTATGAAAGAAAATTCCCACTGTAGTAAATTTATCAGAGCTTAATATTCAAAAGGTTTCAACATTTTATCATATTCTGAATTTTCTAGGGAATTATTGCAACAGCGGTAAACTTTCTGTTTTCAAACAGCAACATGTGGACTTCTAAAATAGGCATAGTAAAGGCTATCAATGCCACTTTTATTGAAATAAAAGATGCAAAACATTGTTATAAATAACAGTAAGAAAATTCTAACAAAATAAATTGATGCTCCAAGCAAAACACATATCATGTGGCGAATAAAAATATAGCTCCAAGTAAAGTTACCGATGAACAAAGACGAAAGAGGGGATGCCTTCCGGGGCATCCCCAAGCTTAGGCTCTGGGTTGTCCTTGAATATTACCTTGGGGTGCCTTGGGCATCCCCAAGCTTAGGTTCTTGCCACTCCTTGTTCCATAGTCCATCGAATCCTTAACCAAAACTTGAAAACTTCACAACACAAAACTTAACAGAAAACTCGTAAGCTCCGTTAGCGAAAGAAAACAAAACCCCACTTCAAGGTACTGTAAATAAACTCATTATTTATTTATATTGGTATTAAACCTACTGTATTCCAACTTCTATATGGTTTATAAACTATTTTACTAGCCATAGATTCATCAAAATAAGTAAACAACACATGAAAAACAGAATCTGTCAAAAACAGAACAGTCTGTAGTAATCTGGATCAAACGTATACTTATGGAACTCATAAAATTCTCAAATAAATTTATGGACCTGAGGAATTTATCTATTAATCATGTGCAGAAATAATTAACTAAATTTCACTCTCCAAATAAAAATGGCAGCAGTTCTCGTCAGCGCTAAAGTTTATGTTTTTTACAGCATGATCAACAAGACTCTCCCCAAGTCTTCCCAAAGGTTCTACTTGGCACAAAAACTAATTAAACACATAAAACCACATCTAAACAGAGGCTAGATGAATTATTTATTACTAAATAGGAACAAAAAGCAAGGAACTAAAATAAAATTGGGTTGCCTCCCAACAAGCGCTATCGTTTAACGCCCCTAGCTAGGCACGATGATTTCAATGATGCTCATATAAAGGATAAGAATCGTAACATAAAGAGAGCATCATGAAGAATATGACTAGCACATTTAAGTCTAACATACTTCCTATGCATAGGGATTTTGTGAGCAAACAACTTATGGGAACAATAATCAACTAGCATAGGTGGGCAAAACAAGCATAATTTCAAAACTTTAAGCACATAGAGAGGAAACTTGATATTATTGCAATTCCTACAAGCATATATTCCTCCCTCATAATAATTTTCAGTAGCATCATGAATGAATTTAACAATATAACCAGTACCTAAAGCATTCTTTTCATGATCTACAAGCATAGGAAATTTATTACTCTCCACATAAGCAAAATTCTTCTTATTCGGAATAGTGGGAGTATCATAGGAAACTTGAATACTATAAATTGTTTCCACATTAAAAGAGTAATGTTCAGAGAAGGGGTAAATCATAATCATGACAAGTTTTATAAATATAATCACTACTTTTATAGCATAAGTATCATCACAATAATCATCATAAGTAGGAGGCATGCTATCATCATTATAAACTTGCATATCAAAACTTGGGAGACTAAAAATATCAACTTCATTCAACATAGCATCCCCAAGCTTGGGACAAACATTAATTGCAGCAAATATATTCTCAAATATGTCATCCTCATCAAACATAGCTTCCCCAAGCTTGGGCCTTTTCGTATCATAAGCATAATCACTCTCATCATTAATAGTATGGATAGCACCAATAGTATAGCAATTATCATATTCTTCCAAGTAAGTGCCAAAAAGATTTTCAAGATCATAAGAAGTATCGTTATCTTCCACAATTATATTTTCATGAGGCATAATAGTAATAGGAGCAGCATTATTTGGGAGAGATATCTTTTTACCTCTCTTCCTTTTTCTTTTCTTCTTCTTCACCACAGCATGTGTGGGTTCAATCCTCTTTTTGGAGCTCCTTATTAATGAGATTGGTTGAATAGGAGGCTCCTCCTCGTTACCTGATGCATCATAAGAAATAATAGGAGGGTATTGGGAAGTCTCTTCCCTTTCATTAGTATTCTCTTCATATTCTATTTGTTTTCTTTTCTTTATGTAGTTGGCAATATAATGATTTTCAATACAATTCATCGCACAATACATATAAATTTCCTCTAGATCAAAATGAAGAACTCTATCAAGATTAAATTTTGGAATACCCTCAGTTATACGTTTCATTTCTTCATAACTCAAAAGAAGGCTAAGCTCTTTATGATGCACAAGGGTAATAAAATTATCACAATGTTTGGACACGACTTGATCATGAAACAAATGGCATTGGAGCTTTAAATTACCATGTTCATTGCAAAGTTCACAAGGGGCGCGGAAAATATTGAATTTTTCAGCACAATCATCAAGACTTTCTTGCAACAATTTAGTTTCTAAGTACTTATGCCTCTTGCAATATCTATCTTCCCTATTTGGTGTGTACTTACAAACCCAATGCACTCCACAAAAATTGACATGTTTATAGGAGACATTTTCATCATCACTAGTGCAATCATCATTAGTGTCATGGATATTCAAAGAATTCGTACTAACAACATTGCAATCATACTCATCATTCAAATATTTAGTGCCAAACATTTTATAGATTTCTTCTTCTAGCACTTGAGCACAATTATCCTTTCCATCATACTCACGAAAGATATTTAAAAGGTGAAGTATATGAGACAAACTCAATTCCATTTTTTATAGTTTTCTTTTATAAACTAAACTAGTGATAAAACAAGAAACTAAAAGACTCGATTGCAAGATCTAAAGATATGCTTTCAAGCGCTAACCTCCCCGGCAACGGCGCCAGAAAAGAGCTTGATGTCTACTACACAACCTTCTTCTTGTAGACGTTGTTGGGCCTCCAAGTGCAGAGGTTTGTAGGACAGTAGCAAATTTCTCTCAAGTGGATGACCTAAGGTTTATCAATCCGTAGGAGGCATAGGATGAAGATGGTCTCTCTCAAGCAACCCTGCAACCAAATAACAAAGGGTCTCTTGTGTCCCCAACACACCCAATACAATGGTAAATTGTATAGGTGCACTAGTTTGGCGAAGAGATGGTGAAACAAGTGGTATATGGATAGTAGATAAAGGTATTTGTAATCTGAAATTATAAAATCAGCAAGGTAACAAATGATAAAAGTGAGCGTAAACGGTATTGCAATGCGTTGAAACAAGGCCTAGGGTTCATACTTTCACTAGTGCAAGTCCTCTCAACAATAATAACATAATTGGATCATATAACTATCCCTCAACATGCAACAAAGAGTCACTCCAAAGTCACTAATAGCGGAGAACGAACGAAGAGATTATGGTAGGGTACGAAACCACCTCAAAGTTATTCTTTCCAATCAATCCGTTGGGCTATTCCTATAAGTGTCACAAACATCCCTAGAGTTCGTACTAGAATAACACCTTAAGACACAAATCAATCAAAATCCTAATGTCACCTAGATACTCCAATGTCACCTCAAGTATCCGTGGGTATGGTTATATGATATGCATCACACAATCTTAGATTCATCTATTCAACCAACACATAGAACCTCAAAGAGTTCCCCAAAGTTTCTACCAGAGAATCATGAAGAAAACATGTGCCAACCCCTATGCATAGGTTCATGGGCAGAACCCGCAAGTTAATCACCAAAACATACATCAAGTGAATCACGTGATATCCCATTGTCACCACAGATATGCACGGCAAGACATACATCAAGTGTTCTCAAATCTTTAAAGACTCAATTTGATAAGATAACTTCAAAGGGGAAACTCAATTCATTACAAGAGAGTAGAGGGGGGAAGAAACATCATAGGATCCAAATATAATAGCAAAGCTCGCGATACATCAACATCGTGCCAAATCAAGAACACGAGAGAGAGAGAGAGAGATCAAACACATAGCTACTGGTACATACCCTCAGCCCTGAGGGAGGACTACTCCCTCCTCGTCATGGAGAGCACCGGGATGATGAAGATGGCCACCGGAGAGGGATTGCCCCCTCCGGAAGGGCGCCGGAATGGGTCTAGATTGGTTTTCGGTGGCTACGGAGGCTTTTGGCGGTGGAACTCCCGATCTATTGTCTATTCTAGAAGTTTTAGGGTACGACGATATATATGGGTGCAGGAAGTACGTCGGAGGAGCCACGGGGGCTCCACGAGGCAGGGGGCGCGCCCTAGGGGGGTGGGTGATGAAGCTATGTACCTAGGGTAGGGGCATGGGCCTGTCCAAACTGACCTACCCAAGGACATCTCCAGCAGAAAACATCTTTCAGTCGACTTAGAGGTGTTCCACTCGACAGACTCGAAGATACTCGACCAAGAAGCAACCACTCGACCAAGACCAAGCCACTCGACAGTCAGGAGACTTAAAGGCACTCCGCATGACAACGGTCGGTTATTAAGTAGCTTTTATGGTCATCGTAACACTTTATTACTAGCGTTACCAGTAACGCCCTGCCTTAATGTACATTGAACCCTTTGTAACGTGGGCTGGCTGGGGTCCTGGCGCACTCTATATAAGCCACCCCCTCCTCCGAGACAAGGGTTCGCACCCCTGTAATTCATACACACATAATCCAGTCGACCGCCTCGGGGCTCCGAGACGTAGGGCTATTACTTCCTCCGAGAAGGGCCTAAACTCGTAAACCCTGCGTTCTTACAACTTCTCCATGGCTAAGATCTTGCCTCTCCATACTTACCCCCCTACACTACTGTCAGACTTAGAACCACGACAGTTGGTGCCCACCTTGGAGCCGGTGTTTTAGCGTTTTGTGGGAGGAGTTGCGACCTTTTCTGACCCGAATCATCATGGTTTTCGGCGGAGTTTTTGTGGAGGGCCGCGAGATCCGTCTCGGCGCGCTCACGTTCATCGCCGATGACTCTGCTTGGCTTTAGGAGGCTCCACTCGACGTCGACGCGCTCCCTGTTCACGGGGCAACACACTTTAGCGCGTGCGTTCGCGGCGTTCTCCTGCGGCAACCGTCGACCCCCTACCGGTCGGCTCCTGTGTTGTCCTCCCTCCCTGTTTCCTGCCGGCGCAAGCGCTCCGGTCGGTCGAGACTTCAGCGGTGGGTGAGACACGCGGTGGCACGCTAGTCGGCCACCCCTCAAGTCGCGGCGATCGAGCCTGACCAATCCCTCTACGGCCTGTTCGACCTGTCGACTGGCTCCGCAGAGACCGCATCCGAGTGCGACAGCAGCGATCCGGCGGCGGAGGTTCTGATGGTCGATGGACCGCCCAGTCCTCCCGGTTTTCCCCGCACCGACGGAGGCGCGGGTGGAGGCGACCCGTCGCGTCCCCATGAGGAGTATCTTCTCGAGCCTCTCACATCGCTGCAGAGAGAAGAACTTCGCCGTCGGAACATGGATGCACTGCATACTCATATCGTTGGAGAAACCCCCGAGGCTCGTGCCTTGGAAGACGCGCGCCTGGCAAACTTGGCCGAGCGCGCTCGACTGGAGAACCTCCAGCGGGCACTCGACAAGCGTGCGCGACAACGGGTTCCCGAATCCAGTCGACGTCAGCTCTTCCCGGCCCCGCAGGTATATCGAACTCCGATTCAGAATTTAGCAGCTGCAACCTGTATAGCAGAGTCGATTCAGCCTTCCCAGTCGGAGGCTGGCAGAGGCTTGCTACAGATCAGAGCGTTACTCCGGGCAGCAGGAGACCAGAATTCCTTTGTTTCCCAGTCGCGGAACAGGATTCATAGCAGATCCATTGCCGCGGACACAGTCCAGTCGGCTCATAGCCCAAGATCGCCCCCGAGGCGTGAGGGACGTGGAGACCGGCGTAATCAGTATGGGAACCATGAGCAGTATGATCACCGAGTCGATCGTGACGGTCGACGTCGAGTGCCCACCCCTCCCCTGAGGAGCGGATCGTATGTGCCACACCAGCAGGATGACATGCGCCCGCATAGTGCTGGGCGAAGGATTCCAGTCGACCCCAGGGGGCCAGGCTGCGAGATTCATTCTCGTTCAGGGTTTGGTCGACAGGAACAGAGCTCACCGAGAAGGTCACGACAGAGATGCACCGACCAGCAGCAGAGTACATGTTCCGGGGCCAGAGTACTTTAGCAGAGCCATCAGGGCCGCTGTGATTCCTCCCAACTTCAGGTTGGCAACTGGAGTCAGTAAGTTCACTGGCGAGTCCAAGCCCGATACTTTGCTTGAGGACTACCGAGTGGCCGTCCATATTGGCGGCAGCAATGATGAAGTGGCCATGAAGCACCCGCCTCTCATGTTGGAGGGCTCGGCCAGAGCGTGGCTGAACCAGTTAGCGCCTGGCAGCATTTACACTTGGGAAGATCTCTCCCTAGTGTTTGTCACCACATTTGAAGGCACATGCAAGCGACCGGCAGGGCTGACGGAACTGCGGTCTTGCGTGCAGAAGCCGAATAAAACTTTGAGGGATTACATCCAGAGGTGGATCACGTTATATCACACGGTGGAGAATGTGCCCGACCACCAAGCAGTTTGTGCCTTCAAAGAAGGCGTCAAGTATAGAGAACTGAATCTGAAATTCGGTCGAACCGAAGATATGTCCCTGAATCAGATGATGGAGATTGCCACCAAGTACGCTAATGGTGAAGATGAGGATCGACTCAGGAGTGGCAAGCTCAAGTCAGTCGCCCAAGAAACCGGAGGAAATTCCAATCGGAAATAGAAGCGGAAAGCCAAGCCAGCTGCTCCTGGGGAAGCCTTGGCTGTAACCCAAGGAAAGTTTAAAGGGAAACCTAAAGGGCCTTGGAACCGCAAGAAGGTTAAAGACCAGGACGGAAATGATGTGTTGGATTTACCATGTCTCGTCCACACAAAGAAAGATGAAGAGGGTAATTTCATTTACCCGAAACATACCACTCGGCAGTGTCGACTCTTAATCCAGCAGTTCCAGGGCAAGCAACCCAAAGATAAGGAAAAGGAGTCGGACAAAGTTGAGGACAAGGAAGATAGTGACGACGGATACCCTCAGGTCAATTCCACTCTGATGATTTTTGCTGATGTTGAAAGCAAAAGTCGACTGAAAGTTATTAACCGAGAGGTGAATATGGTCGCTCCGGCGACACCCAGTTATCTGAAATGGTCTCAGACTGCCATAACATTCGACCGGTCCGATCACCCAATGCACATTGCCACCCCTGGGAGGCAAGCTTTGGTGGTCGACCCAGTTGTTGAAGGCACTCGACTGACCAAAGTCCTGATGGATGGTGGCAGTGGTTTGAACATATTGTATGCTGAGACGTTGAAAGGGATGGGCATTCTGATGTCCAGACTCAGTGCCAGCAACATGAGTTTCCATGGAGTCATTCCTGGGAAGAAGGCTGAGTCACTCGGCCAGATTGCTCTTGATGTGGTTTTCGGTGATTCAAAAAATTACCATAAAGAAAAGTTGACATTTGAAGTCGTAGACTTCCAGAGTGCCTACCACGCTATTTTGGGCAGGCCGGCTTATGCACGCTTCATGGCCCGACCATGTTATGTGTATCTCAAATTGAAGATGCCCGGCCCCAAAGGTGTGATCACTATCACGGGAAATCGAAAGAAAGTGGAAGAATGTTTTCAGAAAGGTTCGAAGATCGCTGATGCTCAGATGGCAGTGGTGGAGTTGCAGGAATACCAGAAGACTGCAGACCCGAGTGATTTGTTCCGAGCCAAGAAGCCCGCTACAGAATCAGCTTTTCAGTCGACTGGCGATACGAAGACAGCTCACATCCACCCGACCGACCCCAGCGCTGCTCCAACTCATATCTCGACAACACTCGACTCCAAATAGGAAGAAGCGCTCATCCAGTTCGTCCGTGAGAACTGGGACATTTTCGCATGGAAACCTTCTGACATGCCGGGTGTTCCCAGGGAGCTGGCTGAGCACCGCCTAAGAGTCGACTCAAAAGTAAAACCTGTCAAGGAACATCTCCGACGGCCCGCCGTCCAGAAGAGAAAGGCCATTGGTGAGGAGGTGGCTCGGCTCTTAGCAGTGGAGTTCATCCAAGAAATCTACCACTCCGAGTGGCTCGCCAACGTTGTCATGGTCCCCAAGAAGGACAAATCACTTCGCATGTGCATTGACTTTAAACATAACAATCGGGCCTACCCGAAAGATCATTTTCCTCTCCCCCGCATCAACCAGATAGTCGACTCGACTGCGGGATGTGAGCGACTGTCTTTTTTAGACGCCTATTCTGGGTACCATCAGATTCGTCTGTATGGGCCTGACGAGATCAAAACATCTTTCATCACTCCATTCGGGTGCTTCTGTTATGTTACCATGCCATTCGGCCTCAAGAATGCCGGGGCCACGTTCATGAGGATGATTCAGAAGTGTTTGCTCACCCAAATTAGTCGGAATGTGGAGGCGTACATGGATGATATTGTGGTCAAGTCCCGGAAGGGTTCCGACCTGCTGACCGACCTTCATGAAACCTTTGCCAACCTCAGAAGGTATGATATCAAGATTAATCCATAAAAATGCACATTCGGAGTTCCTGGAGGAAAATTACTCGGTTTTCTCGTTTCTGAACGGGGAATCAACGCCAATCCAGAAAAAGTCGGTACTATACTCCGAATGAAAAGTCCTGTGCGAGTGCACGATGTCCAGAAGCTTACTGGTTGCTTGGCCGCCCTAAGTCGATTCATATCTCGTCTCGGTGAAAAGGCATTGCCTCTTTACCGATTGATGAAGAAGTCCGACAAGTTCGAGTGGACTCCTGAAGCTGATGCAGCGTTTGCAGAGCTCAAAGCTCTGCTCTCCACCCAGCCAGTGCTTGCTGCCCCAATCAGCAAGGAGCCTTTACTGCTTTACATTGCAGCCACAGGACAAGTCGTCAGTACGGTACTTACGGTCGAGCGGGAAGAAGAAGGAAAAACCTTCAAAGTTCAGCGCCCAGTATATTATATTTCTAAAGTCTTGACCCCATCGAAGCAAAGATATCCTCATTATCAGAAGCTTGAATATGGGATTTATATGACCACAAAGAAAGTTGCTCACTACTTCTCTGATCATTCCATTATAGTCGTCAGTGACGCTCCATTGTCAGAGATCCTGCATAACAGGGATGCAACTGGTCGAGTGGCAAAATGGGCGATTGAACTCCTTCCTCTAGATATCAAGTTTGAGGCAAAGAAAGCTATCAAGTCCCAGGCAATCGCGGATTTCGTCGCCGAGTGGATTGAACAACAATTGTCGACTCAGGTTCACTCGGAGCATTGGACCATGTTCTTTGACGGTTCCAAGATGCTGAATGGTTCCGGCGCCGGAGTGGTGTTGGTCTCCCCCAGAGGAGATAAACTCAGATATGTTCTTCAAATCCACTTTGATTCCTCTAACAACGAGGCAGAATACGAAGCACTTTTATATGGGTTGCGCATGGCCATTTCACTCGGCGTCCGTCGCCTCATGGTCTATGGCGACTCAGGTTTGGTGGTTAATCAGGTGATGAAGGAATGGGACGTCAGAAGTCCAGCCATGACTGGTTATTGCAATGCAGTGAGAAAGTTGGAGAAGAAATTCGAGGGGTTAGAGCTTCATCACATACCCCGACTGAAAAATCAAGCAGCTGATGATCTGGCAAAAATAGGTTCCAAAAGAGAAGCCATTCCCAGCAATGTGTTTTTAGAACAAATCCACACACCATCAGTTCAGGAGGATCCCTTCACTGAAGGGGCCCCGCAGCCAAAAAGCGCCACGGATCCGACTGAAGTTGAAGTTCCAGCTGTGGTCGACCTGATCATGGAAGTCTTGGTCATCACTCCCGTCTGGACAGTACCGTACATCGCGTACATCCTAAGGAAAGAACTCCCAGAAGACGAAGAAGAGGCTCGACAGATCGTCCGTCGATCCAAGGCCTTTACAGTCATAAAGGGACAGTTATATAGAGAAAGCGCGACTGGGGTCAGCCAGAAGTGTATTACACCAGAAGAAGGTCAGATGATCCTTGATGATATCCACTCGGGGACCTGTGGTCATCATGTGTCCTCTCAGACCATTGTGGCTAAAGCATACCGAGCGGGGTTCTACTGGCCAAGAGCCAATGAGATGGCAAAAGAGATAGTCGACAAATGTGAAGGATGTCAGTATTACTCCAATATGTCGCACAAGCCCGCGTCAGCCCTGAAAACCATTCCACTCGTTTGGTCCTTCGCTGTTTGGGGGCTGGACATGGTTGGACCACTGAGAATAGGCAGGAGCGGCTTCACTCATGTATTGGTAGCGGTCGACAAGTTCACCAAATGGATTGAAGCCAAGCCTATCAAGAATCTTGATGCTTGCACCGCTATCAGTTTCATCAGAGAGTTGATATTTAGATATGGAGTTCCACACAACATCATCACCGACAACGGGTCAAACTTCGATTCCAACAAATTCAGGGCCTTTTGCGCCTCTCAGGGCACTCGGGTCGACTATGATTCGATCGCTCACCCCTAGTCGAATGGGCAAGCAGAAAGGGCGAACGGCCTAATTCGCAAAGGACTGAAGCCCCGATTGATGCGCGATCTCAAGCACGCAGCAGGTGCATGGGTCGACGAGCTTCCAACAGTCCTTTGGGGATTAAGGACAACCCCGAATCGATCGACCGGAAGAACCCCATTCTCTCTGGTCTACGGAGCCGAGGCAGTCTTACCGAGTGACCCGCTTCACAATGCCCCCGGAGTCGAACTCTACTCTGAAGATGAAGCAGAACAAGCCCGGCAGGACGCAGTCGACCTCCTGGAAGAAGAAAGAGAAATGGCCTTGATTCGATCGACCATCTATCAGCAAGACTTGCGTCGATTCCATGCCAGAAACATGAAGAGTCGAGCCTTCCAAGAAGGAGACTTAGTCCTCCGGGTGGATCAGCAGAAACCACACAAACTCGCTCCTACTTGGGAAGGCCCCTTCATAGTCACCAGAGTCCTCCACAATGGAGCATACCACCTCTACAATGTCGATCGCCAGATTGATGAGCCACGAGCCTGGAATGCGGAGCTACTCCGCCCCTTTTACACTTGAATTATCATTCAGATAAGATGTAATAAGAAAAAACTACTATAGTTTATTTATCAAAGACAAGAGCATTATAATTTTCCCAGTGATTATTATTATTTTTGTTTACGTAAGAAATCCCCCAGTGGGTGGCTTAGCTATGAATTCGCTTCCCCTAAGTTTATAAAAATGATTTCCTACCGAGTGGCGAGCCAGCCTCCCACTCGGAGTCTTAGCTGCGAATCCATTTCGCCTAAGTTCGAAAAAATCCTACCGAGTGGAGAGCATCCCTCCCACTCGGGGGCTTAGCTGCAGTCCAGTACTCGCCTAAGTTCTCTCTCTTGAGGACTTAGCTGCAGTCAGGCACTCGCCTAAGTTTGAAAAAATCCTACCGAGTGGAGAGCAGCCCTCCCACTCGGGGGCTTAGCTGCAGTCCAGTACTCGCCTAAGTTCTCTCACTTGAGGACTTAGCTGCAGTCAGGCACTCGCCTAAGTTTGAAAAAATCCTACCGAGTGGAGAGCAGCCCTCCCACTCGGGG